>NC_079450.1:29438134-29783134 GCF_903798145.1 Danio aesculapii
GAGAAAACTATCAAACTTAACTATTAAAGGGCAGACGCCCCCATACATCTTGTTTTGATGTTCTTCAGGGGAGATGAAGCATTAATTAGCTGGGTCAGACCCCCCTCCCCCAAACCCCCCTGTCGCACCCTGGGTACCAGTTTCTTGAAACGCTAAATTCTTTATGGTTAATACTGCCATTATTAATAACTGTATTTAAGGCAATTTAATTACAATTTGAAAAACGTATTGAAAATACTGTCTAGCATTAGGCAGAATTTAGACTATGGACTGGTTTAGATCGATGTGAATGTTAAACTGAGCTTTTACATCCAATAAAAAGGCACTAATGCAAATAATAAAACAAGCTTTTTTTTGCACTTTGTTTTTTCCCCTTAAACTGACTTTTTGTGTAAAAACTAGGCACATTAGTTGTGAAATTCTAAAGCAGTTTATCGATTTAAATCCTTTTATTGGATATTACATCATTCAATGCGACTACACATGACTTTACGGAGAGCTTACGACCTACTATGGTTTACCTTAAGAACATGTGGTGCAACTGAAATTGCTGAACAAACGGAAGAACAAATTTAATTACAAATGAGCTAGTAGTTACTAAGCACCTAGGGTGGACTTTATGTTGCAGTTTAATTACAACAATTTGAAAAACGTATTGAGAATACTGTCTAGCATTAAGCAGAGTTTTGACTACAGACTGGTACAGATCGATATGAATGTTAAACTGAGCTTTTATGCACTAATTCAAATATTAAAACAAGCTTTTTTTCCCCTTAAACTAACTTTTTGTGTCAAAACTTGTGTCAACGAAACCACATTTTTGTTTATTTCAAATCTGGCCATCAGTGTTAACGTCTTATTTTTAATCTTAATGCAAGAGTTTACAATTTGTTGTTAATTGTTAAAATATGAGTGTCTTAGAAAAAGGGGTTAACCATTAAATTTCACTTCTAAAATACAAAAAAACTTATCAGCCTGTTCAAAGAGAAATGCTAATCATCCATGTGATTCAAATGAAGCAGATGTCATATTCATGCACAGCTCTTAGCTGAACTGAACATGAGGTGACAAGAGACAAAAAAAGAAAGATCTGTTATTTTGTCAACACAACAGAAAGCCCAAGATAAAGACAGAGATGCCAGAGGAAAGTAACTCTTCTGGCACACGGTGGCAAACCTGGAATTACTGCAGCATCGGAAATACATTTAATGACAGCCAAATCCCTTCAGCGCTGCAGCTTACCTCTGGCACAGGATAGAGTAAAAAGAGAGCCAGTGTGTGAGATGCAATGAGTTTTGATTGTATATGACAAAAATAAAGAAATCAGTAAAAATGATGCGATGGTGTCTCTTGAATTAATCTGAACTCTAATTGGCTGAGTGTGACAATAAGCAGCACCAGAGGAAAAAAGACTGGGAAAAGAAGTTAGTCAATACATTAAATCACTATTTTTTTTAATTAACTTCATCTCAGCGAAGCCGATTAGGCCTCCTGAATTGCAAACTAATGCTTTTAATTGTAAAACCTTGTATTTGGTTCAAACTCTCCTTCGGGCGATATTTCATTTTTAAAAATGCAGATGCCCCTGATGATGTGTGACTTTTGTTTTTTGTCTGTGTGTGTGTGTGTGTGTGTGTGTGTGTGTGTGTGTGTGTGTGTGTGTGTGTGTGTGTGTGTGTGTGTGTGTGTCTGTCTGTTTAATCTCACCTGTGGAGTGTGCTGGGCTCTTTGTCCCCTACGTGAAACAGCTGAGGAATCATTTCCAAGATGCGCTTGGTTGGCTCCGAGATGCTGCCCCGGTACTCAGGCTGGGCGTGGCTTCGCTGAAGAACTTCCTGCTTGGCACTTTCTTTAAGTCGTTTATAGAGGGTCCGAAGGCCCTGGGCCGTTCTGGGGGGCCTCTCGCCTCCAAAACCATTATAGCGTTCTGCTATGCTGTCCCAGCACCGGTTCTTATCCACGATTACAGCGTGTTTGTTGGTGTGCTCCTCTAGAATTCTTATGTGAGGTTGGACCAGCCGCAGAAGATCCAGTTTCTCAGACAGGGTGAAGTTAGAGGAGCGAGCCTTGCCAACCATGCTGTTTGTCATGAATAAGGTAGACATCCTGCTTTTAGGCTGGTCTCAGTGCTCTAGGTTTGATCTCCTTCTCCTCTTTTCTCTGTTCACTTATGTGCGCAGGCTGCTGCACTGCTTGTCTCAGTTAAACAACACACACATGCACAAACTGGCTCTCAAGCGCACAGACGTAAGAAAAAGAATCAGGCTTAACTAGGCCAGCCTCGATTAGGCCCACGCCTACCCGGGGAGGGCTTTGCTGGAATTCCTTTTAGCTTAAGCTGACGCAGGTTCAGTAAAGCTGCTTAAGCCTGGCCTGACCTACATAACAAACCCGACTACATTAGTCTAGAAACACAGCGGAGCTCTGTTGTGCCGCTCATAGCGGCGACATGTGTTGAATTTTTTAACGGCGAACGACTTAGTGCGTGTTTTGAGCGCGTTATGTTTCAGCCGCGTGTTTTGACAGCAGAGAGCGAGTTCGCGCGCCCGCTGAAGCGCAAGAGGGAAACATTAAACTGACGCTTAACGAGCTCGCGCATTATACGCGTCTCGAAAGACAGTTTGTGTGAGAGGGAGAGAGAGAACTTCTTTTGAGACACCAGTTGCTGACAAATGCTCAACAGCTTGTAGTAAGCAGCTCTGCTTTGCCTTGAATCTGTGCGCGGCTGATCGCATCGCACATATAGCGCCTGTCAATCAAGCGAACTCAGCGCCCTGATTGGTTAGTTTCAGTTAAAGCCGAAGTTAAAGGAGGGCGACAGAGGCGCAGTTTGTTCATCTCAAGCACTCGCTGAATTCTTTTCCTTTTTCTCCACTTTTTCCCCTTCCACTGTACTGCTTAAAGCTTTTATACCAGTTACATTTCCTCTTTATTAATCAGAGTTTTGGATCACTACAATCTAGCAAATTATATAATCGTTTATAAATCAAAAGATTATTTTATTTATCAACGTGATATAATTGATGCCATTTTCAAAAGTTAATAACAATGTAATAAACGAGAGAAAGAGGCATTTAATTTGATTTTTAACAACAGAGCTGTGTTAATGATGTTGAGGGCACATGATTATCAAACATCAAAAAGAAATTATGAAAGAAATCTAAAAAAAGAAGCACCAGACTATGAGTTACACCCAAACCTTTACACTATTTATCCATACCCCACCTCACGATTTCATGCATATCACAGTGTTCTAGACTATGGAGGACCAGGAGTGCCAGTTAGAAATAAAATGAAGAATCAACTTTGCATTTTAATGATTTAATTATTAAATAGATTTTTAAATGATTTGTAAATCTATATTTTTATGGTTTGATTAACCAGCGTTTTAAAACATTAAACAAACATTAATAAAATTGTCTATTTTTACATTTAAACGTTATTTTTAAATGCATTAAATTAGTGCTATATTAAATGACATTTAAAAACACAATTGAAATAAACACATTTAAATATGTCTATTCAATTGTCCATTTATATTGTGATTCATTGTGACTTCATTTTATTTCTAACCGGCACTCCAGTTCTTCCATACTAGACACCAATATTTTAAAGAATCATAAAAAACGAATCACTGTCTGTTCATCTGTGTTCACTATCATTAAAGTTAGTGTACATTACAATCATTTTATTATTTTGCTTTTGGTATATCATAGCAAAGACTATAGAATACACAAAGCATGTCACTCGTATCTTTTTGAATGGGGAAAAGTCTAACTAAAGAGCTTAGAATGACCAAGAGGCGACACTCAATAGAACGTTCCATTGCAACAGCAGCGCCCACCAACAGCCCTGTGATTCCGCCATTTTGGAGTGAAAGCGATCGGCCGTCCACTGGATCTTATTGCTGTCGGGATGGCAAGCAGGTGCTTTGTTTTTTATTTATTTATTTATTTAAAAAGCGCATTAAAGCTAAGATACAACCTGAAAGACGACAATACAACACTTACGATCACAATTATCAGCACTTTTAATAGTTTATTTTACAGACTTATAATATGCTGTAGTTCTATTGGAATTTTCATTCCAAAATGGCCGCCGCACCACCTAGTGGCTGTTTCCCAAATCGCACTAGAGTGTCACCTCTTGGTGATTCTATGCTCTTTGCTGTAACTGTCAATATGGTGAATAAAGCCCCGCCTACTAGTACAGGAGCCAATCATCGATCACTATATGGCGAATAAAGCCCTGCTTCTAGTACAGGAGCCAATCATCAATTGTTATAGACTGATGATAGTCTGGGGGAGGGGCTTGGACCAGACGTTAGTTTCTGCAGATTTTGTCATTTGGTTGTTTAGAAATGAAACTAAAGACACAGTTGTTGTTTATTGTTATTGGTGATTCCTAATATCAAATTCAATCGTAAGCTTGGCAAGCATTTTTGGAGAATTTGATGTTTTCCTATTCAGACAGAATGCCCGAGCATACTGCCTGAGAGGCATTTCAAAGATGGCCGCCAAGTGAAATGACTTGCCTTAAAGAGACTTTGATCCTAGTCAGTTTGAACCCAGATATAGTGACAGGTGACACCAGACTTAACAAGCGGATTTAATGTTGTGTAATCAAAATAAAATACTTTTTTTATTACACTAACCAGACTGCTTAGCATTTATTGACATATATTTACTCAAAATACATCCTTTAATCATAAAAAGCACACATAAAATATGAAATGACGGTGTTGTATCTTACCAGTAGTTGTGCTGCTGGCATGAGTGTTTGGCGGTGGTGAGCGGCTGTCTTTATTTACCAATTCTTCAGGTTCAGGAAAGTCAGGCGTAGACCTGAAGTTATTTTCCTTACATTCTCCCTGAGGAACCGCAGCACCGAGGACCCTGGCTAATGCCTTACCTCCTACTGGAGCATCACTTGCAGCTGGAGCATCTCCACTACTCAAACACCTCTGGACCTGCTGGGAGAAATAACTTTTAAACCCAATCACAAATGAAGCAAAATGCATCTCTTCCAGATCATTTTTTCACCCGAATAAACAATATTCTTATCGTTACAAAAATAATTATGCACATAATAACAAACATTGCATGTCCATTTTTTAATTTGACCTTATTGAGCAGCACATTTTTCAAAGCAGGTATAGGAGGTGGTGATGGTTGTGATGGTTCTGGTTGGGGATCCAAACAAGGTGCTCCATCATTCCTCGCTGGCCCCGGTGGCATAAACCTGGGTTTCTTTGCAGCATTTCCACGGAGCTGACTCGGAGCTCCAGATCTGCGCATTCTGTCAATGAAGACACATATGCCATGAAACGAGGGCTGCAAGATATTGGAAAAATCTGATGTGATATTTTATTTTTCTGTGATAAATATTGCAATATGATTTCACAAGATAGTTTGAATAGCAGTATTTGATGGTTTTCTGGAGAGCCTATGTTATTCTTATTTATTTATTTATTATTTATTTATTGCCACATCAGCAACTTATGGCTATGTCATGGCAAGATGGATATACATAAATATATTACATATATATTTTACATAAAAACAAATTCGTATTACAATAAAAAGTTACTTAGATAAATATATAAAATATAAATAAATAAAATTCTCACAAAAATATATTCAAAGTTCAATATGATTTTTTAGTTCAATTTTTGATGAATAATTTAAGATTCTTCCTGGTGGTACCTTTTTAAAAATGTCCATCAAAGTACTCTCCTTATAAAAATTTTGTCTAATTGTATTCAAACGTCCACATTCCAACAAAATATGTTTGATAGTAAGAGCAGCCTGGCAGTAATTACATTTAGGTGGGTCCAATGTCCAATTCGACATCTAGTATAGTGAATTTGATCATGCCTGGCCTCAAAATTATAATTTGCTAAGTGTCTTTCATTTATTTTCGGGTTAATTTCATATAATTTATTATTTATGCAGTTGTCCCATTCCCTTTGCCATGTTTCGTTTATGTACAAATTAATTGTGGGTTTCAAGTCCTCAGGAGGAATTAAACATTCTGTCACTTTCAAGAAGCTAGCCCGTTTTGCTGCTTCATCTGCCAGTTCATATGACCTGGAATCCAACAGAAGATAATGTTGAACTTCTTATCTTCTAGTGTTGTCATTTTCTTTACAATCATGGAAATTATGAGGTGATCACACTTCAAAGCTTCAAGTGCTTGAAGACAGGATGTGGAATCTGTGCAGATTAAAAAGTTACTGTACTGTGTCCTTTCCATTTGTTCTAAAGCCATATTTATTGCATAAGCTTCTGCTGTGTAAATTGAACTTTTTTTTCTCTTGCTTGCAGGGTTTTCCATTGTTGTTTAATTTCACTAATGGGAGAAAAAGGGTATTTATATTTCAGATTTATAATATATTGTTGTGAAGCAGAACTGCATTCACTGCATCAGATTTATTTTTGCCAATGCTTTTGTAGTAACGATGATGTTTCCTTTGAGCTCATAAATCCAATAGTCAATCAGTGGTGTGTAGATTAGTTACTGCTATAAATGAGTGTTGTTGAGTGTACGCAATGCATAAACAACAAAGTGTAGATATGAACTATGTAAGTGAAAGATTGATTTTGTAGTGATTTTAATTGAATAGGCAGATAATTATCCGCTATTCAAGACAAAAACTTTAAATAAGTATATCTACATTATATGGAGGTCAATAATCAACAATAATGCAACATGATTTTTGTCATAAATTGCAGTCCTAAACAGTAACATGATGTTTTTTATATGTATTAATTTAAACAACAATTAGTAATTAATGGTTTAGAGTTTATAGTATTGTGATTGACTCAAGTAATTAGGGCAAAAACAACACATAGTAATTCTGAAACTGATTTTAAGATTACAAAAGACACCCCTGGAAATCGATTCAAACTGGGAATTAGAAATAAACTTTATTTCAATCTATTTAATAGAAAATTAAATTTCTGACCATCATAGACTTCAAGTACAACAGAACAAATGTTAATAAAAATAAAATATAACAAATTATTAACACAATTTTTTTTAAAGTGGTGAAGTGGTTGAATGTTATAAAAAAATACGGACGTGATAAAACAGTAGTCTATGAGAACAAAAACATTCATACATAAATAATAAACAAAGGGGGGAAATTCAATAATACATTTATAAATACATGAGAGTACACAAATCCAATCTAATTCTAAATCTTTTCCCATGACATATCCAAAACAATATTGCCTACAATAATTATCCACCAACAGTCAAACTATGTGCACACCTTTTTAACTGTGTACTAATCTGTCTGTGTCTACATGGGTGTAATGTGTGTTTTTCTTCCCGTATTTGAGCAATTCCATGCAAATATCAACCATGGCATGAAAAAAACTTGTTTTAACCAAAGTAGCGAAACCCTTTCTAGTTTTTTTGTGTAGGCTTGTATTTTACAGTACTGTAAAAATACTCAAAAATTCTAAAACTTCGACAAAGTATGTTGTATACTGTAATCTCGCTAACTTTTTTTGGTCACATTCATAACGCATGTTTTTTTCCCTCATTTAAAACATTAAAAATATTTACAGATTGATATTTTTCTGACCCCAATAACTCTGTGGTTAGTTGTTTTGAAAAACAGATGCTTCAATATAATGTATTTCTGTTTTTACTGAAAATGTCACTTCTATAATGCTGGAATTGCTCATTAATTTTCTTTTATGTATTTATTGCCAGCATTGTTAATAGTATATTGTTTTAATTTAGAGTATGTCGTTGTATTTTGCACTGTCTGGAGCTGGGTAAAGCTGGTTTTATATTCACACATTCATTCAGTGACAACTTGGACATGCTCCCTATATTGTTTAACCTTGTCTTTATTGATTACTTCGAATATTCGGTCGAAAGTCACATGTAAGTATTACTTGAAAACAACATTAGCCTTATTTATTTGACTGTGAGCAATGTTGTACTTCAATAGTCACTGACTGTTAATATGATTTGATTTCCATATTTAGCATTGGCAAAGAATACTTTCCTGAAATGATATTAAGGAGAAAGCATGAATGTGTGAATATAAAACCAGCTTTACTTTAACAGCTTTTCACTTATTATTGCATAGGTGCTGCTGCTGGTGATGTGACAGTAAAAGTGATTTGATTTGATGAACGTATACAGAAATTGAAAAAAAAAAAACCTTTTGTTGACATTTTATAATTACAGTTTGGTATGACTTTTTTGGGAAATTTTTCTTTATGAATGCTATATTTACTAATTACTCATATAGCCCTACATGATGTTAAATATTATTATTCACGTGTAATAAGCAGCCCTGGTGAACTGCAGAATCTTCAGTATCTGAGGGTTTATGATTCACTAAAAAGATCCGGTTCATAAGAGTCATGTTCATAAATTCGACAACGCGGGGTAGCTCATCTATATATATCATGAAACAGAACCAGCTCATAAATTATGTTAAGAAGGTCATACTCTTTTGGGGTGACAAGAATGTGATAACAGAGAAATAGTTTCCTTTTGGGCGAACCATCCCTTTGCGTACAGGACATTTTTAGCAAGCAAGCATCTGTTGCTGTCGTTAGCAAAACAAGCGTAAACAATGTAACGTTAAGCCGCTGCGCTAACCGATATCTTTCTCAAAACGTGTCGAATGCAATTGAATTTAATCTACTAATTGTACATGAACAACACGTTAACCGCTTACCTTTTTATCGAGTTTCCTCTCGTTTGTCAATCACTTCACCAATTTACAAAAACTCCCTCAAAAACGAGTCTCCCGCGGACGTGACGCACCTTTGCTGTGATTGGTCAAAACTCGACGTCACGTAAAGTAGGTGGAGCTGAGGAGCTTATGAAGAGCAAAAATCAACAGTACAGAGAGGAGTGTCAAAGAAACCTGACAGGAAATGTAGCCTGCAAATATTAAACATCTAATCCAGCAAAGGTAAATGAAGCAAAATAGAGGAGACGTCTGAAAAGTTTGATTCCCGTCAACCATCATTTATCAAACAGGCAAGTAGCTACACATTATAAACTTTACTTGTTTGATTATTTACATTATAACATACAAGTTTTGTGCACAGTTATTAGCTTTGAAATCAAACCATTTACTGGTTTGTGTGTATTTTATTGTATTAATCCTTGCAGTCTTTCATTAATATATTATTATATTAAAATTACTGTAAATATTGGATATTAACAAACATATTTTACTAGCAAGTAAACAAGTAGTGAATTTGTGTACATATTATACTTAACACAGTAAAGAAAATTATGTAAATGTAAAATAAGTTTTACTGGAAAAGACACTTAATGAAATAAATGATGAAGAAATAGCTTTTCAACGTTTACTTTTGCTAGTAATTTAACAAATAAAGAAATAAAATAATGAATGACCAGCAAAGTACTAAAGAAATCTTGTAATTTTTAGGGTAAAAATGTTTGTAACATTACAACACATACATGGTGCTTGAGTGTGATTTTATTGAATACTTAATAGGTGTTTTACTCAGTAACTGTGTTGGGCATGCATGCAGATGCATGTTTGCATGTGTTGTGTCAATATTTTATACAGTGCTGCATGTCTGAAAGTGAAGCTGTAATGTTGGCGTGTAGAAAATAATCCAATCAGAGTGTGGGAAAGCGTAATCCTGTCTAATCCAACCGCAGCCATGAAGAACAGAGATCATTCAGGCAGTGAGAGTGACCAGACACTGACAAACATCCTCGCATTCACAAAGATCCTGCAGCATTTCCTCAACTGCAGATCTGTAAGCAATGAAAATAAAGGTTTAACCAGAGCAGCACATCATAGAAAAACAGAAGTGTTTAGTGGTCAAGCCACAAACGGACAGCTAAGATGATCAGTTGTTTTACTGTCACGTGGCCAGGCAGGTGCAGGAACACTTGCACAGATCACCTGTTACTGAGGGGATATTATTAAAGAACGTCTGCTGGATTTCAGTGAGGGAGGGACCAACAGGCTTCTGACATATGGGTTTTACTGGTAAACATTCTACATTAAATATGTTGTATATTTTTAATCAATTTATAATTTACAATTTTAATTACTTTTTAATGTAACAGAATTATTAATGTTAAATTGTAGTTGTCAAATGAGAAAACATTTGAATGTGTGACATAAGTAATCTTACAATACTGTAGATGTAAGATACTTAGCAAATGTATTTTTATATACAAAATTATTTCTGTTTGCAGTTTTTTAATTTATTCTTACATTTATTTTAAATTGTTCTGTGTGAAATTATGAAACCTGTTTTGTTTGTATTTAAAATATACATTTAAATTTTATTTCCTAAATATTTTTAGTGTAACAAATATTATTGTTAAGTTGATTAACACAAAGTTGATTAAGTTGATGAACACAATTAATAAAAATGCTTAATAAATTTGTTGCAGATTTAACAAAGACATAACATATTAAGCTGCAAAGAAATAAAAAATCATATTTGTTAGAAGTTAAAGACCTTAATTATAACAGTGTACAAAATAATTTAAAATAAAGTATTATTAATAAAATAAAAAAGAGACTAATAAAAATATATTATTTGTTCATTTCTGTTCTAAAGTTTTAGAAATGTACCAAACATGTGTACGTAGATTTAACTGCAGGTAACTGCAACTTACAAGTAAAGAAATAATCTAGTCTAGTTATTTAGTTATTTAGTAATATTAAGTCTAGTTATTTAGTAATATTTTTAAAATAAAAATAACCGTTTATTAGTTTTGAAATATATAAATATAAAATTCTGTAAAAAAAAAAAAAAAAAAAAAAAAAAAAAAAAATATATATATATATATATATATATATATATATATATATATATATATATATATATATATATATATATATATATATATATATATAATTGCTAAACTAAAAATGTCATTGTTAAAAACATATTCAATGTGTTTTTTTTATTTGTATACAGTCCCGCTGTGCCTTTGCATTTGTGTGTGTGGGGTTGCCAGGTGCTTGAGTCTCACCTGATCACAGCATGTAAAAGGAGTTTCCCTAAGGGTTTCCCTGAGGGATTTCACCAGGTGTGTGTTGAGTTCTTGCAAATTTGTTGTTCATTAGATGGTCTAAGGACAGGTGAGAGTTTCATTGCAAAGGAGCCTTAAAATAGCATTTCAGACAACTGTACACACGTTGAAGTGTGTTTTTGTTATGTTTGGTACAAATGAAGCTGGCGATCTGACCTCCCACTCATGTTTCAGGCCAACAGCTGCCACCTGCCTGTTTCTACAGCAACACACCAGACCACCTTCAGCAACCACACCTGAGAGAAACACTGAACACACCACACACTCTGACAGGTAATCGCATTTTCGCTAATATGTGTATATGTGCTTATTAAAATGTTTTTTTTAATGTTTTTTTAGTTATGCTGCTCCGCTAACGTCTGCTGGCCTGCAGTGGCCTTAAATAGAACAGTTTATATGATTTCTTGATGTAAAATAAATACTGTTGTTAATTAGTAAACCCATTTAACACTTAAATATCGATTATATATTGTAATGTAATTTCTGTTACACTTCTATACACAGGTTGAATGTATCTAACAAAAATATCTATATTAATTTTGCTGTGAAGTGGGGTTTTTTTTGCATGAATTTCTGTTTTAAAATATTCAAATAACATTTTTTTGGTACTAAAAACAAGTAATGTGCAAAATATGAAATCTTTGTATTTTTTAAGGGGAAAAGCATAGTTTTTCAGACAACGTGTTACAAGCAGCTAGGTATTTTGAAGCTTATAAATATATTTAGATATTTGTTAAACAGCAAAATTAAAAATATATAAATTTATGCAAAATTTCTGATTTGATCTTGTTGAGTGTTATGAATCATAGTAATTCATTATTATACTTTTTATGTATAAATGCTGCATGCTTTCAGTAAGTGTTATCTTTAAGGGTCAGGTTATGGTTTCTGAATAGAATATATAACATAAAGCATTGAAACCCACTGTATGCAAACACTCAAAAAGATTTTTGTTGCTTGTTCAAACTACTTATTTTAAAATTAGTTGAATCAACACAATTGTTGAGGTGTTTTTTAGACAACTTGATTGTTTTATGTTTTAACTTTAATCGATTTTTGAGTTAGGACAACACAAAGGAATTGTGTGGAACCCAGCATTTCAGCATTTTAGCATTATTTTAGTAATATTTTCAAAAATATGTAAAACAAATCCTATTGTACAAATGTTAACAGTAAAAAGCTCAATATCAGATAGATAAAAGAAAATTGTTAAATAAAAAAATATTAAATAATAATAATGGGCAGCATAGTGACTCAGTGGGTAGCACTGTCGCCTCACAGCAAGAAGGTCGCTGGTTCAAGCCCCGGCTGTGTCAGATGGCATTTCTGTGTGGAGTTTGCATGTTTACCACCTGTTGGCGTTTCCTCCGGGTGCTCTGGTTATCCCCACAGTCCAAAAACATGCACTATAAGTGAATTGAATAAACTAAAATTGGCTATAGTGTATGTGTGGGTGTGAATGCAAGAGTATATGGGTGTTTCCCTGTGCTGGGTTGTGGCTGGAAGGGCATTCACTGCGTAAAACACATGCTGGATACATTGGCGGTTCATTCCGCTTTGGCAACCCCTGATTAATAAAGGGATTAAGCCCGAAAAGAAAATTAAATAAATAATAATACATTTATTTATAAATAATAATAAATAAAGTAATATATATTATTATAAACAGTGGCGCAGTAGGTAGCGCTGTCGCCTCACAGCAAGAAGGTCACTGGTTCGAGCCTCAGCTGGGTCAGTTGTCGTTTCTGTGTGGAGTTTACATGTTCTCCCTGCGTTCGCGTGTGTATGAGTATGAGTGTGTATGGATGTTTCCCAGAGATAGGTTGCGGCTGGAAGAGCATCCGCTGTGTAAAACATATGCTGGATAAGTTGGCGGTTCATTCCGCTGTGGCGACCCCTGATTAATAAAGGGATTAAGCCAAAAAGAAAATGAATGAATGAATATTATTATAATAAATAATAAATTAATAAAAGAAACAATTGCATGCAACTAAGAAATGGTCCCTAAATTTTTCAAAAGTCCTTGGTGATCCTCTGTTACTGAACAGTATTATTTTCTCAGGGGTGCAGTAGAAAATACGTTTGTTGACTCTATGTTTTATAGATGAAGAGTGAGATGAATTCCAGTCAATCAAAATGCATTTTCCCAGCCATTCCAGCCAGAAGTGTAAAGTATTTTATATGATGGGATGTATCTAGTTCAGTGTCCCCTAATATTTATATTTCAGGATCACAACTGAGTTGACATCTGTACTTTTTGATGATACTGTATGTCAACTATATATTCCCAAAAATCAGAGAACCCAGAATTTCAGTGTATATATGCGTGGCTTCTATAGGATGGGCTACGATCTGGAGCGTTTTGTGGGCTATGTGAATGAGGGTCTACTGTGCTGTGTGTGCCGGGATGTGTTAGAAGACCCTTTGCAGGCTCCGTGTGAGCACGCCTTCTGCAGCACCTGCATTCACGGATGGCTCATCCACCACAACAGCTGTCCTGAAGACCGTCTGCCTTTAGACATCACACACCTCCGCCCGCTCTTCAGGTATGATTAAACTGAGACAGCTTCATCATTCAGGTAATTGCTGGTTTTAAATCAAGCCTCTGTGGTGTGTTGTGTGTTCCAGATACATGAGGAATGATTTAGCGAGGCTGCAGGTCAGATGTGTGTTCAGGCCTCAGGGCTGTGAGGTCATCTGTGCTCTGGAGTCTATTCATCGGCATGAGCAACAGTGTGATTACGCTTTGCTCAACTGCACTAATACAGGTATATTTGAAGATTCATAATATGTATATTTTTGTTTAAGTGCCCTCCACTAATATTGGCACCCTTGGTTAATACGAGAAAGAAAACCTGCAAAAACTGTATTTAATGTTTAAAAGTCTGTGTGAACTGGAAGTTTTGAGACTTTTACTTGAGTTCAGTTGAAGTCAGAATTATTAGCCCCCTGAATTATTAACCCCCCTGTTTATTTTTCCCCCAATTTCTGTTTAACGGAGAGATTTGTTCAACACATTTCTAAACATAATTTCTAATAACTGATTTATTTTATATTTCATCACCTTAGAATTATAATGTTCTATCTGACATTTTTGTCAAAATTGAGTTATTCACATATTCTTATTAAATGTCATTTTATTTACATTATGTGATGTTTTTTTTTTTATTAGTTGTTTACATTTTTAGACTTTTTATTTAAAAAACAAAAACGGTTTATCTACACGTTTTTGATAACGGTTTATCTACGGAGCTCTAGCTTGGCTCTATAAGGTTCTTTCTGTGAGCCAATCAGTATTTTTAATGCACGCACGAGGACCAATCAGGATCAGCTTTCTTTGTCATTTCGCCGGACTGCTCCATTGACAGGAGGAAAGACCAGAAAGACAAAATCACTAAAAATCAGAGTCGGATAAACAATGCTGCACTATACAAATTTGAGATGTGTGTAAATGTGATGATCTAGAAGCGTTTTATGACATTGAGATGAATTGTTAAAAAAGAAACAAATATTTAAAAAAGTCTATATTAAATTTATTTAATTTTTTTTATTTATTTTTATTTGTGTATATATAGTCAGTGAAACATTTTTCATTGTTTATTAAACTCATTTGCTCGTTGTCTGTTTTCTTTTAAAGTCTTTAAATTTAATATTAAGCCTTGAAGGGCAAATACTTAATTTAATTCATGGGGCATATATTTCAATAAATATGATTCAATAATTCATATAAAGCTGATATTTCAATAAATATTACCATATTAATTACATGAAATTAACATCTGTACTGGACAAAATATTTAACACAGCCTTGTATGCTTCATTTGAACAAGAAAAAATATTTATCATAAAACATTAAACAAATGATACAGAAAGCAAAAAAAAATTACTTTCCAAAGCATCAACATATTTTTACAACACCAAATTGTATATTTTTGATTGTATTTCTTGAAAAGTATTGCTTCAATGATTGATCTGCCAGATAGAACCTTATAATTCCAAACGGAAAATAACTTTTTAGAATTAGAGAGTTCTATCTGCATTTACCATGTTTTTTTTTTTATTCCAATTTGCAAACGTAAGAGAACTTTACATTTAGAGTACATCTAGGGTCTCTGTCATGTTAACGTATGAAAGAGAGCTGTTACACACATATTGTTTGCTATTTGGAATGCAAAAACTTTCAAGCTTAATGACTCAAAATCATTTAGAACGCTGATAGAACCATATAATTCGTGACGATTTGTCAGTAAATAATATTTGACTAGATATTTTTCAAGACACTTCTATACAGCTTAAAGTGACATTTAAAGGCTTAACTAGGTTAATTAGGTTAACTGGGCAGGTTAGGGTAATTAGGCAAGTTATTGTATAACGATGGTTTGTTCTGTAGGCAATTGAAAAAATATATAGCTTAAAGGGGCTAATAATTTTGACCGTAAATTGGCTTTAAAAATGAAAAACTGCTTTTATTCTAGCCGAAATAAAATAAATAAGACTTTCTCCAGAAGAATCAGACAAACTGTAAAAATGTCCTTTCTCTGTTAAACATCATTTGAGATTTATTTAAAAAAGAAAAAAGAAATCAAAAGGGGGGAGGGGGGGGGTCTAATAATTCTGACTTCAACTGTATGTTGACGTAATTCCAACCAAAACAGATCATTAAGTAGGGGGCGGGGCTTCATTTTTGTGCATTATTCCCTCATAGCAAACTAAGGGTAATAGGGGCATGGTAAAGAATATTGTGGATGAAGCTGTCAAACTGACATCAACAGAGAAAGAGTGCCGCTCCAAACGCAGAAGCAAATGGGCAGATTTGATTGAAGATTATTAAAACAAACTTTTTTTTTCTTCAGTGGATTAACTTGGATTATTTGTTTACCTAAAGGTTAACAATGTGCTAGCAAAAATAAACATTGTAAGTATTGATTTCACATGGACTTTAACAACTTAGGGCTATATGGCTGTATAAAGTTAGTCAGTTAACTTTATTTGTCCCAGTAGGGAAATTTCATTTGCAGCATACACTTCTGACATCTGACATTTTCACATTTGGCATTTATATGAATAAATCACTTAAAAAATCATGGTAGCTCTAAATAAATAATCCAGTCTATTTAAAAGCTTAATTGCTTGAGATATAAATGATAATTTTATCCTATTTTACGCATCTGGGAATACAATATCGACAAACTGATGGTAACAACTGGAAGGTCTATGATAAAGGATGTCTCTCATCATTGACAATCATGATAGCCTTAATTAGTACTCTTTCTTTGTATATACTATGAGGCATATTTTATTCCCAACAGCTTACTGGCTGTTGTTACCACCTTTCCCAGTGACCTCTTCTGGGCCTCAGAAGCATTTCCACACCAACAAATCACACAGAATGTTGCAATACTTTTGATAAAAGCACTTTAAAACATGATCAACAAAGTGTTGTCAACGTTAAAAGACAATAGTTTCTTTAAGAAGTACACTCACTATTGAAGCTTTTTCCTTATATAGTCAGTCCATACATCCCACTTCTGTTTATTGTCCAACATCACACAAAAATATGTATAATTTGTTAATTGAATATGCTCCCCATTAATTAATGAGGGATGAGTTTTGCTTTGTGCTCTTTTTTTTTCTTACTTATAAACTTTTGCTCTAAGAGTATTTCAGAAAGTGTTTTCGTCCTAAAATTGGAGGTGATCCCATATAGTAAGCAATTTATTTTCAGATATATTTTAACATTTATTTTAAAAAATCTTTTCAAAAATACATTAATGCAATTAAAATCTCCTATAAATACAAGTTTTAAAACTATTTAAAAATAGTTTTGTTTAATTATTTTTAAGAAAATACATTAAAAAAATCAAGGAGCACTTTTTAGAATGCAATCTTTTACTTAGCCTGCATTTAAAATGTTTATTTGAATGTGGCAACATTTTTACAGCATAATATTGCTCTCTACAGAGTGTGCATTAACAAATCTCTAATAGAGACTTAAATTGAACTTAGTAACTACACTCAAAAAATGACGTTTTTTCTGTTTGTTCTAACTACTTATTTAAAATGGGCTGAAACAACAGAAATCTTGAGTTGTTTTGAGAGGGATAACCTAATTGTTTTATGTATAATCTACTTACATTTGTAAAAACTTTTTTTTTACTTAATTCCTGCATGTTGTCCAAACACAAATCAATGTGGAACCCAGCATTTTTTACAGTGTAGTAGAATATAGTTAAGACAAAAGTATTTTGTTAAATTCTTCTCTCTGTTACACTTGGGAAATATCTGAAAAAGAATGTAAATTTCACTCGAGGGCTAATCATTTTACCCTCAACTGCATATTGAGTAAAAAATCTAAAGACACTATTCTTTGCTCATATTTACAAAGGGTGGGGATATTAATGGAGAGCACAATATATGTAGTTTTTTGGCAGGGAACAGGTGGCTTATACACAACTCATTCATACATCGGTAACAATACAAAACAATGCGAAACAGCAGATGAATGAATGTGGTAGCCACAAGACAGAGATGGATCCCGTCTTTAATTATTAATGAGGGACCCCCTCCAGCAGACAATGAAGCGAAACCTTTACTTCAAGGTTAAAACCCTTGAGCTCATTATTAAAGAAGTTTGTTGCACATAATGCATATGTGTGAGTGGAACATGTCTTAATGCTGAAAATATTTGTTTATGTATATTAATATGCAGGAGACGAGTACTTGTGTTACCGTTGTGGTAGGTGTTCTGTGTGTTGTGTGAACTCTGTGTGTCTTTTTCTTTGAGTTTCTTTAAGTTCCACTTCTGAACTTTTCATGAAAATCAGCAGCATTAACAGAAGGCATTAATTATAGAGATATAAATAATTGATATAATATTTATATGGTAATTATATATAAAAAATATTGTATCAATGCTGAAAACTATTAAATGAATTCTTAAACTCTTGCTGGAAACTGTTGACACACTATTATGGTATATGTGACCATGGACCACAAAACCTGTCCATTGCTGTATGGCTTTTTAGGATAGAACAATATTTGGCAAAGAGGGTTTAAAAAAGTAAAATCTGTATTTAAATGTAAAATTGTCTCGCAATACACAATACTAATCTAAAATTCTGTTGTGATACGCCCAAAATATCTCAAAATTCTATAATCTTGAGTAAAGCGGCACAGTGGCTCAGTGGTTAGCGCTGTCGCCTCACAGCAAGAAGGTCGCTGGTTTGAGTCCCAGCTGGGCCAGTTGGCATTTCTGTGTGGAGTTTGCATGTTCTCTCCGTGTTGACGTGGATATCCTCCGGGTGCTCCGGTTTCCCCCACAGTCCAAAGACATGCTCTATAAGTAAATGAAAAAACTAAATTGACTGTAGGAATAGTTGGTGGTTCATTCCACTGTGGCAAACTCTGAAACAAAGACTAAGCCGAAGGAAAATAAAAGAATGAAGCTTGAGTAAAATAATGTATTTTTCACTATTGCCAAAAAATATTGCAACAACACTTCTTGGTTTTTTTTTAGTTCAGGTTTGTAGTCCAGGGTCATTTACATATATACATATTCATTGTTTTTTTTAAACATTGTACATTTTTCTCATAAATCATATTTTCCCTTAAATGTTTACTTTTTAGAAGAAGAAGAATAGCTGGACATAATTGAGTTATTGTCAAAAATTCACAAGCACCTTCTGGAATGTGTTGGCATACATGGCTGGACATGACTTTTTTATTTCTTATATCTTATTGATGCTCAAGTCTACCTCACTCAGATTATAAGATCTAAAAGCTGTCACTAGAGCAGTAACGTTTTAAAAAAATAACACTTTCGTAACTTATTTACCTGTAAATGGTGCATTTTAGTGTCTTAAAAATATTGGTATACCCAAAGAGTATACAGCGAGGAAAAGAAGTATTGAAAACGTCACCATTTTTCTCAGAAAACATATTTTTAAAAGTTCTGTTGACTTGAAATTTTCACCGGATGTTGGTAACAACCAAAGAAAGCCATATATGCAAAGATAACAAATCTAATTAGTTCACAAATGAAATTATGCATAATAAAAAAAAAACAGGGAAAAAGTATTGAACACACGGAGAAAGGCAGTGAAAGCCCAGACAGCAGCTGAAATCTCTCAATAGTTCTTCAGCAACCCCCTGCCCTTCATCATTGTAAATGAATATCAGCTGCTTCAGTTCAACATCTACATTAGCAGGATGATGAAGATGACACCAGGGTGGACATTTCAGCGAGACAATGATGCAAAACACAGCCAAGGAAACTCTCAAATGCTTTCAGAGAAAGAGAATCAAGCTGTAGAATGGCCCAGCCAATCACCTGACTTAAATCCAATAGAAAATACAAAATAAAGATCAGATTTGATAGACGAGACCCACAGAACGATCAAGACTTTTACACTCTGTTGAAGTCTGTGAAAAAAAATCACACCTGGGCCATGATGTGAGTTCATTTTCCTTATGAGAGGCTTCGTTAAGCTGCCATCCCCCAAAAAGCCTTTTATATAAAGTATTAAATAGGTTTCAGTAGTTCAGTACTTTCTCCTTGTGTCATTTCATTGTTATTCCACATAACTCATCTTTCAGATCTTATTGGTTTTTTATGTTTGTATTGTTTATGTTTTAACCAAAATCTGGTTCAATTCTTTGTTAAAAGCTCCTTCAGAAACATTATTCCCAGGAAAAAAACACAAATTGTTCAATACTTATTTTCCCCGCTGTATATTTGTACCAAAGTGGTACATCTAGACTATTGAAACGGCACCACCCCAATGACAGCTTTTGGGCATGTTTTATGAGAGTGCACCAATTATTCTTTCACTTTTTGTCCGATGCTTCAAAACAAAAAGAATAATCTCAATCATGTCCTCTGTGTCTGCATTTAGGCTGCCCAGTTCAGGTGTCTCGTCGCTCTCTTGAAGCTCACCTGTGTGTGTGTGAGTACAGCAGTAGAGTTTGTGCGAGCGGCTGTGGATACACAATCCTCAACACGGATGAAGCTCAGCACAACTGCGTATCGGAGCTGCGAGCTGAGCTGGACATGCTCAGGTACAAACACTTTGCTTAAGTCATATGGGCTGACTACGCAAATACTGGCATGTAAAAACAAATGTGTGTTTCTTATAGGGCAGAATTAGACTGCAAAGTCGAAGAAGTGAGGCATGAAATGGAATCACGCTTAGACTCCCAAAGACGACACATGGTGCAGAAGGAGAGTTTGCTAAGGAGTGAAGTGGATGAACTTAAGGTACAACACTGTCAACATCGGGGCCTGTGTTCACAAAACATCTCAAGACTAAAAGTAGATCATCACTTGCAGATAAATCTTATTTACAAATATATCCACATGCAAAGAAATCCTTATTAGGACTATTAAAAGTTTCACATCATAAAAACAAAACTAGAATCGATTCATATTTACGAGAATTAGATTTTCTTTGTTTCTTTGCATCTGAAAAGGCATTTTGAGATGTGCTTTTGACAGTTCAGAGCCACCGTACAAGTGAAAGGCAATATGCAAAATCACATGACCAGCACAGATCACTTTATGACAAATACATAAATTAATATAAAGACAGAATGTGGCGGATGATCAGTGTGCAAAGTCATTTAGCTATGATTATTTAACCCTGTAAATAAACTGTTTATATATATATTTATATATATATATATATATATATATATATATATATATATATATATATATATATATATATATATATATATATATATGAGCAATATCACATGAGTAGCAGTGCAATATGGCTGTATATCGGCACTGGTGGGAGTCATGTGTTGGCTCGAGGCCGCAATCAGATATTGAGTATATTCAACAGTTCGACGGCATAATGTCTAAAGTGATGACAAAACAGGTGATTTTTGCTGACATTTTAAGATTTTAAGGCTAAACGACTTGAAATGCCATCAGTCTACAGAGATTTCCAGTATTTCTCTGTTGCAATCGGGAGATCACCATAATTTACCCTGAAAAAGTCAGAGCAACGCAAACACTACCAGTTTCTGTCATATACAGTAAATACAGCAATACAAAATACAAAACAGAGAGATAGACTTAGAATGTCACTTACCTGATTTACAATGATTTGTTTAGCTGTAGTTTGAAACTTAAGCTAAGAAAATGCAGTTTTTCTCCTCTAAGGGCTTATTATGCGGTCTCTGTCGCCATCTTGTGGCAGAACATCAACCGTCACTTTCTTTGGCCTGCTCAGATAAGCAGATGGTGGCCGATGCACTGAATCCGATGCTCCGAAATTATAAATATTTAAAATAGGCACGATCCTTATAAACAAACTGCATAGCTGCAATCTAAACAACTACATTCTCGACTAAAAAAATCCTCAAAAGTACATTATGTTGTCCAACAGCAGAAATATTTGTCAAACTGTAGTGTCCTCTCTGCTTGTTGCTGTATGTGGGCGGAGTAATACACAGGAGTGAAGGGTGAAGAGGCTGTATGAGTGCTGCTATTTGCAGAATATCACAAGGCTATCAGCCAATCAGATTCAAGAACTAGACTGAACTGTTGTGTGTATTATCTCATCAACTACTAGAGTGAGTATATATATATATATATATATATATATATATATATATATATATATATATATATATATATATAAACACACTCACATGAGTGGTTGATGAGAAGAATTTAAATATGGCAGCATAATATTGTGCTCTGCAATATTTCTACAAATAAATCTCTGAGACCCTCCCCCTATCAGCCAATCGCTGTGTGCATAGTTAATAAGCATGCTGACATCATCCATAGTGACAAGCTCAACCCTGGCCTTACTCTTAGGGGTTGTTCACCCAAAAATGAAAATTTACTCACTGTTTACCTTTGTGAATTTCTTTCTTTATTTTTATTTATTTATTTTGAACAGAAAAGAGGATATTCTAAAGCAAGTAACCATTGACCTCCATAATAAAAAAACAAAATACTATGCAAATCAATGGCTGCCGGTTTTCAGCATTCCTCAAAATATCTTCTTTTGCGTTCAACCAAAAATAAAAAAAGTCAAGTAGTTTTGGGACTAGTATAGGATGAGAAAATTATTTTTGCATTTTCATTTTTAGGGGGAACTATCCCTTTAAGACCTTCCTCTCTTGCTTAGTAAAAGTTTGTCTTGGAAGCTTTGTGAAAAAGTTGTATTACATCTCTTAGTGGTCCAATAACCAGTTTTATGAATACGGGCCCAGCAATCTTTTGTGTATGTTGTAGTAGTAAATTACTGACAGGTGTGTGTTTGTGTAAAGGCTCAGCTGTCCCGGGTCATGTCAGATGTGCGTGTTCTGCTGGGAGCAGAGAGAGCGCGCAGACAAGAGCTGGAGAGGGCAGAGCTGGAGAAGGCGGAGCTTCTTGAACTTTTAAAAAAGGAGGGGCTCAGACCAACCACGCCCTCTGAAGCAGCCCCACCCCCTGCTGAAATGCAGAGAAAGCCAAGCCCACGCAGTCTGGCTCTGGACTGCATCAAAAGGAAGAACAGAGAGGTCACTGTCATCTGAGGACACGGCTTTTCATAGCAGGACAGTAAAGCCCAAAGTATACTTTCACTTTTGTGTGTGTGTGTGTTTGTTTATGTGACACGAATTTCAGCTATTGCACAGTGCATGTATAGTTCAGTTCTTTTTATTACCACATGTACTGTGTAATGCACCTGCAGTTTCAATTGTTTTGCATTAACTGGTTTGTCCACAAGATGGCAACCCTGAACTGGGCTCCTGTTCCAGTTAGATTAAATAATAACAAAGATACAAGTTACAATAGATGAGAAATCAATAGATACTCACACTGCTTGTATTTGGAGATAAAAAGATGGCCGCAACCTTTTGTTTAAACATTTTATAACCACAATTTTATTTAAAACTTTTTTTATGTAAATTTTGAGGAAAACTGATTAAGAATGAGTTTTTTTTCCAAGCATGGTAGTCAAATGTTCTGAAAACTGAAGCCAAAATGTTTTGATTGCCGCTGATGGTTGGCTGCACATATATAAACACACCTTGTCTATGTAAACACATGTCATATGAACTAAATTATTAATCAAAGAGATTTTTCACAAAGATGGCTTCTGTCATTTGGTTTCATTTTGGTAATGTGTGTTTAAGTGTTTGCTTTACTAATATGTTTGCTCTTAGTTATTGCGTTGGCTACATAAATACAGGGTGTGACATCAGGTGATCAATAGCTAGCGATTACTAATGCAGTTTTAGGGAATTATACGAGTGTGGATAGTACCCTGATTACACGGCACTTCATGAACACTATTTTGTAGGATCTGGCTCCGAATGGCATCGTCAGAGCAAAATGGTAGCAGCCATCTTTGAGACAATTTGGCTTCACTTTTCTACAGTGGACGAAAGTAGAACGTTTTTTGTAATGGTTCTCACACTGTTTACCTGCGGTGTATCCAGCAGTGCACATTCACTAACACACACACACACACAGAAAAAAACTGAAGTATACTTTGGACTTGATGATTCATTGATGGTAACAGAAAACCACCACCGGGAATTCATCATCTGAATAAAAAACCCAATTTTTGTAGCTGCACTGGATGAATCGAATAAGTGCTATAAGACTAGGTGCTAAAATTAAACCAAATTGTGAAGTAAAGAAGAAAAATTTTGAATTTAAGAGGCTTGTTTTCCCATTTGTAAGAAAAACGGATATATTCTGCTACTTTTCTTGATATTAAAACCATCTGTTTCAACAAGTTGCACTGTGGATTATTATATTATATTATATTATATTATATTATATTATCTACTCACAATAATTTAGGGATATTGTGAGAGACTCAGTGGATGTCATATATACAGTGTTTGTTTCACTTGAGACATTTTTGGGATCGGGAGGCAATTGTATTGGGGTGGTAAACACACCTCATTTTGTATTTTGCATGTAATGCTCTAATTGTGTACAGGTGTACCTTATATTGGGGCAAATACCAACAGACAACCCTTTTTAATGTGGCATCAATTTCAACATTCTGTAGGTATAAAAAGCTGGTATTGTAAGTAAGTCATTCAAAGTTCATCATTCAAATATCTGTAAACACACAACGTCAGCAGGAGGCAGTCAGATGTTGCTTGTGACCTTGGTGTTTCTCAAAGTGTCATCAGCAGACTTGAACAAGACAGAACTACTGGCAGAGTTCATGACAAACCCAAGAGTGGAGCCCCACGAGTGACAGACCGCAACGATGTCCAGTACCTAAACACCTATGCACTCAGACATTGTTATGCAACTGCAACAGTGCTGCAGGCCCATTTACGAGATGTAAGGGGTGCTAGGGTTTCCAGACAAACCATTCACAACTGACTCCACCGCTTTGACTTGAATGCGAGATGATCATTGCAGGTGCCTTCATTGACCCCAAGACACCTATGTGAACGTTTGCAATGGGCACAAGACTGTGACCTGGATAATCTACCGCCCTGTTAACTGATGAGTGTCGGGTCACCTTGCATAGAAATGATGTACGTCAGCGTTGCTGGAGAAGGCGAGGTGAGTGATACAATGAGGTCAACAGGGTTTGCTTTGGTGGAGGAGGTGCAACAGTCTGGGCAGGCATCATCAGTCAGCGCAAAACAGATTAGGTTATTGTAGATGGCTCAGTCACTGCACGTTCTTACCTCAGAGACATCATAGAACCCATCAACATCCCTCAATTCTGCCAGCACACCCCCAACTTTCTGTTCATTGATGAGAATGCTCCACCACATCATGGCAGAATTGTCACAGCTCGACTTCAAGACGTTGGAGTAACTCATATGGTGTGGCCATCAATGTCCCCTGACCTAAACCAAATAGAGCACATCTGGGACCAGTTGAAGCAGAGACAGGATGATCAGACACCACCCCCACATGACCTGGCAGAACTGCGTGTAGCACTTGTAGAAAAGTGGAATGCATTGCCTCAGAACAACATGCTGAGGCTAGTAAGGAGCATGAGACGTCGCTGTCAAGCAGTCATTGCGGCAAATGGTGGAAACAGCCACTACTGACATTGTCAATTTTTGTTATTGTACAAATTTTTGGGGTAATAGGTGTTAAACTAATGAAAATGGTGTTTTTTCTCTTACATTATTATTAATATAAAAAAAAAACTTTCACTTCATTAAAATTCTGAGCAAATTGGAAAGCAATCATGTAAATAACAATATCCCTAACTTATTGTGAGTGGTGTATTATATTATATTATATTATATTATATTATATTATATTATATTATATTATATTATATTATATTATAGAAGGAGACTCAAATGTAACCTCAGAAGAATTTAATCTTATTTAACAGTTTTAAAAATGAGAAAAAACACAAAACGTGACAATAATATACACAATATTGGCCAACTGCTGTGTCAGATCCAGCAGATCTGTGTTGTGATTGGTCCATTAGAGCCTGAAGGCTGAGTCTGAGTGTTTAGCGAGTGAATGAGCGGACGTGTCGGCCTCGTCCTCCTCCACTGCCTCCGCTGCTAAACTTGCCTTGACCGCGTCCACCGCCGCTCACCCCACCGCCTCCTCCAACACTCACTCCAGCGCTCAGCCAGGACAGGCCCGTCCCTCTGCCTCTGGTGGCTCTGTCTCGAGGAGCCAGTCTGTAAGCACCTGAGGAGTTACGACAGAGGAGTCAGTGACTGATTCAGCTGAAGAGCTATTCATATTACTTCACCATAATAATAATATTGAGGAGTAAGAATGGGCTATATGCACAGCTAGTGTTTTTCAGCTAATGATGAACCTCCAGTACAAGCTGTACAAGGCTTCAGCGTTCATTTAGTTGTTTAGTTCATTTAGTTGTTTAAGCGTAAAAATAGACGAAAGACTGTTTAAACGCAAGGCTCCATCCTTACCTGCAGGCTAGCGCAGAAATTCCATTAAAAATGCTGAGGTAAAGTTCTCTGCTGGATCATAATGTGTCCATACAAAGCATCATAATTTATGGAATAATTATTGCTAAGAGTGTCATTCTAAAACTGTGGAAATCAGATTTAAGACATGGTTAACTTATCTTACTCAAATATTGCACATGGAAAGAGTCCGTTATGGAGTTATTGATAATCTTGCTAAGTTTTACAATATATGGCAACCATTTCTTGATCACCTGGACCAATATAATGCGAATTCTGATGCTTAAAATGCTCACTACCCCCTATTAACTCTTTGTATTTTCATTGAAACCATTTATATGCCCTGATTGTTTTTTTTTAATAATAACTTTTTTTCCTTTCTTTTTCTTTGTTTAATTATTTTTTTATTATCTATTTTTCTTTATTTTAATTATTATAACCATTATTTTCTTTGTATTATAATGCTTATTCCTTGTATTTTTTATTGTTGTGTTCTTTGGTAATTATTGGAAAATGTAAAACTAATAAAAACACTTGTTAAAAAAAATGCTGAGGTAAAGTAAACTGTCAAATTTCAAAGACATGGCATGGAAAATCTAATTTAATGCAGTGCTTCTTGTTTGGTCTGATAATAACTTTATATCGTATCTCAGCCAGGTAGTGAAGACCACTGTTTTAAAAAAAAAATCTGATCTTAAACACGGCGATTTTGTATGGGATGACAATTAACCGGAATTCCTGAGGCTGGCTGACTGAAATGAAAAGTCCGTGTGAATATACCCCATTCAATACTAAGGGAAGCATCCAGCAGATGGCACTATCATCTAGGTTTATAATAGTGGTTGCACAATATGATTTTTCTTCTACAATTAAAGTTCACATCTACTTACTGCAGTTATTACAGTGAACGACAAATGATAATTACATGAATATAACACATGGCAAGCCGTTGATTATCCCTTACTTGTATCATTATTTATATTATATACACTGAATATCCAGTGTGGATGTCAATAATTAAAAAAGATCATGAAATATTGTATGCTTATTAATTTTTTGTAGTTATATTCCATAAAAATATCACAGTTTGAAATATAGATGAACAAATATGATTTTGACAGCCTGTGCCTTATTATTGTTATATAAACTATTTTATAGTTATTTAATATTACTCTAATCATTTTAAAGTATTCTTTCTTTCAGTCATTAAATTATTACGATAAAAATATAACAAATATTTCAAAACCCAAATGCACATCATTTATTATCAACTCAAGGGCTGTAATTACAAATCTAAAAGTAAAAGTAGTAAAATGACTACTTTGGTTAATCGGTCAAGCAATGATGTTAGCAGCAGATGAGAAAAACCCCAAAATACTCCAATTAAATAGTCATTTTTAATTTCTCCCAATAGCAAATTTAAACCCAGAAGCGGGTCTACCTGTAGGAGGCTGTCTGGAGGGTAGTGGTCGAGTGAAGTTGCTCTGTCCTCCACGAGGCTCGCTGTAAGTCCCTCTGTGAGTAACAGCAGTCACTGGTGTGCTCCAAGTGGATCCTCGACCTCCTTCCCGACGAGGATAGTTACCTAAAAGACACACAAATTATACATCACAGCTTATATCAGCCCCATATAAAGGCAAGTACTGAGTATAAAGAGCTAGAGAATAATCATTCTGGATAAACTGAGAAACACAATCTGTTGATTTAAAATAGAAATAATGATCCTCTTATAGCTGCAAATAAACAAATAAATAAAATTTACAAGCGGTTCTAACAAAATATTATCTGACGAATTATTATTTTATTCTATTTTTTTTAATTGAATGAATAATTACTCACTCATAAAGACATTTCATTAAAAGATCATTCAGCATTTTTAAATCTAGTGAAGGAGTTGTTCACCTTTTGGTGTTAAGGTGTGTGCACACCGAGACAATTGTATCGCGTGATTATCGCTGGTGTTTAATGACTTGTGACTAAACAAAAGGCGCTAACGTGAGTGTGCACACTGACACACAAAACACCAGGCACAAAAATCATTATAAAGTCATTATCGTTATAAAGCACAGTATTTCATATTACAAAATGACTTGGTGGCACTTGGTGGCAAGAAAAAATGAGTCGAGCACGCAGGAATTAGCCAGGCGCGCAGATATAGTTGATGGTGAGTTTAATTAATTACATTTTTTAATTTACAGTTTTTCCTGCAAACTGTTGACCAGGTGTTTGTGTGCTGTAGTGGAGGAGGTTAAACAGAAAAAGAGTGAGGGTGATGACTACTACAGTGTATCAAGCGAGTGTCCGAAAAATAAAGCAGCGCAGCGCCACCTTCTGTGATTTTTTTTTTATTTTTTTTTTTTTAAGCGCCATCTAATGTCGGGGAGTGATTTTGAACATTCAACTCAGCTCACTGCCAGTAAAAATTGCTTGGGCATGAATACTGAAAAACATCTTGTTAAACGATAGCAATAAGCGTGATCAATTAAAAGCGTGGTTTAATAATGCATTTGCTACAAGGAAAGCTGGGTAATTCATCAAATCTGAAATTGAGCAAAGCTGCGATTGTCGTGCCTGTCTTTTCAGTGAAGCACGGTCTGATTAGTAGTAAGTCTCCTTCGAATGCCAGAGGGAGCACTTGCAGAAACCCATGAACCTGTCCTAAAACAAGGAAATCCCCTGGGAAAAATAGTGGCTGAATAAACAGATTTATCTATTTAGCTGCTTTTATTAATTCAGCGTGACTAATAAACTATGACTATTGAATAATTTCAAACAAGGATTTATTTCAAACACTCGACCGCATTTGAGCTGCATTTGGAGTAAAAACATGTTATTAAATGTTGTACTTTCACAGGCAGAATTTATTACAGCCATAGTTCATTGAGAAGTGATGATTATGTCAATGTCATTCTCAACCAATTAAAAAGAATTCAAATTTGTCGGCGCCAATAGCCTAGTGGTTAAGTGCGCCACATATAGCACCATTGTGCTTACGGCGACCCGAGTTCGATTCCCGTCTCGAGGTCCTTTGCCAACCCTTCCCCTCTTTCTGCTCCCAATACTTTCCTGTCTATAATCTCCACTATCCTATCCAAATTAAAGGTGAAAATAAACCTAAAAATAATTATATATAAAAAAAAAGAATTCAAATTTAAACAGATTTTTTTGCATAGCTTATCAGTGTACTAAGACTCTAAATGCACATGCTGAAGGTTTACAAGAACTGGCTTTAATGACAAAATGTACATAAAAAAAATAAATAAATAAAAATAAAAATAATAATAATAATAATAATAATAATAATAATAATAATAATCGCCTATTAATTAAACGGCTAGCCATTGGTATAGTGTTTATATACTAGCTGTTATGCCAGGACTTCTGTTACAATTTGAAGGGTTGTAACAGAAATAATTTTACTGGTTGAAAAGACTAAAGACACCGGCGCCAACAACCTAGAGGTGAAGTGCGCCTACATATAGCACTGAGGTGCTTACGACGACCTAAGCTCAAAATCTTTTGATGATATTGTTCCCCCCTCTCTCTGCCTCCCATACTTTCCTGTCTAAAGACTGAAGTCGTCCATACATAACGACTGCTGACTCTAGGTCAAACGTAGACTTAAATATATACAGTTGTGATGGATAAAGACTTAATAGACATACAAATACATAAACATACCAGCGAGCAGCACACTCTTGGGGGCCGGTGGAGTGAAGAAGCGTGTGTGACTCTGGAAGCCTCTTCCTCTGGTTCCCCCAGTGAACATGCCTCTGGTGAGGGGTTTGGCTCCTCCACCCTTTGGTGGACGTTTGGGCAGCGTCAGGCCGGTTGGTGGACCCACATCCTTGAACTCTGCAGCCAGGAAATCATCTACATGCATGGAAGGAGGTCGACTGGTGTTCTGCTTGCGCTGGCGGAAAATGTCATGTGGTCGAGAGAGCTGGCCAAACGAACCGCGGCCCCGACCCCGAGGGGCTGCCATGATATGAGCTCGCTTTGCTGGCTCCACGTAGTCAGACCTCCCGCTGCAAATACAGACACCGATTTTTAGATGTATGAATAAAAATCAAATAACCAAGATTGATCATGATTAAATAAACAATCAATAAATCAATAAATAATTCCAGATGTATGCACTTCAGTGGCACTTATCCTTATTACACGTGTTCCACATACTTATTATAGTAATTACAATAAATTATACAGAATCACATGCAAATATAACTCTAAACTTAACTCACATTCTTACACTAACCATATAGTAAGTACATGTAATTGATTGACACTACACAGTATTGAAAGTAATAGTTACTCTGTAACAAAAGCTACATTTCCATCCACCTATTTTGATGTGCAAAAAAAATTGGTTAATGGAAACGTCAAGATGCGCTAAATTTTGAAAATGCGCATAAAAAACATGCGCATAACTGAGTAAGATAAACTTCGATTAGATTCGATTAGAAATTTGATTAGAAAAGATCCGCATAAACTACTATGGAAAATTGTAAACACTTTTAACAAACAAATTCCAGGATGCGCATTAAAAAAAGTAATGTGACTTTATTATAAGAGATCATGTAATGATAAAAAATGTGTGTGAATGGACAAACCAGCAGGCTGAGCACACTGTAAAACATCAGAAATGTTGTTTTGGTCATTCTAAAACGCCAGTATTAGTGTTATTATATCATTACGTATCTTTAGAACTGTCAAGAGCGTCTGTGCTTCGTGTCTGACACCTTCGAGCACCACCACGTGTTCATTGTGTGTCAGCATACTGTCTTCTGTGGTGTCATTTATTAAATAAAGAAAAGATTCACGCAGCTTCTCCTACCTCAGAAAATTCAGTTTGTACTTTTAATATTTGGTACTAGTACATTAGGAAGTGACGATTTTGATCTCTTTGACTCGGATGGAAAAGCTGCTTTATTTGCATGTCTTTTATGCAATATTTCAGTTTTGCGCATAAAGTTCATTTGCATCTTTGGATGGAAACATAGCTGAAGACATCTTAAAATGTAGTGTGACCATAACTGTGGTTACTTTGGTCGCTAAATGTGGATTTTGTGCATTTTAAAGAAATTCTGACTAAATTATTCATGAATGACCATGACGTGTTAAAGGCTTACACCATTTAGATAATTGCCTAGACTAATAGACCCTTTTCACATTTCCATGTTTCTCAGAAGTGGTCATAGTTGGGTAAACTTAATGGGAGAGTACAACAAATCCTTATTTTGCATTCCTATCTGCTCATATAATAAAAGAAAAACTCAATGATAGTGTTATCAAGACTTTCAGAAAAAGGAAATAAATAGTGTGAGACTGATAACGGCAGACAAAAGAGAGAACAACATCAAATTTACAGTCCCGCCCATAGAAGCTCCATTACAAACACCTTGCATAATCGATCACTTGTTTTTAGTAATTTGATGCAAAGTTGATATAATACAAAGTATAGCTTTATACGTACGTATGTTTTTCTATATGAAAATATTTAAAACTTTTAAGGATTTAAGATGATAATGAAGATTAAGTGCACCATTAGCATCTTCTGAAAAGGGTCCATTACAACACACTGATGCCAGTAAACTGCAGCCCTGTTGTGTTTCTCCAAGCATACCATGAGAGTTTTAGAAATAAGCTCATGTGTTCTTGCTTTACTTATTCCTCGCATCTGCTGTACATGTTTTGTATGCAAGTCGCAAGCGCTTCAAAACTATGCACAAACTAGGGATGCTCATTTCAGATAATTTTGCCAACAGTCAACCGCTGCTAGCTAACCGAATATTAACCGTTAACTGGTTAGATTAATATTAAAGTATTATTTTCTTTAATTTCAAACATGTTTTATAAGCTGTAAAATTAAAGCCTCAGTTTAATGCAGAGTTTTCATTGTGCAAAAATCTTTGGATTTGTTTGATTCATAGATTATCTAGGCTATTTTAAATAATAAATATTGTTGGAAATTTTTTCAATAATTTGTTGTTATGCCAATTTGATGTGTTTATGAGTGGTGTCGGAGTGCACTACGACTTGTGGCCGGCTTGTTTCCAAAGCAGCGCACATTTCAGAAAGTTTTGTTTTGTGGCTTCTTTCTCCAATTGTGCAAATTTATATTTAAATTTATATATATATATATATATATATATATATATATATATATATATAGAGAGAGAGAGAGAGAGAGAGAGAGAGAGAGAGAGAGAGAGAGAGAGAGAGAGAGAGAGAGAGAGAGAGAGAGAGAGAGAGAGAGAGAGAGAGAGAGAGAGAGAGAGAGAGAGAGAGAGAGAGAGAGAGAGAGAGAGAGATAGATAGATAGATAGATGGATATGTATGTATGTCTATATCTATACATACATACTCACACTAGTAGTTGATAAGAAGAATTTAAATATGGCAGCATAATATTGTGCTCTGCAATATTTCTAAAAATAAATCTCTGAGATCCGCCCCCTATCAGTCAATCACTGTGTGCATAGTAAATAAGCATGCTGACATCATCCATAGTGACAAGCTCAACCCTGGAGAGAGAGAGAAAGTATTTTTTTTAATTGTTTAACTGAGACCATTCGGTAAAAACGCCCTTTCGGTTTACGGTGAATCGATTATTATGAGCATCCCTGCACAAACTAATGGCATTCTCACTTAAAGGGACAGTTCACCCAAAAATGAAAATTTCCTCACTGTTTGCTCACATTCAAGTGGGCTTGTTAAGCTGCTTTGGCACAATCTACATTGTAAAAGTGCTATAGGAATAAACATGAATTGAATTGATTTACACAAAACAAGGTAAAAAAGCAGCCATGACATCCATAATGGCAACAAAAACTACTATGGAATACTATGGTTTTATTCAGTATATCTTCCTTTGTGTTTAATTTTTATTTTGGGATGAACTATAGCTTTATTCAGCATTAGATAAGGTACATAAGTAATTAAAGAGATTATCAACCAATAATAAATCAATAAATGATTTATCATTGGCCTTCTCAGAAAAAAAGTTAAAATAGCGGACAACACCTTGTGTACCTGGATGTAATAAAGGTCTCGTGTTTGTGTTTGCCCAGTCTGAAGCCTTTGCTCGGTTTGCTGTTTCCTGGAGAAGAAGGTTCACTGAGGAATGAGCGCTCTAACTCTGCCTTCAGGTCTAATTCTGTACAACACTGCTGGGCCAGCGCAACCAGGTCTACTTTCACCTGCAAATGGATTGATGAACGAATAAATGAACAGGAGTGCTCAGTGTTAATCTGAACACAATTAAATTATTAATTCCTGCAAATCCATGATGTCCCTCACCATGTCTACTTCTGTCTCCATCTCATCTGGCTGGAATGGAGAAAACCACAGGGCCTTTAACTGCTCATCCAGAACATCGGAAAGTACATACACCGTCCTGAAGGGAGAGAATCAGAAAATGAGGCCGTATAACACTAGACACATTTTCAGAATGTAATGACACTCACAATTTTGTCTGGATAAAGTATTGAAATTTGTGCAAAAAAGATAAATTAAAGCAAGCACATCCAAATGTCTTAACCAGGTGCAAGATAAAAACAATGTTAATAATTATGATAATTAAAAAATGTAAACAAATAAAGAACGAAAAACTTTTATTTTATATAAGAAAAACGAATTAAAAGTGGCCACATTCCAAAACCCCAATTCGACACTTGCATTTATTTTACACCAATATTTAAGACAAATCTTAATATATATTATTGTATGGAATTAATAAGAACAAGTCATTACTAGTATTCACCTAATAATAATTAACTAAATTTAATTAAATTATTTTAAACTAAACTAATAAACTAAATTAATTGTAAATCATGAGTGGTTAAACAGTCTAAATTTAGGAAACCTCAATATTTATGTCTAAAAATAGAAATAAATATTACTGTAAAGGTTTTCAAACAAAACAAACTCACATTTACATTTAGTCATTTAGCAGACGCTTTTATCCAAAGCGACTTACAAATGAGGACAAGGAAGCAATTTACACAACTATAAGAGCAACAGTGAATAAGTGCTATAGGCAAGTCTCAGGTGTGTAAAGTCTAAGCAGCAAAGCATTAGTAATGTTTTTTTTTTCTCTCAAATACATAAATGATTATCTTCAAGTGAAAAAGGCGAGTGTGTTTAAGATTTAGGGAAAGGCTAAATATATATTTTTATTATATTAGTGTTTTTTGACACTAATTATCTCCACAGATAAATTAACAAAACTTGTATGAAGCACAGCATAACAACATTATTCCATAACACAAAAATAACCTTAACAAAAAAATGTACTATTTAATTGTACCAATTACACTTCATTTTAAAAGATGTGTATTTTCAAGGTCCTTAAGCACTAAGGTGCTGTATGTAAGTTTTTGACTCTTTTAAAGCATAAAAATACCACAAATTTTTGTGGACTTTTAAGAAACATGCCAAGTAAACATTCTTGTTTATCTGAAAAACAATGATGAAGTCAGATATTCTGCTTTGAAAATTTCTGTTACGTGCCAGAACGTCTTTGTTTTGGTCTCTTTAACCCGCCCAATGCCACTTTAGCCAGTTATATTTCAGCACCTAGAGTTGCCTTATTGGAAAACCGCGTATTTCATTCAGAAAGGCTCTCAAAGCATGCGCCCGTGAACAAAATGTGACCTTCGGTGGACAGTAGCAGACTCTGAAACGAGACACAGATTCAGAGTTCCACATGAGGTTATTAATTAGCAAATAATATAAATATTACGAATGTAAACATTAGGTGAGCAGGTTACATTTTTACCCTGTGTCCTAACAACATGCTACGTGACTAGACTTCCAGTGAAAGGCAATTTGGTTGTTTGCACCAGATGAAACGACAGAACTTTAAATACAAACTTTCAGAAGCACAGAATAGTGCACTTACTGCACTCCAACGAAATGGTACGGTTTATAATCTAATTAATACATATCAAACCTCTTTAACATTTTTAAATGTGTTGGCTTTCACTAATCACAGTTTATAAAGTTCAATTTCAAACTGTTTCTTTTATTTTCAAGATCTGAGGTGAACTATCTGCAGCTGCTTTCAGTAGTATGGCAATAAATGTCCCGTGAAATGGCATTCAAACTCACATTATTAGGATTTAACACTAAATAAAGCACATGAGGTGTACCTGAGGTAAACACTGTCAGTTTATCCTGTTGTTCAGCGGCAAGATATAGAAGTCATTTCTAATGTATCAATTTGAGGTGTTGGTTACATGGAACATGGAAAAGGATTCCTTCTATCGCGTGCCGTTGCTTTTATTTAGAACACGATTTAAATCAGCCTTTAGGCTCGATCATCAGACTCACTCTTATTGGTTGTCAATCTGGCAACCTGCACTTGCATTTGTTTTGATCCAGGAATGTAATGCCTAGTTCAACCACTGGGTGTCAAACTTACAAACTGCACCTTCAAACAGCTTCACTCTCTTGATAGAATCTCTGGTACATCTTTAGCTATCTTTTCTGGGTCAAAACAAACCCATATGCATTCTAAAAGGTACTTTTTTTCAGGTAAAATTTATTTAAAGTACTAAAATGTGTTGTTTTCATGTTTTTACTTTTAGCCAACTATAATAATCCATAAATACACACAGACCTGTGGTTGAACTGTGTCTGAAGGGGCTCGGGCGCAGGTAAAGAGGGCTCTGTCTCAGGCTCAGCATTAGTCTGTGCGTCTCCAGAACTTTCAATAATCTGTCGTAGTCCAACTACATTCTCAAGCAGAGCCTCCAAAGACTCGTCCTCCTTACAGAGCTTCTGCACAGGGGAAAACAATCGAGTGAAGGACAAGATTAATATGAGCTTCATCTCTTTTCATACAGCTATAAGGCAGAATTTAATTTCGATGTAACCCACCACATACCATAATATGTTTCTCCAGTTCACATAGCGGATGCTCTCCTGAGTCTTCCTTCCACTGCAGCAGCTGCTTCATGTCAGTCACACTAAGAGCCAAAGAGCGGCTGTCCATGTCTTCATCCTATATAGCATAAAAAACATGTATTAGTGCCTGGGATGTCAATTTGAGGGGTTAATTTATTTATTACTGATGGAAAAATGAAGTCATCTTAAATGTCAAAGTTGAATGGTAAATCAATAACTCACTGCGTGATGATGCCTATAGAATGCAGATCTGAGAAACTAGGGTAAAAATGCTCTGTATGAGTTTTATTGTTATGTTTCATATTATATACTATAGTTTCAATATTACATGTGTAACAAGTAGAATATTACATAGGGGCTGTTTTTGTCCAGAACAGCAGGGGTGTAAATGTGATTCAGAATTTATACAACTGCTCTGAACAGAAGACGTTAATATTGTTTTATTTTAGACACAAAATTGTATGTTTCTGTTTAGTTTTGCCAGCAATAACATTACCTATAAAGTCATGTTTACAGAAATATGTCTCCGATCATCACAGAGCAGTTTTTTACTCTCTGAATGAAACCGTTGTTTGAATGAATCCAATGAATAAAAGGCCAAATATTGGCAGTTTTTCATTTTTTATTTAGAGTATTACTTAACAGAGCAAAATAATTACACAATTTCATATGATTCCTCCATAAATATTAAATTAAATAAGAAAATATAATAAGAAAAAAGAAATAGTCAACCCACAGATGGAAATTCTTTCATAATTTTCTGTTTATGTTGTTTCAAACCTATATGAAAGTTCTTTTGCTGAACAAAACAAATATTTTGACGAATGTTGGTGACCAAACTTTTTAAAGCTTCCATAACCGCTCTGTAAATTCATATAAATACCAATTTAGATGACGTATTTGAGAGTGAGCGAAAAAAACAGAGTGAGAGAATTGCCGTTTTAGTCTAAACGTTTGTTTTTGTAGAAGGAATTTATTTTTATTTAAATGACAAAATGACTTTAAATGGTCTTTGTAGGATTAGCTACTTGTTTGAATTTAACATATATGATTACATAATTTATTAGTAGTATCAGCGTACATTAGGGGTGTAATGGATCACGTTTGATCCGTGATTTGAACGGATCACAACCCACGGTTCGGTACACACATGACCTGCGGAATAATACTTTACTTGTAGGTTAATCCTAAATTTGTAACAATCGCAGAGAGATCACCTCTTCCGTCATTCAAACACATGTATGAAAGCATTTAGGCTTTCCTGTAAAATATAATGATGATGGAAGAAGTGGTGTAAGGTTATTCGGGATGTGGTGGGTTTCTTAGGTTATTAAAGGTGTTTTCTGTCACTACTTGTTTAGCCTGCATTAATGTAGTCAGGATAAGCTGCACGATTAACCATTAAAGATCGAGATCTCAACACCCACGCAACCATCAAGTATAAATGATGGTGATTTGCTTATGTTTATTAATCCTTCGAATCGCTGCATTCAAATTTGTTTAAAATTTTTTTATAAAAATCAAGAAAGAGATACAATCACCATCATATGCATTTAACTTGACGCTCAAAAATGAAAATTGTAGGCAGCAATTACATTACTTAACCAATAGGTGGCGACAACCAGCCATCAAAAAACGTCAATGAAACACGAGGTTTTATAAGTGAATAACTGAATTATTTATTGAAAATGAGACTAGAAATAAATATGGGTTGTACGAATTATAATTTGTACATTTAGCATCATCAGCAACAGTCTTAGTAACAGAATTTTTCACAGTATTGAATATTTTACTATTTATTTTTATTCAGCTGATTATTTCTTCATTTTGTTTTGAATAAAATTACAGGTTCTAAGTTCTGTTTGTTAAAACCAAGTGTCTTACTGTTCTGTTTTTGTAATAAATGCAAAGCAGATCCGAAAAATGGTCCAATCCGTGACTAAAAAACCATAATGTGATCCGAACCGTCAAATTTGTGATCTGTTACACCACTGGCATACATCCCAACATGAATCGATTCACCTTGAAACATAATGAGTATGTGAATTCACTTTGTGGGATTAGCTACTTGGTTAAATTTAACACAAGATTACGTTATCCGTGCAGTAGTATCAGCGTACATCCCAACACATAAAATATATCGATAACCACTGATTGTGTTGTCCACTTACCATAGCTTCACTGTTCAGAATCTGTCTCAAAAAGTCAAAGAGGGCTGAAAGGAGCTCCGCAAACTCTTTGTTGAAGGATGTGATTTCTCTGCGGATTAGAGAGGAAATGGCCGTGGTGTGTTTCTTCAGAGAGCTGCAACAAACGTAATTCAACTTTAATTAATATTATTAATATTATAATTAATATAATTAATATTATATAATATTACAGTTGAATTATGCATCCACAAAAAAATCCCAATCATATTCCAGTTGACCTTTTCAGGTGATAGAGACCGTAGTCGTGCTCTGTGAGAAACATCATAGTTCGCAGACATGTGAGTTGGAGTGTGTAGCTGCTGTGTGTGTTTCCCAACACGTCCAACATCCCCTCACAAATGCTGGTCATCATGTCTCTGGTCGGCAGCGCATTGGCCAGTAGCTCCGCCTCAGACACTGACGCTTCACCAGAACCGCTCACTACTAGCGACACATCCTGGTCACACAGGGACTGAAGGATGGAAGCCATGAGTTCAGCGTTCTGCTGTGCTGAAAGAGCCACATCAGCTGGCAGGACAAGCATAGCGAGCAGCGAGGGAAGAATGTCAGACAGTTTGTCCTCCACTTTGGCTTCACTCCGCGTCTCATTGCGTACAGATCCACTGAGCAGAGCCAACATGGCTACCTTGCAAGCCCGTTGAGATGCCAGGGAGTCGAGGAGGGCGAGTACTCTTATTAAACGCGAGCCAGCTGCTTCCCTAAAAACACAACACGCATAATCCATCTTAATACAACAAATCCACAAGCTCGTGTCACCATGATACTGAAATTTGTAACTTTGATAATCTATATAATACCTTAAAAAAATTATGATAACTTTTTCCATATCTCATGGTTTATTTAGCCACAGTATTTATTAAAATGTGTTAAAAAAAAACAAATAAAATTAAATAAAATTAAAAACAAAAATGTTATTTTTATTATTGTTATTTGCAATAATTTTTTTCTCCAAGTAGTATTCTAATAAATAACGTAATGAAGTTGTCTAATTCTTAAATTCAGTCTTAGAGAAGAAACTACTAGCCTAAAGCTAAAGTAAAAAAAATAAAATAGATAAAAATAAAAAAGTTAAAAAAAATTGTTCATTATAAATTAATTCATTCATTTAATATATATAAAATAATTAAATAACCAATAGCACCAAAAAATACAAAAAACAAATATGCGGCTATCCTATTTAAATGAAAATTACCATCTCCTCAAACTTACCATCAACTTTTTAATCTCAAACTTAAAGGGCCTCTATAATGCATTATAAAAGGTCTGATTTTGGTTTTGGGGTCTCCAACAACAGGCTGATATGCACACAAGGTCAAAAAAACCTTTCATTGTCTTATAAGATGCATTTATTTTTACCTAATTATCCCAAGGATTCCCATATGATTTGTTCAGAGATTCATTTGTTCCCAAAGCTCTCCTTGGCACGATGCTAATCTGCGCCGATTGGTCCGATGACCCAGTCTATTGGGATTGGTTGACTGCGTTCAGCATGAGACAGAGAGGAATGCCCAGCATGACTTCTCAACATTGTTGAAGAAGTCAGAGAGCAGAGTGTATGTGTGAGCCCAATGCAGGAGTGTATTAAAGTAATGCAGTTTAACACCACCATATTGCTCTATTCTTAACCATGACACACATGCAGTATTAATCCACACAGTGCCAAAATCTGAACTATCTGAAACATGTGTAATAACAGCTGACGGTGGCCATAGCAACGACAAAAGGCAGTGGATCGCGAACTCACAAACACATTAAAATCCGTAAACAAATCGGCACGTGTCATGTTTCAACATGGTTTTAGACGTGATATGAGAATATAAAGTGTTAACACCATCAGTCAATACATAATTTGCAAGGTAGAGAAAACAAGGAGACAACCATTTTAATCGCACTTAAGTTACTTACACTTGTGAAATGGAGGAAGAAACTGATCCATGAACTGCTTACAGTAAAGTTCCTGTTAAGCTCTGACAAAGTCCCATACATCAATAGTCTTTTCTGATCCTTCCTTTAACAAACTGCCGACGATTCCCCGTTGTAAGCGTGTAGATTGCTGAAGCACTCATCAGAACAATGATGGGAACACAGCACAAGGCTGAGGCTATAATGCTGAGGTATTTTTGCAAAAATAAACTTCAACCACTGACTCTTCACAGCCTCATCTTGAGTAGGGAAAGTAACACTAACTTTTCCTCACACTTCAGAGCACAGCGTCTTCACGACATGATTCAACCAGAATCTGCTACAGGGTTTGTGGGCGGGGCCGGGGGTTTAAATTTTCCCGGATCTGCGCACGCAACAAATGGGTGAGGCTTGAGTTCTCTATCGATGTCATGCCGACACAGCTAAAGACTCGTTGCTCCCAAAGACTCATTTGATCCACTCTGAGTCGACTCTTGTATAGGCGAATCAATAGTTTAAAGTCTTACACACTGCATGGAAGGTAATTTCAAAAACCCATAATAGCGGCTCTTTAAAAGAATAAATTGAGCTCATATTTTGAATTCCTTTAAGAAAGCTTATTCTGGATAAAATGTGTTTTGGGATTTTTATTTTGTATTGTTTCTTTATTTATTCATTCATTCATTCCTATTTTTGCTTGTTTGGATGTTTATATGTATGCTTATAGTATTGTGACTGTGTGTCCATTAAGTTGCCATTTATAATGCTTACATTTGTATGTTTTTCTATTTTCTTTTCCCACTGTAGTTCTGTAACAGCTCGATGCGTGTATTGTGCCTTGAGTTGCTTATATGCTTTTAAATTAACAAAAAACAAATTGCATACCATTCTTCAATGAGATCTAATGTCGTTTAAATTTTTTCCTCACAAATTACCCACAAGTGGTTCCAAACCTTCACGTGTTTCTTTTTTCTATTGAACACAAAAGCAGGTATTTGGAAGAATGTTGTAAACCAGAAATCATTGACATCCATAGTAGGAAGAACAACTACTACAGAAGTCAATGGTTACAGGTTTAAAACATTTTTCAAAATATCTTCTTTTGTGTTCAACAGAAGAAAGAGGTGTGTGCCAAGTGAATGGTGAGTTAATAATGGCAGATTTTTCATTATTAAGGTGAACTATTCCTTTAATCTGATGAGTGTGTGTCTTACTGTTGCATCTCCTCCTGCAGCTGCTCCAGCAGTGTCCTCATGACCAGAGTGGCGGTGGGTGCAGCGAGATCACACAGCTGAACACACACACGGCGGAGCATGGAGAGAAGCGGCGGACAACTGCTCACACACGCGCACCTCAGCACTTCCTGCAACACTCGAGCTTGAGCGTGTAAGTGCACACTCCACAACTTTCGTGTGTTCATCGCAACCCCAATGTCTTGGACCGACAGAGCCTGAAGGAAAAAGAGAGATGGAAAAGTTCATCAATAAGCGTATTTTCTTTATTAATGAACTAATTCAACTAAATTTTTCCTTTTTTTGCTTCTCTTGACATTTCCTCTTTTTTTATTGTGTATTTATTATTTTTTTGTAACATTAATTTGGCTGTAATAGATAAGCTTCAAATTTGGCTTCAGTACTGACTAATCTAATGTATAAGCACAAATATAATATTGTACAACGTCCTATTAAAAATATGAAATTAAAAGACATTTGTGAGGGGTGTACTAATATATGCTGAGCACTGTATGTTTTATTAAGAGTCTGAAAGCATTTACTTGATGAATCCTTTTAGAATGCAGCTAATGTGATCATAAAAATCAAGCATAAAATAAATCTGGACTGCTTTTCACTTTTTATAAGATGAGATATAGTTAAGTAATATCCAATAATATCAAAGTGTGCCAATTTCTAGAGTATTAGCATGTGACAATGTTCACAAATATGACACTGAATTTCTATAATAGTTGAGTGCAAGTTACGCTTTAGACACAATATTTTCTTGTTTGTTTGTTTGTTTGTTTGTTTGACCAATGAAATTACCAAACAATGCCAGAGAGGTTTTTCAGTTAGTTTTAATTTTTGTTAAGTACACCAATGATTAGGCCCACAGATTTTTAGCCAATCTACTGTCTATTCATTTACTTGTGTAAATGTGTGTACATTTTTTATTTAAGTTTTTAAATTAATTTCAGTAATATTATTGACTGATATAAAAATGTTCATATGATTTATTTACAATACATAATTGATTTAAACCTCAAGCATGACTTACTGTTCAATTTTTTTACCACATTTCCTAATTTAGTCAGGTCAGGTCAGTTTTTAAGATTTTCACTTGCTCTGCTAGTGTTTTCACTGGCTAAACTAAACTAAAATACAAATATGTGTTTGCAATATTTTTTTTCTCCAAACATTATAATAAATAATGTAATGAAGCAGTCTAATTCTTAATTTTAGTATCAGAGAAGAAACTACTAGCCTAAAGCTTATAAAATAGTTCACGCTGAACAAAGCAATTAATTAAATGTATATAATTAAAATAATTAAATTACAACCAATACCACTAATAAATACAAAGAACAAATGCTACTTTAAATGGAAATTGCCATCTCCTCCAACTCATCAATAGGTTTTCTTTAACCTACTTTTTACACTCAAACTTAAAAGAATAAATGAAGCTCATATCTTGAATTCTTAATAATTAAGTATACCAAAGATTAGGCCCACATGCACACAGTTTTCTGCAAGTTTTTAGCCAATCATAGTCTATTTTTTTTACTTGTGTAAATGTGTGTAAATTTATATTTATTCAGTTTTTAAATTTATTTTAGTAATATTATGGACTGATATAAAAATTTTCATATGATTTATTTACAATACAGTTTACAAAGTCATATTTTTTGACTTGCTTTGTTTACCAAATAAGAGAATCTAATTGGATTTGCATTGTAAACACTGAATAAAAGCTAAAAACCTTTTTTTTTTTATTTCATATATTAAGTTTTTAGTTACAATCATTCCACATAAATCTGCAGAATTTTACAAATTTTTACAAAATTCTGCACAAAAACAGCAAAACATGTCTGCAGATTCTATCTGGCCTACCAATGATTCACTGATCCATTTAATTTCCAAGTGAATCATCTAATTCAAATTAATCAGTTGTATCTATGAATCACGTGATCCTTTGACAAAATGATTTATATATGACATGACTAGGGCCAGACAGAATCTGCAGTCATTTTTTGCCATTTCTGCACAGGATTTGGTAAAAATGTTGTAAAAATTCTGCAGATTAATGCGAAAGTAAAAACTTAATATATGAAATAAAAAATAATAATTTAACTTTTTTAACTTTCATTTTAAGAGTTCACACTGATGATTGGTAATAAGCTTGTTTGGCATGCTGTCCCTGGAGAGAACCCTGAGCTTATAAGATCCTCAAGCCCTGGGCTCCCTCTCGTTTGCAGGGCAAGCTCAGGTAGATCTCGATAAACTCCCCCAACTTATTTCTGGCTAATGACAGATATAGGACGGCTAAGGAGAGATATACGGCTTGCTAAGAGCTTGGCTATGGTATCAATTTGCTATGTTCAATTTACTTAGGTTGCGTGTTTTTTGTACTGTAGGAGTAAACCGGAGAACCTGGGGATAACTCAAACGAGCACGGGGAGAATGAGCAAACTCCGCACAGAAACGTAAACTGGTTTAGTAGAGATTTTAACCAGAGACATTCTTGCTGTGAGGCAACAGTGCTAACCACTGGGCTGCCGTGTCACCCATCTGGAAAGCACAGGGAGTAGGGGTAGGTAGGGGGATTCTTCAAGACAAAGACACTGAGGTAAGAAACTCTGGTTATTTATAGCGAGTTAGGAATCATCTGATTGGTTAGTCAATCGTGAGCTGATGTGGGACCAGCTGTGAACAATCATATAAGCAAGTGATCCTCTCGAAATTAGTTTATAAATAAACTTCACTTAACGTTTACAATACAAATCCAATTAGATCTACTTAATTGGTAAACAAATCAAGTTCCTTATATTATATAATTACTAAAAGACAGAAAATATTTCTTTATAAGCTGTATTGTAAATAAATCATATAAACATTTTCATATTAGTCAATAATATTACTGAAATGAATTTAAAAACCGAATAAATTTAAATGTATACACATTTACACAAGTAAATATATAGACTCAATGACGGGCTAAAAATCTGTGGAATCTGTGTGGGCCTAGACATGACCTAACCAGCCAATGTACCAACACAAAAACACATTCAGCAAAGGATAAAATAAATAAAATAATAAAAATCTGCAATGTCACTATTGCTCACCCAATATGGGACATTCAACCCTAAGCTGTATTTATTATATTTATAGCTGCACGCATGTGCTCAGTACCTGCGTGGTCTGCATGGGGAGAGGAAGAGGAAGTAGTTCAGACAGCAGACTGAGACTACTATAGATATTCTCTGGAGCAGCCAGAATAGAGTTCAGCACTTCCTTCAGCATCAGAGACCAGCTGTTGCCGGCCACGGTCTCCTCAGAACCCGTCTCCTGTTCACTAACAGCATGCGTGAACGTCAACAGGATCTCAGTCACGTCTCCTTGGATACGCAGCTCCTCTGCATCCAGGCGGCCGGTTGATGGGGTGGAGCAGAGGATCTTGTGAAGGGTGACACAGACGGAGGGCACACGCACGTCACGAAACTCGCAGGTTCCCCCGCACAGCAGCTCTGTCAGCATGGCTCGGATGAGTCTCAGCGAGCAGGAGGCCACTGACAGCATCATGAGTCGCTGCGCCGTGGGCCCCATTGGCCCGTGCAGTCGCCATGGCAGCAACAACAGTGATGTAAGCTTCTGGAGGACTTTAATAAAAGTGTCCATTCCCTCTGCACTGAAGAGGGCTATTATGGCCTGATTCCACTTCAAGTCTTTCTGCTGGCCTGCTCAAACAAGGAGTCATGACAGAACATGTAAATTATTACATTATAATAATGAATAGTGAGGAGTCATCAGTTAAAGAGAGCAATATTTTCTCTTCTTTATTAAGTAAAAATGACTCTGGAGTGCCTCAAGGCTCTGTAATTGGCCTATTTATACTTACTAACAACATCTGTAAATGATCCAAAGATACATATATCAGATATATCAGGGTTTCTGCGGGTTTCACAAAGTCAAATTTAAGACTTTAAGATCTTTTTAAGACTGTTATACAGAGCTAAACACTATTTTTTCCGGTTGGTCATGTGGAAAAGAGATTTACTTGCCTTATCCCAAAATAAAAGCTAATTAGTTATTTCATTGCCACATATTTGAAATGTGACAAAACAAGCAAACCCTGGTAGTATGCATGCACATTTTAACAGAATTTTTCTTAAAAAAAAAAAAAAAAAACATTAGTATATAGGGTTTAGTTAGAGGTTTTTGAGATGGATTGTTGGTGATTGGAGAAATTGACAGATGAAAATTAAGACTTGTTTAAAAGGATTTAAGACTTACAACACAACATTTCAGAGAATTTTTCTAAAATTTAGTTTTTGAAATTTAAACCTTTTTAAGAGCCCACGGAAATCCTGTATTATATTTTTTATCATATAAAGCCAAACATATGTGCTGAGAATTTAAATATTGAATGTAGTAGATTAGGAAAACTAACATTCTATTGAAGATCCCATCAAAGAATGAACAATATATGTCTTTAATTTTCAAGTACTTTTTTTAAATTATAAAAAAATTATATATATATATATATATATATATATATATATATATATATATATATATATATATATATATATATATATATATATATATATATATATATATAACTAATAAAAATAATTATGAAAAAATATTTAATTACACTTTTTGTACTTATCTTATAAATCTTTTTATACAACATAAGAGACTGGTAAATAATGTCTGTTAAATGCTTGTATGCAGTGTTAGGTACATTAAATTGTGAAAAAATTGGCAAAACTGTAAAAGTGCAAAGCACAAATCACATATTTTGACATTTGCTTCCTTCCTGTCTGCATCTGTGTAGTATTTATGAAAGACATTTAGAGTTAAAATTAAAAGCATACCAATTTAGACAATGCAGAAAAACAATATATGCTATTAAGGGCTTCTTAAAAAATTCTAAAATTATTAAAATACTATTTAAGATGATAAAAAAAATGTATTTCGAGTAAACAAATTGTGGCCTTTTTTGACAAATCACTGTTTTTGAGAAAGATTGTATATTTATGCTTTAAATTGATTATTTTTGCCTAAATATATTTTTGTAGCTTTTTCGTTCAAAGAAATAATTCAAGCTCATTTTTAAATAATATTATCTATTTAAATAAACTTAATTTTTTGAATTATTGAAGTATTTGAATAACAGAATATTTGTCTCTTCGGTGCATTTACAAATTATGTTATGTGCATTTATACTGCAGAGGGTTTCTGCAGGTTTCACAAAGGTAAACTTAAGACTTTTTAAGACTTTAAGGACCATTATAAATGAAATTTTAGACTAATAAAGGGCTAAATGCTAAGGAATTTTTCAAATGGCACAGATGGAAAAGATTTTTCAAAAAACAATTATAATTTAATACATTTAATAATACAATAATAATTTAATAATTAAAAAAAATATATTTTTTTATATTTCTTAGCAAAATATTTTAAATATTGTGTAAAAGCAAGCAAGCTCCACTTGTATCCATACACTTTTTTTCCAACAAACTTTCTCTAAAACAAAAAACTAACAAATGTTTTAAAAGTTTAATTATAACATAAATCTACGTACAACAATCTGTCCAGGTCGGTGTTCTCAGCAGTAAATGCAGGGAGCACTTTTAAACAAATGTTACTGTAAGTTAAACAATTAAACCATTGATAACCAAATGTAACCAAAATTAAAGTTTTATTGATATAAATTGTTGTATGGGTATTGGGTAGCAATACCTGAACAAAGGAAAATTAAAACCTTTTTAAAAAAGATTTAAGACCTACAATAATATTTCAGTAGATTTAAGAATTTTTAAGGCCTAAAACTTTGATTTTGTGATTTAAAACATTAAGACTTTTTAAGATCCCGCGGACACCCTGCTGTAATATCTAATCTGTAATCACAAATCTGACATGACACATTTCACTCATTTTTGTCCTGTTTAAGTAAGATCAAGATTAAGGTGTGTAATATGTGTGAATGTACCTTGCACAGTGGCTGGTGGGCAGGCAATGTGGCACAAAACTCTGAGAGCAGTAACAAGACCCACCCCATCTGCAGTCATCAAGTTCTCCAGATTCTGAAAAAAACCCCAGCAAAACTTAGTTCCTATACCACAATTCTTAAATGTCTTCGTCATCCAGTGTGATCTAGTCCAATGACTGAATGAATGTTTTTAAGCTTATTGCAAAGGATAAAAATGTGTCTCATTCATGTTGAAACCTGAACAGTCTATCAATGCCTTTATCAGTGATTAAACATGAGATGGCTATACACGTTGCAACTCATTCTCTATAATCTAAAACCCCTCAAAATGCCGTAAATGTTTATAATGTGGTTGATAAGCTCACCTGCTTTATGTAGTCAATAAGCATAGGAATGCCACTGATATCGAAATGTAACTTTTCAAGTGGCTCCAACCACTTAGAGAGCTCTGAAAAACATATAAATCACAGAGGTCAGATGTGAAAGCACTTTACATTAGCAAAAAATTTGAAATCTGCTTTTAAGGCCATGAAATAAAACTTGCTTCTTAACAGATCCCATAAGTGATGTTTTGGCTGACATTAAAGTGTTTGGGGGGCTGCAAAAGTGAAACAGGCTCACCTTGAAGCTTGGCGTTGTTTTCATCAGCTTTGCAAACAAGAAGAAGTGGAGCGGCATAGTGCTCCATCATCCGGAGATCACTTGATGTCTGAATTACCAGCAGTACAAGCATACAGGCGTAGTTATACGTTACAGATTTCCTTGCTTTGCCTTCCCTGATAGAGAGATTGAGAGCATGTCAGAAAGCTAAATGGAACAAAAATGTTATTGTAACTAAAAACGATTATATGGCAGGGGTGTCCAAACTCGGTCCTGGAGGGCCGCTGTCTTACACAGTTTAGCTCCAACTTCCTTCACAAACACCTGCCTGGAAGTTTCAAGTATACCTGATTCAGGTGGATCTAATTGGGCTTGGAACTAAACTTTGCAGGACACCAGCCCTCCAGGACCGAGTTGGGGCAACTCTGGACTATGGAGTGCCTCAAGGCTTTGCGTTAGGTCCGTGTGTGTTTACAAACAACCTTCATAAATGGTGTAAATAAAGATTTTATAAAAATGTATTTGTATTTGTTATTATATTACTGTGGCCGAAAGAGCTTAACGTGCTGCAATTTAAGGAAACACATGCAATTACGCGATGCATTTTCTCACAACACTGCAAAAACATCAGAACACAACACAAATGTTTCAAGAGGACCCAAAAACATGACGGACGCCTCTGTGCTGTGGCTATTGCTCAGTAAAGTTGAAGGTAATATTTGAAAGGTGAGTTTGTTGGTTTGTTTATTTTAACATCCTGATTCCGTTGTCTTTTGTATTTTATTAGCCTAAATAACCACAATTTAAATAGCCAGGTGCGTCACATTTTAGGGTCCCCTTGAAACATTTCCGTTGTGTTCCATGCTATTTGAAAGTGCCTTTTATTCATTTGTTTGCGTTGTGAGAAATTGCAGCGCGTTTTCATAAATTGTTTGTGTTGCGAGAAAATACAGCACGTCATTCAAAAATGTGCATTCGTTGTGAGGATTTGCAGCATGTGTGCTGTTGCTTTTTTTGTAATTGCATGCGTTTTCTTAAATTGCAGCACGTTAAGCTCTCTCAGCCACCATATGATATAGACTTAGAGCTGTGGTTAAATATTGCTCGAGTAATTGATTTTGAGATTTTCCAAATGCATCGCTATTCTCTCTTGAATTGATTCTAAGCTTAGTTTTAACAGCAGATGGCACTCTAGGCTAGATTTAAAACCATACACTCAAATGCTCATGCGGAAGAGCACTTATTAGTTCACCTGAGTCAAGCAATTTGGCTTTTATGATATGAAATTAATGTAAACAGTGTACTGTCCACACTCTTGTAATTTGCTTAAACCATTCCTAACTTTATTAATGATCATTTTAGGATCATGTGGTATTTGTAAGGAATTAGATGCAAACAGAGTATGGCTGCTTGTAAAGTATGCAGCGCCATCTGCTGTTAAAAGCTAAGCTTTTTTATAATTTTTCACCACAGCTCTATTTAGTTTACCAAAAATATCATCTGACGCCTGTTTCACACCGCATGCATGAGCAGAGCTTGTTTTATCGGCGTCAATGTTAACAGATCTTTTATACATCTTTTACATCTTTTATACTAAACAGAAAAGCAGCAGTGCCATCGATATTTTCGACGCTGGGTCTATTTTTGCCACGCTGCTCACATTCAATTAAAGTGACAGTGCATCGACAATGGTCAAAAACCCATTGAATGACAGTAAAAAGTAGCAATTTTACCCAATAAATGCACTGATAGTATCCACTGATTTTTATTTAGTTAATGAAATTAACTTAAACAATTAAAAAATGCAACAAATATTTATTTGGGCCTGAACAACAAAACCAAATTTAAAACAATTGTAGGATTAGTTTTGCTCACGTTGCACACTAGTTTGATCATGTATAAATATCATTATAATTATATTGGGTAAATATTATTATAAGACCTATAAGACTACAGACCTACATCATCCTGAAAATCAAAAACAAAATTACATGATATCACAGGCGATTGTCTTTTGACCGAATGCACCTTAAAAGACATGAATGACACTCCTCAGAGCATGAGAAGTATACAGTTCTTTAGGATCTATATACTTTGTAAAATAAAGACTTGCAGGTTAAGAAAACAGCATGGGAGGAAGTTGCCGTGGGCCTTGGTGCAGATGAAAAGTAACCGTTGAAGTAAAGCAGGTGTGACGTGTGCAACATTTTTACAATCTGTATATTTGCCATAGGTATATTCGTAAATGCACTCACCCTTGGCCATCTTTGGCATGGAACTCTATCAGGTTGATCAGACAGCTGAGGTTGTTATCCAAGCTGAAAGTGTGTGCAACAGCATTTCGGCCCGTGCTGCTAAAGCTAATGAGATACAGGCTGTGAAGTGTTGCCAAAACTTCTGGATTATCGCCATCTTCAAGCTCTGCCCCGTTTAATTCAGCAATACCCTGTAGTGCGTGTAGAGTCTGCATAAGCCACACCCAAAAGCCATCATCCATCAGCCCCTCTCCACCTGCTGCAGCTTCTTCCCCCTCAACCTCTGAAAGGGGCGTCAGTGGAGCCAAATGAGAGGGTGGGGTGAGATGGGTAAGGGGCGTGAGGAGACGGAGCAGCAAATTAATGGTTTCGTGTTGACTAAGGAGGAAGAGGAGACCCTGCTGGGACTGGGACAAGAAACGCATCAGTTCTCGAACGGCCTGTAGGACTCCAATGTGAGCACATGTAGCGGGATATGACAAGACAACTCCCAGAGATTCCAGAAGGTGACATGCGTGCATGTATCTGTTAAAAATAATACATCAAATTCAATTAAACAATAATTAAATGCTACACAAGCCATGTATTTTAACTTTATATTAATCATCTTTGATGGAATAGTATGCCCAAAGTGAGAAATTTACTCACACTAAGGCCATCCAAGATGTAGGTGGCCATTCATCAGTACAACAATACAGACTTGGTGAAACCTTGGTTCTTGATAATTCATAACTTGCGAATCAGTTTTGACAATTTCAAGAGTCAAAAAACATAAGCATGGCTAGCTTATGTGCCATCATCTTGATATAGCTTCACCATGCATTTGTCTCAGAGCTTGTACCCCAAAAAGTTGTAAACACACTAAGAAGCATTTGCTGAGGACCTAGATTAAAATTAATAAAGTTGTAAATGTTAAAGCTTCAAAATTGTAAAGTTGTTAAAAAATGTTCAATAAAGCTGTTTGGTTTCTTGCACAGATGTATAACACATCAATGTCTAGTCAAAAGCCACGGGTACTATTTTATTTTGATTGTATGTTTTTTTTTTTTTTACTCTCAAAGTACCATTGGCTATTGACTTTTTTATGAATCATCAAAAACCACGGTTTGAGCTAAAAATCTTCTTAAATGTTCAACTGAGAACAAAAAGTCCTAAATTTGGGATGGCCGGATGATGAATGAATTAACAGCTAATTTTCATGTGTGGGAGTAGTTTGGCATTATATTTAAAAAAAATAATAAATAAATAAAATGTTTTAATTGAAACCTGAGAGACTCCTGAACGTCCAGTTAACCAAAATTAACACCATTCAAGGTTAAATAGTTGTATTTAAAAAAAGCCATATGCATCTAAAGTTTTAATCAATGTTTTGGAAAGAAATACAATTAATATATGAACAGTTCAGATTCAAAAACCTCTAAATGCCATCTGACATTTTCTCCTAAAAAGAGCTTTTTTCTCAGCCTCCTGTTTATGTTCAGTTATTTCACTTTAAAAGCAACGAATATAACTTATTCGCCACTATGAAAGTAAAATTTGTCAGCCTACACACAGGAGTCGAAGAAAAATGCTCATTTTAGAAGAAAATATCAAACGGCATTTAGAGGTTTTTGCATGTGAACTCTTCATATATGAAACGTATTTAATTACGTATTTCGCCTTTTTAAAGATGCTTTAATGATCTTTTAGAACTTTACAAAAGCAACAGAGACCTGAATTTTATTAATTTCCCGAATTTGTATTTCAAAGATTAACCATATTAGTTTTCATTGGTTAGGAAGGACATGATGGTGAGCCAATTATCAAAGAATTTCTACCTTTGGGTAAACTATGCCTTTTAGCACAATCAACAGGAACCACTTGGAAAAAAAACTAGGGATGCACTGAATTTTTGACAACTGAAAATTTTCAACAGCAAATTACATTTAGCATGTTTTTATGAGGAAAATGAAAGGCTATGTCGCTCCATGCAGTAAACAGTATACTTGTTCCTGCTGCTTGCAATAGTGCTACAGTGCTGTCATGGTAACACTGGCAAAATAACTGACTTACAGTACTCATTCACTGTGAATAAAACGATACTGTCAATACTAGCTTGTGGTTTTGAGTTGAGTAAAATGTAAAAAGTTTTACATCATTAGTTTATATAATTGAATTAAATATTAAATAATTATTACAAAAGGATTTTCAATTTCAGTTTTTGGCCAAGTAAATTTTCAATTTCAGCCTGTGTTTTTTTATTTCAATGCATCCCTAAAAACAAAAAGCACAGTCCTGACCTGTAGAGTGTGGGATAGGGATCATCTCGCTCTGGTGGCCCAGTGATCCGGACATTGGTGGGAAAAGCTTTCCCAGGAGGCTGTACCATACAGTGAGGTGCTGTTTCCAGCAGGTGGAGCAGTTCCTCCAGGAGACCCTGCAGCCTCTCCAGGTCAGCCTCTGACAAAGAGGCAGATTCCAACAAAGTATCGATGTCCATTGGGCTTTCCCGCTCTGCCTCCTGGGTTTCCCTCTCTCTCTCCTCCCCTTCCCTCTCAGTGCTTTCTCTGTCTCTCTCTACAGCTTCGCTCTCACTGCCCTCACGCTCGCCCACCTCCCCTACAGTGGGATGCCGTTCAGCCCAAACGCTGGCAGTTTTCTGCAGGTCAGTCAAAACCTCATATAAATGTCCTTTATGTAATATGGCTGCACCTGCAGTTGCGACACGAACAGTCTGGTCCAATAGAAAGAGATCGAGCAGACGCTGATACCCGCTTGTCCCATCATCATCATGATGGTGGCGATCTCTGAGCATGGCCTCGATGCCCTGTGGCTCGCTGATGATGCTGTCGAGGGAGCGCAGCACGTTGAGTTTCAGAGTGGATGAAACGTGTTCTGCAAACAGCAGGCCCAGGAGCCTGCCAACAATCCCCTTCTCCAGCAGATCCTGCACAGCCTGGGCACCACAGTCAGCCAAGGCAGAGACCAGTTTGGTTCCTGCTTTAAGCTGGCGCAGGTTCAGTGCTATGGGCTGTGCCAGAGCAACGTCCAAATTAAGAGCTTCACAGCTCCAGTCGACCAATTGCTTCAACTTTTCGCTCTGCCCATCGGGGTCCTTAATAGACAGGAAGCTCATTCCTTTTACTAGAAAGGCAGGGACTTCCTCTAAAGCAGTTACCCAACCTGCACCTCTCTCCGCCCCCTGCGCCTCTCCCCAGGCCTCCAGCAGTTCTGAGAGTTTAGCTGCAGACTCTGCCCATGAGGAGCTCGAGTCCTCGATGTCCACCGTTTTGAGGCGTTTTAGCTCTGCCTCATAGCGTGTGATGTGTGGTGGAGTGAAGTGCTGGAGGGGTCGAAGTTCACGCTCATACGGGTCATACTGCACAGTTGGTAGTGAGGCGAGGTCTTCAGGTGTATAGTCCAGGTCAAAAGCAGGAAGCTTGAAAGCCCCGCTCTCTAAATCCTCCTCATCACTGGATATCTGCTCATATCCATCATCACCTGAGGGTGAAAACAAAACACATCACACACTTGTTGCCTTTCCAAAGAGCAAACAGAACATCATGTCACCAGAAGAGAAATGGAGCAAGTTCAGTCTTGACTTTGAATTCTGTTGTAGTGTTTAATTGAGTTGGCCGTCTCAGCAAATCAGACTATAAATCAGACTTGTAAGGTTCTTGTGAATGAGTCAGAACTCTGCAGAAAAACTGGTCTCCGCATCACTTCTAGAAGTCTTAGAAAGAATTCTCTCAATTTTAAGTGTGAACATTTTCAAAATACATGTTAAAATATTCTGCAGCCAAGGGGGCTATTTATGAAAACCCATGACAGACTGAATCAATATATACAGTACTCAGCATAAATGAGTACAACTCTCTTTTATTTAATGCTTTTTAAGATCTCTTTTATACTGGTGTTTTCTATAGGGTGTTTAACAATACTTTTTGTGCATACACACTACTAGTCAAAAGTTTGGGGTCAGTTTTTTTAAAGAAAAAGATTCTGTTCAAAAGATTCTGTTTAATAAATGTGGCGACATTTATTAAATGAAAAAAAAAGTTGTTAAATATTTATTACAATTTTAAATAACTGCTTTCTTATTGTATGTAGTTTCAAATGACATTATTACTCCAGTTATTATAGCTTTTATTACTTTTCCATTATTAATAATATTATTATTATTGCTATTAATAATAATAATAACAACAATAATATATATATATATATATATATATATATATATATATATATATATATATATATATATATATATATATATATATATATATATAATATTAAGAGTTTATTTCTGAAGGATCATGTGACTGAAGACTGAAGAAATTAAGCTGAAAATTAGTTATTAAAAATCACTGGAATAAATTATTAAATTAAATTAGAAGCTACTTTTGAACAGTTATTTTATAGTGCGATAACAATTAAAAATTCTACAATTTGTACTGTATTTTTGATTAAATTAATGCAACTTTGGTGAGCAGAAGCTTATTTTAAAACATTTAAAGATTATTGTCTATATTTACTGAAAGATTTGTAAAAAATATGAATGATCAAAAGGGGGTGTACGTATTTACGCTGAGCATTGTAATAAGTATAAACATATTTAATATTATGTAACAGATTTATTTTACAAGGAAGCACTTTCTTGCACTCACATGAAACAGCTAATTTATTTGTCCCCATCAGCACACATTGTATTCATTTCAACTCCTCACCTTCACCATCTTCATCTGTCACATCATCACCCACTTCATCTTCCTCATCATCTTCATCTCCTTCAGTTCCTTCTGACTGCACTTCATCCTCTTCATCATCAGCAGGACCCTCATCATCCTCCTGCTCTGCATCAGAGTACGTCTCATCAGCAGGAAGAGACCCTCGCTCAGGTGAAACGGGTTCCAGGTAATCATCACCCTGATGTTCTGTGTTCTCCACCTTCACTGGACCTAATGTACAAACAACACAGTGAAGCCCAGATAAACTGATTATTGCATAACAAATAAGCAATAACAAAAAGGGTTCAAATATAAATATATATATATATATATATATATATATATATATATATATATATATATATATATATATATATAAAGTTGACAACAATGTAAATATTATGACATTAAATTCAGAACTAATTATAACATATGGAAATGTTTTGTTTATTAACCTGTCTCTCAAAATGTTAGTTTGAAATAATTAAATATATATGTGCACTATCGAAAGTTTGGTGTCAGTAGGATTTTAAATGTTTTAAAATAAGCTTCTCCTGCTCACCAAGGCTGCATTTATTCAATCACAAATGCAATACAAATTGTAAAATTGTGAAATGTTATTGCACTATGAAATAACTGTTCACAAGTAGTTTATCATTTAATTTAATAATTTATTCCAGTGATTTAAAAGATGAATTTTCCGCGTCATTACTCCAATCTTCAGAGTCACATGATCCTTCAGAAATCACTCTAATATTAATTATTATTATTATAAATATTATTATTAATGGTAATAGTAATAAGCAATAATGACTGGAGTAATCATTTCATTTGAAACTACATAAAATAAATAATAAATACATATTTAATAAATAAACAATAAGTGCATATATATATATATATACATACATATACATATATATACATATACACATATATATATATATATATATATATATATATATATATATATATATACATATACATATACATATACATATATATATATATATATATATATATATATATATATATATATATATATATATATATATATATATATATATATATATACATATATATATATATATATAAAAACACAAACATTATATATATATAGTTTTCTATGAAAACTCAAAACAGAAGCATTTTACAGGACCCCACGGTATGTGTACAGATTGATAAGATTTAGGAGACCAATTCTCACTTCCCTGGATTTATTAGGTATGCGAGTAAAATGTTACATTTTTTTTATTTCTTTTTTTTTATTTTATAATTGTCTCATAAAATGTCTTTAACAAATAAAATTTTTTTTATTTAGAGCCTTGCGTTTTTCAGAAAATGATAATAGGTTATATGCATAACTAGTGTTTCTTACCATACTGATATTCTAGTGAACGGTTAATGTGACTTTTTCCAATTTTATAAGGTTCCTTTTACAGCATCAATGTTGTAATGTAATTAAAATATAATCAGTTAAATAGACTTCAGCATTCATTTAGTTGTTTAAGTGTAAAACAAGATGAAAAGGTGTTTAACATGCACATACCTGTCAGAATCAGCAGGCTAGCGCAGAAACAACATTGAAAATACTGGGGTAAAATAAATTTTTGGATTTTAAAGACATGCCACAGGAAAATATAATGTAACGCAGTGCTTCTTGTGCAATCTGAAACCCACTTTATATCATATATCAATCAGGCAGTGAAGATCACCAATTTTCAAAGAAAATAAACCTTAAACGCGCCGATTTTGTAATGCCATACAGTTCACCAGAAGTGTTTGACCCAGGTTACTGAAAAGTTAAAAGTATTTCTGCATGCTTTCGCATACACCCTGTTGGTCAAAATACCATGTTTTCATTTGTTGTGATAAAAAATAATGGGTATTCTATTCTTCTGAAGTTAAAACATTAGTGTTAGGTTGCCTAAAATGAATATGAACACTTTTGTGCAATTTATTTTTTATAATTATTATTATTTTTTTTTTTTCACCTTTTATTGACAGGACAGTGGAGATTAACAGACAGAAAAGTATGGGAAGCAGAGAGAGGGGAAGGATCGGCAAAGGACCTCGAGCCGAGAATCGAACTCGGGTCGCCGCGAGCACCTGAGTGCTATATGTCGACGCACTAACAACTAGGCTATTGGCACCGACGTGCAGATGGAATTTAATGCAAAAATAAAACGCTCCAAATGACAATGCTTTTTGGGAAGAAATGTTTAAATTTGGACGGAATTTCAGCAGCATTTTCAAAAGGTCTCATATTTTTTCCCATAGCAGAAAACTTAATCATTTTCAAACTGACATACATTGACCAGGTGCAGGCATTGCTTCCTCCTCATCATCATCTGGCGGAGGTGGTCCCGGTGGTGTCCGTGGACCTCTGGGTTGTGGTCTGGGTGGGCTGCCATTAAACTGCTCTTCATTCTCCCACTCTGCCAGCAACATACACACAAATGGCACTTACTTTTCCATCTCATGCTAGGACTTCCAGAGATAAATTTGCATAATATATATTAGTGCTAACCAAGCTTAATGAGCCTCTTGGACCCGATCTGCTGCTGTTGGGGAGGAGGAGGTGGAGGAGGTGGTGGAGAGTCCCGCTCATGACTGTGAGGGCGTTCGGCTGTACCATACACTGCCAACGTCAAGCATGTGTACCAGCCACGCAGAACCAGCCCATCTGTGTTTATCTTTAATAACACAAAGGCAAAATCAAAATCAACACACATCTCTGAGAAGGAGGAGCAAAGAGTCCAAAACACAAATAAGGTCTGATTTGCCTACAGGCCATGTGAGTGCATGAGCTGACAGCTTTAGTCATTACAGAGGCATGTGCAAATACTCCGTGGATTTGGGAAAATGCTTTTCAAGTGTTCGTAGCGCTGAAGAAAGCAGTTGTCAGCAGTTTTGGTGAAACCACAAGCATACTGGCACTAAATGTGTGTTAGTTGCACACGGAAATATGATGCTGGCAGTAAGGGGGGTCTCTTACCTTTCCATTCGGTCTGAAGATGATTGATTTGTTTTCATCATATTCAAGGCTAATAAAAAACAAACAGATATCAGTGATTTGAACAATTAAAAAGTGCATCTATTCAGCTAATGATTTGTGAAACAGTGTACTGTATTTCCTGCTGAGCCTGTCCAACACAGGTGTAGGTGTGTGTGTGTGTGTGTGTGAGTTTATTTAGTACCTGCCCAGCCTGTCAAAGACCGGGGCGTTGGGTTTGGACACATTGTTGAAGAACAGGTCCAACTGGAATGCGTGAGGGGCAGTTTCCCTGATGAGACACAGGAGGAAAGGGGCTTTGTAACTGTCAAAATTCAAACCTGAAACCCCTATGTATCATCATAAGTGATTACTGCTTATTAAAACTGCTTGTAAATCAGGCCAACTTAATAAATGCATATTTTCAGAATAGATTTATTGTTGTGTTTACCGCTTTCAAAAGGACAGAATAAGCAATTAAGTATACAGCGTGTCCCATCAAAGGGAACTTTTTGCTTTTCTTTCATTGTTCTCTTCTTAGATTTGGAGACAAGAACGATGAGGGATGAGGTCATGGGGAAAAGCTGAGAGTGGTGGGAGAATAGAGGTGTGGTGGCTCTGTTTTTAAAGAAGGAACAATAGCGTCCACAGAAACCTTTTTCCAATGTCCTCCAGCCATTTCTCTTGTGAAGATCCCACAGTATTACTCATGGCCTATTGTGCACTATAGCAGCACTGGGGCAGTTTGTACACACTGTAAACATGGCAGAAGCCCTGCTAACGGTCATTCTATGTCAAGTAGGTGACTTTATATTTGTGTGTATTACATAATATATAAAATACCAATTAAATAAAAAGTACAAATATTTTTACAAAGGATGCATTTTATTGATCAAAAGAGTATTATTTATAAGCGTGTTATTTCTTATATTTTAAATAAATGCTGTTCTTTTTACCTTTAAAAAATAATTTAAATGTAAAAAACTATTTTACACTGTAATATTTCACAATACTGTAATTTAACTACCTTTTTTGCTCAAGAAAATGCAGACCAGGTGTGCATAAAAACACTTAAGCATTAATAAAAATCAACATTAAACCTTTAAATGGCAGTGTTTAATAAAGTAAGCATTGCTTATTCGAGATGTCTTTTTTACTTCATTAAAACACGACTCTTTGAGTTCATGTGTGTTTTCTCACCCAAATGCTCTGCTGTCAGGCAGGTTGCTGTGTGCTTTGATGCCAGGGGGAATCACTCGCACTTCTGTGATCAGGACACCGTAAGGAAACCGCACCACATCCACATTTGTCAGCTTGTAATAGAACAGACAGAGAAATATGTTAAGAAGCTCATCAAGACCAGGATCAATGTTTTCACAGACAGACTAGTGCAATGGCTAGATTTGTCATGCCCACACCCTGACTGAGCAGCCAACCGGAAAAAAAACAATCTGGCTTATTCAGCTGTTGAAGTCCTGGAATTAGGATTCCTATGGTTCAAGGTATTCAGCAGCACAAAAAACATTCTCTGAAGTTTCTTATTGAATCTAAAAATGGCAGAACGGTTCCTTTCCTCAGCAAACTTTCTTCAGTCATGGGACAACTGGCCTGTCCAACCTGTTTCTACGAAGCAACAATACAAAAGCACTCACCGACCACATGCATGCATACACACCCAAACAAGACCATTTTTAGAACAAGAGATATGCTATCAGAATTTACCAAAATACTATTAGGCAAAACACTGCAGTGAGGTGAAACAATGTCAACAATGAAAAATATAACATCTCGCACACAAACAAACTTTTTTTTTCCTCAATGGGGTGTATTTGCACAGATAGTCCTTTTCAGCCTCCGATAAACTTCAGGTGAAAAGTAAATAAGATTTCATAAGGTTACTTTAACAGCATTAATGTTATTTAAATATGATCAATAATAGACTTTTAAAAATCATTCATTTAGTTGTTCAAGTGTAAAATGAGATAAAAATCCATTTAAATGCAAGCACCATCAAAAGCAGCAGGTGAGCACAGAAACCCCACTAAAAATACTGTGCTAAAATAAATTTCCATATTCCAAAGACATAGCATGGAACAATGGGATTTTATGCAGTGCTTCTTGTACGGTCTGAGATCCATTTTATATTGTATGTCAGTCAGGCAGTGATGAACATTGATTTTGGAAAAAAAACTACATCTGAAACGATTTTGTAATAGCTTATTCAAAATTATAAGTCCTTGTGCATTTGCCCCAATCTGTTTTGTTTTCATTTAATGGACTACTTTATGGAATTTTAACAATTAAATTATATTTGAGAAATCAGAAATAATTAGCACTTTTATTACTCATATATATATATATATATGTATTTAATTTTTTTTATTTTAATTGTATATATATATATATGTATTTAATTTTTTTTATTTTAATTGTATATATATATATATATATATATATATATATATATATATATATATATATATACACACACACATGCGCGCGCGCGCACACACACACACACACACACACACACATATATATATATATATATATATATATATATATATATATATATATATATATATATATATATATATATATATATATATATATATATATATATATATATATATATATATATATATATATATATATATATATAAATTTCAATTAACCGCCAAGCCATTTTAGGTAATCGGTTACTGAAGATTTAAAGAAACTAAAGGTTTCACTTCATTTCAGAGGTCCCCTATAGGCATGCTGTTGAAAATAACTCTCAGTACTAGTAAACTGTTAGGTTGCTATTAGGACTAGGAGATAAGAAGTTCACATACTTACAAAGTTACTCATTGTCAGCCAAATTTGTGGTGTTGGGCCTTCATAAAACTGTTAGCAGATATTATGGGGACAGTCTATTGATGCTGTAGTTTAGTCACTGCTAGTTAACTTGTACTTACAACCAAATGTTGAACAAGACCCATCAAAATAAAGTGTTGCCTAGTTTATATAGATACTCATAGATCTGTCACGATATCTGTATTTTGTTGTACAATATAATGCACCAAAATATATTGCGATAAACGATATTACTGTCATTTTAGGACCATTTTTTGTCACTTATTATATAATGTCAGAATAAGAACACTTTTCCAAAGAACACATAATATTTTATTCTTAAGAAAATTTCATATAATTATAGTCATTTAAACAGTTTAATAGTTAGGCACTGGAATCAGAATGTGGATATCCTAAATAAATAATAATACATTTTGAGAAAAAAATGCAAGGTAAAAAGTAACAGAGGCTGCAATATCAGCTACCAAATCTATTTTCAGTTGTCAGACACTCACATGAAAATATACTATAGTGATTTATAGAAAATACTACAGTGTTTTTTAACCATACTGACACGGACACCTCTAATAGGGATAGAAATGTATATTGCATCACCAAAAATGAATGTGGTCATGTTTATGTGTTGTGCGTTAAGACGATATAGATTATTGTGACAGCCCTAGTCACGTAATTACATTATGTTAAGTCCATTTTGCTCAATCCTTCTCTTTTTAATTAATGCACTGCCTGTCAACATTTAGTTGTAAATGCAGGTTTTTGCTTGTCTAAAAAAGTTTAGCCAAGCGAATCAGATGTGATCACACAAACTACAACTATATTAAAAACATACCACACTGAAATAAAGCCCTTACAGTCCAGACACACAATCATAGAAATAATGAACAAAACATTCAAGCAACCACAGCAAAAAAATATTTACACACAAAGATGAGACTATAAAAGGGAGGTCAAAAAGCTTTTTATAGTTTAAAGCTAAATTATTAGCTCTTGTGAAATTTTCATTCTTTTTAAAATATTTCCCAAGTGATGTTTAACAAAGCAAGGAAGTTTTCACAGTGTTTTCTACATTTTTTTCTGGAAAACGCTTCTTTTAGTTGGCTATAATTAAAGCAGCTCTTAATCTTTAAAGTAATTTTAAAGGTCAAAATTAATAACACCCTTCTCAAAAAATACAGAAATAACCACTGTCCACTATTGAAGTAAAGTTGGTTTTATTTTCACTCATACGACCTTCTCCTTAATAATATAATTTAACAAAAATATTCTTTGCAAATTCTAAATAGTGAAATTATATTAGCAGTCAATGACTATCAAAGTACAACATTGCTCACAGTCAAATAAATAGTGCTGATGTTCTTTTGAAGTCATACTTGCATGTAATTTCAGTTCAAATATTCAAAGTACTATAGTAAACAATATAGGGAGCATGTCACAAGTTGCTGCCCACTGAACGAATGTGCGAATATAAAACCAACTTCACCACAATCTGTCCACTGACTTGCCAATTTAACCTAAAAACTTAGTCAAGCCATTAACTTTTAAGCTGAAAACTAGTATCTTGGAAAATACCTAGTAAAATATTATGTACTGTCTTCGTGGCAAAGACAAAAGAAATTAGTTACTATAAACTAGTAGTTAAAACTACTAGATTAAAGAAAAACTTCTCTCTGTTAAACACCACTTGGGAAATATTTGAAAAGGCATTAAAACTTCACAGGAACAATGATAAGTTTGACTGTATATATAAAAAAAGTTCAAAATTAATGTACAACTAAATTATACATTGAACACAGGGGTTTGTAAATTCTATTTGGCCCAACTCCAAACACACTGAGGTAAAGTTGGTTTTATATTCACACATTCGTCCTTATATTGTTTACCATTCTAATTTGAATATTAGGTGTGAAATCGCATTTAATTGACGTCAAAACAACATCAGCACTATTTAATTGACTGTAAACAGTGTCGTACTTTGATTGTCATTGGCTACTATTATAATTTCGCTATTTAGAATTTGCAAATAATACTTTTCAGAAATGATATTAAGGAGAAAGTTCGAATATAAAACAAACTTTACCTCAACTCCAAACACTTTCTATACAGCTATAAGTTTTTCTACACAGACTGACCATATTGTTTACAAACACAAGCGCTCCTGACAGATAACCAAGCTCATGAGAACCGGAAACGTTACTAAACAAGCACCGCTACACTTTGTTCACAAAAACATGTTATTATAAAGAAAATCAGATATTTGGTTTGTCACAGTAACGTTATATACTGCTTGCTTATAGCCACGAGTTTGCTTGCAATGAGGAAACAACTTTAACATTGTCTTCACTTTAGACTTGTTCTGCTACAGCACAGCTCGCGTAATTGTTTTAGTGGAGAATACCGAGTAATTATGAAAACACGAGTTGTATTTTACCTTGAATGTACTAGATATGTATGAATTACTGTGGTAACGTTGATTAGCAAGCTAAATGCTTCCAGCGCCCTGTGCGTTACTAGAGTGGAAACTTTAAGAACCACGAAAATATTTTAACGTGTGTTAAAGCGTATAGCCTCTGCAACATCCCGTTGAAAGTCACGGGTGAAGATATAAAACGCTGCACGTTTACCTCTGCATTTTGATGCTTGAACGTATCTAAAAAAAGCAGCTCCATAGCAGAATCCCCCGCCATCTTTCTTGATCACATTAGAACTTCCGGTAAGGGATATACTTCCGGGATGAAGGCGTACGTCAGAAATGTTTTTTCGGCATTTTTAGCCTAGTTAAAATATGTTTGGTCGCTTTGCAAACCAAATCTTTCTCGTGAGATTTACTTAAAACGATTATTGAACCTCATAGAACAAACTGTGACTTAAAAAAAAAATAAAAAAGTATCCTTCATGTTTATTGTTGTGAGCTAATATATTTTTGATAATTAACTTTATTCAAGGGAAAGTTTATCCAAAAATGTAAATTCTTTCCTAATTTTCTCACCCTTTACTTGTTTGAGTTTTTTGTGTTGAGCACAAAAGAAGATTAGAAAACACGCCTAGGGGAGAGCGGGGCACAAAGTAACACATTTTGGTTTTGGTCAAATAATGAACAAAGTAATGGGGTTAGACACACCATATTTTTTTTACCAACAAATGAGCACTGGAATTATGATCGCCGGACCTATGGTTTCTGTGCAGTATTGCCAAAAGTGCCAGGAGTATAAATGTTACTATTTAGCCCACCTGCGGGGCAAGTTGTAACAGACAGAGGGTTAGTTGTAACACATGCTTACAAAGGCAGATTTGACACAGTTAATTTAATTTTTGTTTACTTTAATTAGGAGCTAGATTTCCTCAGTTATTGGCTCATTTCTTTTTATTCTACATAGCACAGTGTGTTTATGAATTTATTTGTTTATTGGATAAACACATTTGAATGTATTTGCATTATTATCCATTTATCCATTAATATAGAATGTATTTATTTGCATTATCAGCAATAAAATATATATTTTTTCAATTAAAACAATATTTACTATTAAAAAACATTTTTATTTAAAAAGTTCTCAACATTACACTCAAAATTCAAAAAAATTATTTTGTGTGTTTAATTAGTGTCCAACAACTAACCCTGCTGTGTCATGTTTTCCTAAAAACTGGCTAGCAGTCACTGTGTGTTTCTTACATCTTTCAAAATGGTTTAATCTTTTAGCCTAGAAGACGGTGATCACAACAATATAAGATTTTACATTCATACTTTCACAGATGTTTTAAAATAAAAAAATAAAGAGAATAATAAAAAATACTTTTATGCTGCAAAAATGGTTTGTCCTGTGTTTCTCATTCAAATTTCGCCGAATTTTTTCAATAATTGGCAGGAAGATGTCTGCCAACACTGTGGTGTAAACCTCGGATGCATGCCATTAAATACCTTAAAACTCTGTGTTACATTTAACCTCACGTTACTCTGTGCTCCGCGCTCCCCTATATTTGAGATTGTTGGAAACTTCTAACTTCATTCATTTATTCATTCATTTTCTATTTGGCTTAGTCCCTTTATTAATCTGGGGTCTCCACAGTGGAATGAACCACCAACTTATCCAGCACACGCATTTACGCAGCGGAAGCCCTTCCAGCCGTAACCCATCTCTGGGAAACACCCATACATTCTCATTCACACACATACACCATGGACAATGTTAGCTTACCCAATTCACCTTAAGCGCATGTCTTTGGACTGTGGGGGAAACCGGAGCACCAGGAGGAAACCCACACGAACGCAGGGAGAACATGCAAACTCCACACATAAATGCCAACTGACCCAGCCGAGGCTCGAACCAACGACCTTCTTGCTGTGAGGCAACAGCACGTTGCCCTTATTATTGGTCTATAAATCACTAAATGGCCTAGGACCTCAATACATTACAGATATGCTCACTGAATACAAACCTAATAGATCACTCAGATCTTTAGGATCATATAAACAAGAAATTCCAAGAGTTCAGTCAAAGCAGGGTTATTCGGCTTTCAGCTACTACCCCCCTCGCTGCTGGAATCAGCTTCCAGAAATGATCAGATGTGCTCCAACATTGGGCATGTTCAGATCAAGACTGAAAACACATCTGTTTAGCTGTGCCTTTCCTAAATGAGCACTGTGCTACGTCCGACAGATCGCACTATTATGTTGTTCTGTTCTTTTTCATTCTTTTATAACTTGTTTCAACACATTTTATCTGTTTTTATCAGTATTTTTATTATTTGTTTTTATTTTTCTTATACTTGTCTCTTTTATTCCTGTTTATGTAAAAGCACTTTGAATTGCCACTGTGTATGAAATGTGCTATATAAATAAACTTGCCTTGCCTTGCGCTAAAGCCATTTAACCAAACAAATTTATAAATGAATAGATGATAATAATTATGGATAACTTGACATTGAAAGTATATTATACAAAGGTTTAGCATTGATTTATGAGTATCAGAGTTAAGCCATAATTTCATCATCTGATGCAATACTCTCTGAAAGAATCCAGTAACAGATGCAAAAGACTCAAACTGTTGAGGCCCTTCAGTGTAAACTGACCCAGGTCACAGATACAAGAATTGTTTAGGAGAGATATGTTAACAAATACTCTGTTTATGAAGCACTGGAGTTAGTCAATCTAGTGAGTTAGGCAAATATATGCTTGTACAGGCCCATAGTCAGTCTATTGAAAGCGGTGAGGTTTTTTTCTATCAAAAAATTTACTTTTTGCAGTTATTCGCCTCATTTTCTATTAAATTATGAGGTTCAAATAATGAAGTTTAGCAACATTTTAAACACAATTTTTACTGGATCAGCATGTCAGATGGTGATAATAATAACAACACTTTTTGATGCAACAAATGTATTTCCTACATTTTTGTCAAAGTGCTTACCATATTATTTTACCACAAAGTGCTTATTTACGAATGTAAGTTATTACAGTTTTATAAATAATCTAATAAGAATTTTCAATTATAAATGTTGAACAAAGAAATATGAAAATATGCTTGTTTTTGAAATACAAATTTATTGTCATCCATCATTGAAAAAAACTATTAGGAATCTGTTAAAACTTGTTTTAAGTTAAAAACTGTAGCTTATAGGCAAATAACAAACTGGCCAGCTCATTTCCTCAGTCAGAATTTGTCCATTTGAATAATTAAATATTACATTGATCTTAAAGCTGCCTTCTATCGGTTATTTTCACAATTTATGATGGAATACTTTTTAAAAATGGGTCAAAAGAGCTTGTATAGCAGCCAAATTCTGGACTTTGTCAGTAGGGAGGTAAACCAGTAGTAACCAGTAAAACTATACTTATGCAATTAATATGCCAAAAATGACAAATGTTTACAAAAATAAATCTATGGTTCATAAAAGTTTATTATTAAACAACTCATATGAAAATTAAAATGACTATAAAACTAGCAAGGCGGCACGATGGCTCAGTGGTTAGCACTGTTGCCTCACAGCAAGAAAGTCGCTGGTTCAAGTCCCGGCTGGGTCAGCTGGCATTTCTGTGTGGAGTTTGCATGTTCTCCCTGTGTTGCCGTGGGTTTCCTCCAGGTGCTCTGGTTTCCCCCACAGGCCAAAGACAGGTGGTATAGGTGAATTGAATAAACTAAATTGGCCGTAGTGTGTGTGTGTGTGAATGTGAGAGTGTATGAGTGATTCCCAGTACTGTGTTGCAGCTGGAAGGGCATCTGCTGTGTTAAACATATGCTGAATAAGTTGCCGATTCATTCTGCTGTGGCGACCCCTGATGAATAAACAGACTTAAGCCGAAGGAAAATAAATTAATCAATAAAACTAGCAAAAAAAAATTTTTTTTTTTTTTCATTCAGTCATTTTCTTTACGGCTTAGTCCCTTTATTAATCAGGGGTCGCCACATCGGAATGAACCACCATGTTTAGTTTTATGATAGCTAAACTATAGTCTCACAAAAACATGCTGAATTTTTGTTACTATGGTAAAACTCCAATAATTAACTTGTTTTTGTAGTAAAACCACGATTAACACTTGTAGGAGAATGCACACTCTCTTCCATTCCACTAGTCTATGCTCACCTGTGCTTTAGGCCTATTGAGATGATTAAAATCTCAAAATGTTCCTTATGGATTTGTTGTCAGGCTATTACACGGTAGTTACCAAGTAGTAACATGAAGGGCCTTGCGTCATTTTTTACACATTGCGTCCTGTTCGCGTTTGATGGCAGGTGAGCAGGTGTTAACGCTGGTTTATTTTATTAGCAGACTGTAATAAAAAGATCCTGAATTCCCTCACACCAGACTGCAGGAGCAGGTTTTCGGCGTGCCGTGCCACGTCCTTGTTTCTCAGCAGCAGTAGGAGGGCTTTCTCTCGGGCAGGTATCTATTACCTGTGTCACGTGGGCGGTGGCCAGGTAGGGCGCACACAAAACCAGCGCGATCAGAGCAGCCATTGCCGAGCAGAGCCACGGGTTTCGGACTGTTTTGCATCGATTCTCGCGCAATTAAAAGGCCACGGGACGCAATAAGGCGAGTCCGAACCCGGCACTGATCTGTCCGTATAGGTGTGGGGGTCACCGGGCTCTTCGCTTCTCTGTCACCTGGAGTTGATCTCTAGGGTTTTGCTTTTGCTATCGGGGTGGTGACAATAGTTTTTTTCTTTCTTTCTTAAAAATGACGGTTAATCCCGACTATTTGGTGCTTTTATTCACCACCACATCTGGCGCAAGTGGGGATCAGTTGGGATCAGATGAGAAGAAAATTGTACACCTGGTTTGGCAAGTTGTGAATTTAGCAACTAAAAAGGTAATTTCATATTTCCCCATGATGGTGTGTGTGTTCTTGTGTATGTGCGGTTGTGTGTGTAGTAATTCTGGTGGAGGTGAGAAAGGGAGAAGAAGGTTAATAATAATCTACCTGTACATGTTAGTTTTTGACAAAATAAACAAACAGACCAAATTATTTATGTAATTACCATTTATCAATAGTTCGTGTAAATGTGACATTTTATACACAAGTCAATTTGAAGGCATAGTAATTGCAGTTAACTTAAACAATACTACTTCAATCATTTACATCATCCAGCACCAATCATCAACTACTTAAATTATATATATATATATATATATATATATATATATATATATATATATATATATATATATATATATATACATATATATATATATATATATATATATATATATATATATATATATATATATATATATATATATATATATATATGTATATATATATGTATATATATATATATATATATATATATATATATATATATATATATGTATGTATATATATATATATATATATATATATATATATATATAAAATAAAATAAAAAAATAAGAAAAAATACAAAGTTGTTTAAACAAATAATAAAAATTACAAAACACAAACAAAAATTGCTAAACTTAAATGTAAATAGAAAATAGAAAAATAAAAACTGATACACACTTTTAATACAAAGACTGCTGTAGATATGATACTGAAATAACGCTACACTGTAAAATAATTAATAACATTGAAAATTAATATGCATAAAATTACCAGATTAACATTTTCAGTTAATTTTCAGATCTATCTATCTATCTATCTATCTATCTATCTATCTATCTATCTATCTATCTATCTATCTATCTATCTATCTATCTATCTATCTATCTATCTATCTATCTATCTATCTATCTATCTATCTATCTACAGTGCTCAGATTTATACAAACAAAACAGATTTATTAAACAGATATATTTATTAAAACAATATTTTAGTCACCAAACGTATTTAGAAATGGAAAGATATTACAATTAAATTCAAGCTAAATATTGCAAAAAAAAATTCAATTTGTTTAGCTTCTCTTCATTTTTCCTCTATTTAATTTGTATTTAATATTTTTCTATAACATATAAATTTGAGTGTACAAGTTTTTGGAACATTATTGTAAGTTATTTTGTTAGATAAGCTCCAGATTTGGCTTCATTACTGACTAATCTAATGTATATGCACAAAAATAATATTGTATAGCTTCCTATTAAAAATATGAATTTAAAAGAGAGATTTGTGAGGGGTGTACTTCATCCATCCATCCATCCATCCATCCATCCATCCATCCATCCATCCATCCATCCATCCATCCATCCATCCATCCATCCATCCATCCATCCATCCATCTATCTATCTATCTACAGTATCTATCTATCTATCTATCTATCTATCTATCTATCTATCTATCTATCTATCTATCTATCTATCTATCTATCTATCTATCTATCTATCTATCTATCTATCTATCTATCTATCTATCTATCTATCTATCTATCTATCTATCTATCTATCTATCCCCCTGCTGTATATTCATTTATCCATCTATTAACTTATTTGCTTATGCAAATGTATATGTTATTAGAAATGATCATACCTTTCCTTTCTCCATTGGTTTAGGCCGGTCAGGTAAATGAACTGCTAGTCAAACCAGATCAAATTGAGCTCTCTAAAGAGTGTCAGGAGCTCAGCGGACTCACAGATGAGGCTTTGACAGCTGCAGATCCCCTCGAAGACGCCATTGATCAGGTGATCATTCTCACAAAATATGTTCTTCATAAATCAACATTGAATAGGATATGTTGTGTTGGGAAGTTTGCATTCAGAGTAAATCCTTTCAAAAGAAGCTTCTATACAATATCCCATTGATGTAGGGTCTGCCGATAGCCCATTTAAACTCCAATGCACATCTTTACGGGCTATTAAGCATATTATTTAACAGCTTGTGGACTGATATTTGCACAAGGAGCTTCATGGGTATGTATTAAATGGCACATAAAAGTGGCGTTTACTCAAATAGCGTCTTTGTGTGTGCAGTTGCATCAGAGGTTGTGTGCTGAAGTGGACACAGGTGCAGGAAACACCTTCTACCTCTGTACGGATGGACAGCTTCACGTGCGTCAAGTCTTGCATCCCGAGGCTTCCAGCAAGGTGACAATCTCCAAATTTAGCTGCTTATATGATATTTGTGACTAATGCATTGTGTGGAAGTTTAGCTAGTGCAGATGTGTGTTCGTTCATGACAGCTTTCTTTCATGTTTTTTAGAATATTTTGCTGCCGGATTGTTTCTTCTCGTTCTTTGACCTGCGGAAAGAGTTCAAGAAAGAATTCCCATCAATAGCGGAATTGAAAAACTTGAATCTTCAGGTCATGGCTGATCGTATCCTTTTTATGTTGTCCTTCTTCCCAGGATAAAACATATTTTGAAGAATGCTGTTGATAAACAGAGAGTAAATGTAGCCATTGACTTCCATATTATTAGTTTTTTTACCATTACTGTCTGGTTACCAACATTCTTCAAATGTCCTCTTGTGTTTAAAAGATGTTTGGAACAATATGAGGGTAAGTAAATAATGATTAAGTGTTAATTTTAGTGTACTGTTCCTTTAACAGCACTCAAAAATAGCTTGTTTAAATTAATTATTTAAAATGAGTAGAAACAACACAATTCTGAAGGCTTTTTTGGGACAAATTAATTGGTTTAATGTTGAATGCACTTAAATTTGAAAAAATTATTGAGTTAGCTTAAACGATTTGTGTTGGGACAACATGAAGGTATTGTGTAGAACCCTGCATTTTTATACAGTGAAGTTAGTTAACGACTAAATTGTTCAAAACCTGTATGAATTTCTTTATTCTGCTGAATTTTGGAAAATGTTTTGTAGAATGCGCGTAAACATGGGGTTGATCATCATGGTTTACAATGACACACATGGTGAAAGTGACAGTTGACCCAAAAATGACAGTAATGTCGTCATTTAATCACCCTGCACTTGTTTCAAACCTGTTTGAGTTCATTTCATTTCAAGATATCTTGAAAAAAATTGGACTTCCATAGTATTTTTCCCTATGGATGTCAATGGCTACCAGTTTCCACGTTCTTCAAAATATCTTCTTTTGTGATCAAAAGAACAAAGACACTCATATAGATTTGAAACCACATTAGGGCAAGTAAATAGTAAGTAAATTTTCATATTGGGGTGAGCTATCCCTAAATGATGATGTGGTTTTTATTTTTGGGTGAAGAATACCTTTAAGTAAAGCCACATATATGAATCAAAATACTTTAATTATTAGAAATGACTAGATTTAATTTGGTTTCAACATTGAGGCCAAAATCCTTTCTTGAAGATAGATAAAGATAGATTACTAAAGATAAATTATGCCAAAACCTATCAAATGCTTATACATTTAGTCTTTTCTGAAGTCCTAAACAGACGACACTAGATTAATACATCTATTAGTTGATAATTCCCTTACATCAGGTGTGAGGAAGCTGCGTTTGAGTGTGTATGAGAGAGAGAGAAGCAACAGGGTGTTGGCTGCATGATCCCAAGGTTTTGAAATGCAAATAGACTCACAATAGTGTGGGTTCAATTGAGCCAGCAAGAGAAAGCCAAGAGTGTTTAGCCAACAAGCTTAACCTGCCACACCTACGCTATAACGTCTTAATGCCGACACACAATTATGCACCAGCACAGCCCTCTGCCCAGTCAGAAAGGTTAATCGAAAGTCATTCTCCTTCCATGTTTCTATTGTGCCTTGTTGGAAGACTACCATGTTTCAACGGTGCTTTTGATTTTATAAACTTGTCCTACATGTTGCTTGTATCTTAACAGTGTCATTACCTGGTAATTAGGGTGTCACCACTAGTGACAAAAAAAATAAACACAGACACTGTTTTCCTTGACGGCGGTTGCGATCAGATCTGAATGTGGCTGTGGATTCTTCTCTTCATGCTTTCACTGCATACAAGGTTCAGCAGATGGTGGATATCGTTTTAGCGCTCATCTCAGAGCCTACCTGTAAGTCCTAGCATCTTGTTGTCTGCACATATGGATTTAAGAGTCATGAGTGTTTCTTTAGCAAACCTGCTTTGTTTATTTTATAGGCCACAAATTCACTCTTCCTGAAAAAGTAAATGAAAAGTTTGAGACAGGCACCTGGTAAGAGTGTTTCTTCTTCATACTTTTGTAAATATTGTCTTAGTTAAACTGTTACGACATTACTCTTTTTTATTGTTGTGGACATTTTTAAAATTGAAATATTAATTGATATTTGAATTGTGCCATTTTTTAGGACTCTAAAGGATTTACTAGTAACTTAACTTATTATTATAATTTTTACAATTAATATAAAATTAATATAAAAGAGATATGAATTATCATTATTATAATTATGAAAGTGATTAGAAATGTTATAATGTTACAGTTTTTACTGTTTTTATTGTCGTTATTTTTTTTAAAACCTGAAATTTTCTCAATTCTAAATGAAATTCCTATCTGAATTGTGACAATTTACGGGACTGGAAAGGATTTTCTTGTAATAAAGTTTCTAGTAATAAAATTAGTAATCATTATTTAGAACTTATAACTTATATATTTTTTAATTATTATAAAATATTATTATAATTAATGAAATTCATTAGAAATGAAAATTGACAATGCTTGTTATCTTTTACATGAAACTGGGTTTTATTTATTTATTTGTTTGTTTGTTTATTTATTTATTTTTCTAAATCATGTCAAATTTTATATTATTTGTATTTATTTATTTATTTGCTGGACCAATTTATATCAATCCATGTTTATTTATTTAGCGCTTTTACCATGTAGATTATGTCAAAGCCGCTTAACATAGCAGTTATCTAGCCGCTTAGTTATATAGAAGTTAAAATAGTGTTAGACATAAATCAGAGATTATAGAAATTATACTTTACAAAAATATACAGTGCTCAGCATAATTGAGTACACTCCATTTTGAAAATGAATATTTTTCTCCATTTCTCAGTGAATATAGGCAGTGTATTTAGGTGCATTAAATAAACAGATTTATTAAACAGATATATTTATTAAAATAATATTTTAGTCACCAAACATATTTAGAAATTGAAAGATAATACAATTAAATTCAAGCTAAATATTGCAAGAAAAAAAATACATCTTACAAAATTTCAACAAAATTTTTCTTTTTTTGCTTCTCTTGATTTTTCCTCTTTTTAAAAATTTGTATTTAATATTTTTCTATAACATATAAATTTGGGTGTACTTGTTTTTGGTACGTTATCGTACGTTATTTTGTTAGATAAGCTTTAGATTTGGCTTCATTACTGATTAATCTAATGTATAAGCTCAAATATAATATTGTATAGCTTCTTATTAAGAATTTAAAAGAGAGATTTGTGACGGGGTGTACTTGTATATGCTGACCACTGTATTTCTTATCTTCAGAAGAGTTAAGAAAGTAATAATTGGTGGAATAAATATCTATTTTTGTATTTAATAATTGGAAGAAAAGCGGTCTCCTAATGTTGAAATGCTTCACAATGTATGTTTTTTTTAAATAATTCTAGCAGTAAAATGGAGAGAGTGGATGATAACACAGTGATCAGAGCACGGGGTCTTCCATGGCAGTCTTCAGACCAGGACATTGCACGGTTTTTCAGGGGTCTCAACATCGCCAAGTATGCAAACATCCCAGAGGCAACTCTGATTAATATAATCATGATCATCTATCAGTCTAAGCACAGTATCAGTGTGTTTGATTAATCAGTGTGTGTTTGTGTGTGTGTGTAGAGGAGGTGCTGCACTGTGTCTGAATGCTCAGGGCAGGAGGAATGGAGAAGCATTAGTGCGGTTTGAGAGTGAAGAGCACAGAGATTTGGCCCTACAGAGACACAAGCATCACATGGGGACCAGATACATTGAGGTAAAGACATTCATAAAGCTGTTAACATTAAAATATAGTTTTTACTTTATTAAAAAAGGTACAATTAGCAGTCCAGAAAAAATACAATTAACCGTTTTTTAAAAGGCCTATATGTGGAATTCTGATGCGTTTGTTATTAGCGACACTGGTGGATGTTAAGTGAACTGCAGCCAACAACCTATGCTTGCAACACATGCTCATTCTGAAAATGTAGCCCTGTATACATTTCTGGAGATTACGAAATATGTAGCCAGAAGTATGTATAGCTGGATTTCGTCTTTAAAACGAACGCTATGGGGCCGTATTCCTTTTCGCGCTTACCAGCTGACCGCTTACCTCCCTATGAGATGCAGGGGAGTTGTGACAGGGTTTAAGTCCAGCAAAGAACAGTTCCAGAAAGCAGGTAAGACAAAAGCAAAAGACAAAACATAAAATAAACAAGTAAATAAAAGTGTGAGGATGTGGTAAAATCTGAAAACATGGTAAAAAAATCAGACGAGGGCTTTACTATTTCTAGATTGCTTTTGAAAATTGTCGGTTGGCTTTAGGGAAGTGGGTGGGCGGGTCAGTCAGTGCTTTTGAAAACACTATTGGTTTGGTTTAGGGAAGGAGGAGGGTGGGTCAGTCATTCTGTCAGTCAGTCAGTCTGTCGACTCTGGTGGATTTATACAAGAGCAGCAGGTGCGAATGGCACTCGTGAGAGAAATTTGAGCTCTCAAAAAGCGTACACGACGGCCTCTGATGGATTTGCGACAACAAAAACTGCAAAAAAACGTACCTCCTGAGATGTAATTGGCACTCTCCAGAAATGTATACAAGGGTACGTTTTCAGAATGTGCCTGGGTTGTTATTGTTTGTGCTTGCACTTGTGCACATGCAACATACTAGAGACTTAATACTGATTTATGCTTCTGTATCGAGTGATCACCGGAACTTATGGCACATACATTATACATAGCTGACGCCATTGCAAGCATTTATGCTTCTGCATTCTTTCTGTGCTGCTCTGCAATAACACTTCTGAAACGCTGTTAGCTGGTGGGTTTTTATGTTCCACTGAGTTGAGCTTCATTTCCAGTGTTTTAGAAATGTCAGCAATGATACAGTATCCTTTAGGAGCTTACCCATGGGACTTGACACTTGTTAAACACTTGTCCCACCAGCCTCGTTTTGCTACTATGGCTCTCGACCACGCCCACACTCATCACCCTTATCAAGCTGACCAATCAGGGACCTTGCACTCTGCATCAATATGACATGTAATTACAATTTTTGACAGGTGCATGTGAAGAGTATTTGACTGTACGAAGGGGGCAGCTTGCAAGTTTGGGCCCTTAAAAAAAATATTTGCGGTTGGGCCCCCCGCTAATACTGTTAATACAAATATAGCAGATCTCTCCTTTAAGGCTGATTTATATTTCTGCGTCAAGCGTATGCTCTGCCGCAGCCTTTGCGCAGTCACATACCCCTCTCCGTGGCTGACAGCGATGCTGATGTGCACCTCCCAAAACACGTAACTACACGTTGCAAAGCGCAAGCTCTGTGATTGGTCACCTTGATAGCGGTGACCAGTGTGGGCAGGGCCAAGAGCCGCGCGAAACCCGTTGGAGCAAGTGTTTACAAAGCGTTGAATCCCATGAAGGAGCTCCAAATGTTTTGTGTTTACCTTATGATTAAAGTTGTTGCACTTTCGCCAGTTCACGCCTCGGAATGAGCGAGTTTTATCTACTTGTACATTAAGGTAGCGTTCAGAAAAAACAAAACACCTGCAAAAAAAACTCAGAGGAACATAAAAACCTTAGACCCAATCCCAAGTCTACCCCTTACCCCTCGATTTGCGCGTTCTCGTACAGGAGTAGGGGTGTCCTAATTCTCAAAGATTTTTTTAGAACCACACTGGAAACCAAGGGGTAAGAAAATTTCCCAGAATACACCAGCCACAACGGCTGCATAGCTGCACCCGGAAGTAAGGAGATCCACAAATTAGTGTTTTTTTGTCATCATTGTGAATTTTTACAACAAACTAGCATATGTTTTAATACATTCATAACTGCGTACGTGTTTTACCGTCATGCTTTTAAAAAAACAGCTAAAATAAAAACTAAATTTCACTATCTATAATCTCTAATAATAACTCCTGTATAGTACACTGAAAAAAAATATTCAAAAATGAGTCCTTGCATTTACTCATTTTTTTTAAGTTCAGTAGTTGTAGACAATTTATTTGGGCTTAATTTAAACAAACAAATTAAGTTACTAAACATTACTAAATATAATTTGTTTATTTAAATTCAACACATTTAAATTGTTTGCGACTATTTTGCAGACATCATTTTTTCAGTGTAGTCCCACAACATTCTGACACCCCGAATACCCTGTCAGTAATTTCTAGTGGCCGAGAATGACCTTTTTACAGTGTCTGCTATAATGTTAATGTTGTTTTCTTGTGGGAAAATGGATGAATATTGCCAGGGTGTAAATGCACAGTACAGTTATGATCTTATTCTCACATTATATTGTTATGAGAACATAATTAATGCCTTCAGTGATTTTCTGAAGATAAATACCAAAAAATAACGCAACTGGAATAACTACAGCAGTCGCAATCGTCTGATCTCATATGAAGCAAGAGCTCACGATGACATCTGATGACGTGTGCAGGTGCTGTAGTGCTGTCTCATTTCTTAGGGGTAAATTTTGAAGCCCTTCTCCTTCATACTCTGTTTGAAGGGCCAAGGGGAAGGGGTAGGGGTACAAAAATAGAATTGGGATTGGGCCTTACTATCAGCTAGCGTTTCGGAAGTGTTATTGCAGAGCAACACAAACAGCACACAGAACTATAAATGCACGACTATCTGCAAGGTAGGTGCCATGGGTCACACCGATCACTCGACGCAGAAGTATAAATCAGCACACCTGGCTACACCAGACCTACTGCATGCAAATAATTGTGATTCAATGCCAAAATTATTAATTATTCCTCATTTTTATTTAGAAATTCCAGCAAAAAAATGGCACCTTTAAAAATGGCACCTACTGTTTGTAAATTACCATGACATTTCTTTGCATTGCAGGTTTACAAGGCAACAGGTGAAGACTTTCTAAAGATAGCAGGAGGTAAAAAAAGATGTTTGTTGTTGTTCCTTGAGTTTGCATGCATGTGATATTTTATTTTGCATGTGGATGGGGTTGGTGTATGACAACTGGGACTGTTCATTACTGGTTTCATGATTAATTGGGTTCCTTGAATAATTACATTTAAGACTCAGTACAATAGTGTGGTCAGTGTATTTCTTTTTCAATTATCATAGATATATAGTGCAATATTTGTGAACACAACTATGGTGAGATCTTATTTACATGTACTAATTATAAAACAAATCTTGTCATTTAGCAATACAAGTATCTTATTTATTTATTTAAAAAACTGCGTGGCAAATTGTCTGAAATGGTTAACAGGAATTCAAACAGGAACTGTCTTTCTTTACTTTTCCCATCCTAAACGTAGATAGCCAGTCACATTCTAGTTTTTACTTGTTAGCATAATAATGTAGTAGCATGAACCGGCTACATCATTTGATTTCCATTTCTGTTTGCTTTGGTTTCATATTGTTGTTGTTGTATTTTTAGAGTGGCTGATTCATTTGTGTGAATATTTAACAGGTGCCTCTAATGAAGTGGAGAATTTTCTGTCAAGGGAGAATCAGATTATCGTCCGCATGCGTGGACTTTCCGTTCAATGCCACCGCAGAGCAGGTTCTGCAGTTCTTCTCCCCAGCTTGTCCTGTGACGGACGGCAGCGAAGGCATTCTGTTTGTACGTTTTCCCGATGGCAGGCCCACTGGGGATGCGTTTGTCTTGTTCTCCTGTGAGGAACACGCTCAGAACGCACTGAAGAAACATAAGGACATTCTGGGAAAGCGATACATCGAGCTGTTCAAGAGCACAGCGGCTGAGGTGCAACAGGTGAGAGAAGAGCTTTTTTGGTTTGAAGTCAATAATCAGTGTGCAATGCAAGGTTTTATGGGATAGGATATGGGTGAAATGTTGTTACAACATTATTGATTGTAACATACAGTCAAGCCTGAAATTATTCATACCCCTGGCAAATTCTGATTTAAAGTTACTTTTATTCAACAGCACGTTTTTTTGGACCAGGAGGTGACAAAAGCTTCTCCCAAAAGATAACAAGACATTATATATATATATAGTATATATATATATATATATATATATATATATATATATATATATATATATATATATATATATATATATATATATATATATATATATAATAGATTACAGTCATCGTGGACAAAATATATTTCTCAGTTTTTTTTTACATTGGTACCAAAACTTTCAGAGTTTCAGAATTTGCAAGCGTGATGAATAATTTCAGGCTTGACTGCATATTTACTGTATGTAGAATATAACCAACAATATGCTTTTTCTGACCTGGACATACTAAAATTTATAAAAGAATAAGTGATCATACTCAATTTTATTATCGTTGCTTTAAATTATTACAATTTTCTGGTTGTGGTAAATTATAAACATTTAAATAGGCAATAATATGTCATCAAATGATTCTATTTGCAGTATGCCTGACAAGATATGGGTACATAAACTACTGTTACACTGAATGACATTTTTGGTATCTCTGTAAATCAATATATAATAATTTTTCAAATTAAAACAAGCTAACACATGTGGGAAAATATTTGTTTTGTTCCAAATGATTAAAGAATTTAATGGATAGAGGGGAATAATAAATGAAAGAGAAGCCAGCAAAAATCCTTCTGAACTAATATTTGAAGCAGGAATAAGAGTGAATAGGTGCAAAATATGTTTCATATCCCATCATAAATTACCTCAATCCCATAACTTATTTCAATAGTTCCAATCAAAATAGCAAAAACTGAGAAAAGTCCAGTTTTATGACGTCAGAGGGTATTACATTTAGTCCTTTGCATTTAATTGTAACCAGCAGTCAAATATTAAACATTTAGTCTACTGCATCATACCGGAAGTTCTTGGACTGAAAATCAGGTTTGGTGTCTGTGAACAGTAACACCCTGCCTTCTTTGATTGGATTTGCTATATCAGTCATTTTGACCTCCCAAAAAATAAAAAAATCCTCTTAAAATTATACTGTTTTCATCTACTTACCATCAGCCATTTAAGTTTATTTAAGTGCTCATGCACTGTAAACAATTCTTGCTGCCCTCATTTTTTAGTTGAATGAAGTTAACTTTTCTAGTCATCTCAACTTATAGCAACCAAACTGACTAAAAATACCAAGTTAAATTTTGCATTACTTGTTGGTTAATTTTTTTAATTAACTTAAAGCAATGGTCTCAAAACTGAATTCCTGGAGGGCCCGCAACTCTGCACAGTTTAGCTCTAACCACCCTCCAACTCACACCTGCTTATTAGTCTCTTGTAGTCTTGAACACCTTGATTAGTTAGTTGCATCAGCTGTGTTTGATTTTGGGTTGGAGCAAAACTATGCAGAGCTGCGGCCCTCCACGAATTGAGTTTGAGACTTATGACTTGACGTAACATAAAACATTCATTTTTATGTAAACATATTTTTCACAGCATGACGGTACAGTGAAAAAATTGGTCTGCAAGACACTGAACATCACTTACTGCAGTATTACTTTTAGTTCCACTGAGAAATAGTTCTGAGTGCAATCACAACCGATTGGATTGTAAGCACCCTGTTGTGTGATGACGTAGATCATCTTGGGGAAACTGTTAAAAGTCAATCTTGCCAATTGAGATTGCACACACAAACATGTTATTGCTCTTTTATATAGGTTGCAATATCTAGGGTAAAAAAAACAAGCTAGTAGTAATGTAAGTAGTTGCTCTCAAAGTGCCAGCAGTCATTCACTTGCATTAACAGAAGACCACGGTTTCATCAACAAAAAAACAACAAAGTTTTACTAGATAAATAACATCTACTGAGCAAAAAGAAAGTCACCTACATCATGAACGGCCTGAGGCTGAGTAAATTAACAGTTCTTTTTGGTAACACTTTATTTTGATGGTCCATTTGAGTATTAGTAGACTGTCTGCTTAATATCTGTTTATATTGCTCCTTCAATAGACATTTAACTGACTATAAGAAACTTTGCAAGTACATGTCAACTTACACTAACCCCAACCTAATAGTCCACCTATAATCTAATGAGAATTAGTTAGCATGTAGATGCAATGTAACTTAAATTCAACAAACAGACCAAAATAAGTGTGACCATTTCATTTTCTGCAGGGTGAATCTTCTTAATATTCATAGTTTAACTCTTGTCGCCTAAACGCCGCCATTATTAATTTTCTTTCATAATTGAAAGGACTTGTTCCCTTCATTGTCTAATAGTGGAATGTATTTAAGTTGGTTTTACACAGACTCTGCGAGGCAAGTAAAACTTGATACCTTTGGTTTGTCGTTGTGTGTGTAATCAACTGTGTATATAAATGTGTATACTCTACCCGAACGGCTTGACTCGCTGAACAAACACTCAGCTGGGCAATCTGTAAAAGATTAGCTTTTCAAAGCTGTCATAAAATCTCTCTTTCGGTCTTCCTGTTCCTCAACGTAGAAGCTTATAAATTTTTAGTTACTAATGTTGTAACAATTTCTTGGAATTTCTTGATGTTAATATTTAGCTGTCGTCATACGCATACTCAACCTAGCAGGCGGCTCTAAGCCTATTTTAGCCTGTTTTTATGGCGGACATCAACTGTGTTTGAATTCCTCAGACATGTTTATCACTTGCACAGGGGTTTGATGATCAAGGGTGTGTCAGTAAGAAAGCAGGAAAAGACAATCCCATCATGCAGTTGATTAACAGTTGACCAGATGAGAAGTTTTTGTTACTAGCTAAAGGGGCTTTCAAGCACCAGAACAGTGTAAAAACAGCAATTATTTACATTTTTACATCTTTATTTGACATAGTTATTGACATATTAAATTTTAACTTTATTTGCACTTATTATGCTTTCGGGCTGCACAATATATAATTTCAGCATCGATATCACAATGTGATCATTCGCAATAATCACATCACAGAAGCTGCAATGTCAACTTCAGCTTCAGTTTATTCATCCCTGAGGAAATCTGAGTGGAATTATAGCTGACCAAGAACCGTATTGTTGAGTGATTGTGAAGTTTAACCTTAATGATAGAATGAAAGAGTGCTTGTTTGGTTTGTGTTTAAGACCTTTAAATAATTTGTGTACAAAAAATGATAACAATGAAAATATATTTAATTTCATTTTCATACAATGAAGACTATGCAGTTTTATTTGCTTACATTTGATTATTCAACTTATACTCAAACACAGTTAGACTTCATTTATTAAACTAAAACTTATTTATTACATTTTTATTAAACTACATTCATTTACTAAAATAAATGCAGATTATCTGGCTATGAAATCTTTCTAATCATATAAAATTATGAGTTCTTTCCAGATCGAACTATTCAAGTCATCTGTGTGAAATGATTATATTCATATTGTAATAAATATTGCAGAAAAAAATATCATGCCAATATCATCCAATGTCATGCAGCCCTACTTTCTATACCCATAAAATAATTGTAACACTTTACAATAAGTTGTATTAGTTAATGCTAGTTAAATGCATTTAATAACATGAACAAAAGTGAAATACATTTATTACAGTATTTGTTCATGTTAGTTAACGTTAGTTAATGAAAATACAGTTGTACATTGTTAGTTCATGTTAACTTTTGGTGCATTAACTAATGTAACAAACATGAATTTGGATGTTAATAGTAAATGTTGAATTGTTATTAATAATGTTGTATGAGTAATCTTCATACTTAGTTTATATTAGTAATACATTAACTAATGAACCTTATTGTAAAGTTCCGTTAAATTAATTCGACACAGACCACAAAATGTGACGTATATATTATTTTTGCTGAAATTATTTTACTATTATTCAAATAATTTATTTTATCTATATATTATGAATCAATCATGGATAAAAGTCTGAGTAATGGTAAAATGTAAAGGTCTATCTCAAAAGTAGAGATGGTTTCCACCTGCAATTGTTTTAATTATCTCAATTAAAGCACAACAGACAAAATAAAGCAGAAAAGTAACCGTAAAAAACCATACGTATGATTTTATGCAGTAATACTCATACAGAAAGTCTACAGCTTCCCAAACTTTAAAAGTGAACCAGCACAAAGTGGACTGGATAGCCTCTTATATCAGGGCATTTAAGAATGTCAGCCTTGTGTTTGCACAGTGGCACAAAGTCTTGAAACCTTCAGTCTGTAACGTGAACGGAACGGTGATAAGGAACGTGCGGATCTAACGCAGAGAATGGTTAGGCAATCAATGGTCACAATCAGGACAAAACAGATGTATGCAGGCAAATCCAGAGTCATAGTCAAAAACATTGGCGGTAGGTCTGTACAGGCAGGCAGCAGACAACATAAACAACAAACAAGGTGAGGGTCAAAAACACAGCTAAGCAAGGCAAGGAAAATGCATCGTAATGTCACAAAGCTGTAAAACAAGCCAAGACGTGTGCATGTGTGCTGTCTATATAGTCCATGTAATCAGTTCATGAGCAGCTCCCAGCCATGAGGTGTGTGTAATCTACTGAATGAGCAACAGGTGCGTGTGAGCGGTGCATGACTGGAACTTGTAGTTCTTTTGCTGACAGATTTGTAGATCTCCAACGATTTGCATGGGATAGATGGCTGGTGACTGTGACAGAGTCAGAATGTGGTTTATCCATCATCTCCACACCTGGAGCTATAAACAAGCAAAAAGCCTCATGATAATGTTCTGTAACTCCAGCGTTTGTGTGTCAGGTACTCAACAGATACTTATCGGCCCGTTGATTCCTGTGGCTCCATCCCCGATTCTGTCTGTTGTGCCGCCACCCACATTCGTACCCCAAACAGCAGCGGTCCCAGGTGTTCGGGACTGTGTGAGATTGAGGGGTCTACCGTACGATGCCTCCGTCCAGGATATATTGGTTTTTCCTTGGGGAATATACAGCTGACATCAAACCACATGGAGTGCATATGGTGCTTAACCTGCAGGTAAGACTCTCAGATCCTCGTATGTGCCTCACTAATATAGTTTTCATCTGGAGAATGATATGGAGTCGATACAGTGTGATAAACACACCTCTGCTGTTCAGAATGTGTTTTGTCAGGGAGTTTTCCCCCTTTGGCTCAACCGTTCCATAAAAAAAGGGTGATTAATCACTCGCTGCAGCAGCTTCTGTCAGGACTTGTGTTTCTTCATTCTTTTACAATGTGTTGCTGTCATGGCTGGGTCCATGTAATAAAGTAAGCCAAAGATTAAACTAACCCTGGACAAAGGATGTAAGACTATTCAAACATTTCTTTTGGGGGGGTGGGGGGGGATTTCATATTCACAATGAAAGAATTTAATAATTTTGTTATGATTTGAACTTTTTATAGATTTTTTGCAGATGAATATCAGATACAGAGCATTAACATAAAAGCAAAAAATAAATACAATAAATAAATGGGGCAGACGGTGGCGCAGTGGGTAGCACAATGGACTCACAGCAAGAAGGTCGCTGGTTCGAGCTTCGGCTGAGCCAGTTGGCGTTTCTGTGTGGAGTTTGCATGTTCTCCTTGTGTTTCGTGGGTTTCCTCCGGGTGCTCCGGTTTCCAAAAGTCCAAAAACATGTGGTATAGGTGAATTGGCTAAGCTAAAATTGTCCGTATTTTATATGTGTGAATGAGTGTGTGTGTGTGGTGTGTGGTGTGTGTGGGTGTTTCCTAATGATGGGTTGCAGCTAGAAGGGCATCGACTGCGTAAAACATTTGCTGGATAAGTTGGCGGTTCATTACTCTGTGGTGACCCCGGATTAATAAAGGGACTAAACCGAAAAGAAAATGAATGAATGAATGAATGAATGAATAATAAATAACGTCATATAAATTAAGTAAACCAAACCAGAACACATACAAGAAAAAAAATGGGGGTGGGGGTTGCTAATTTCATAGCCTTATTTATTATTTTGTCTCGTTACATGTTTGCTAGCATTGTGGATCGCAGAAATTCAGAAATTTTCCCCATTTATCAAAATAAATTTAAATCCTTCCATGTAAACTGTAGGAGAGTTTTTCAAAAGCTGTAACTCTTCCACTCATGGATCAGAGGTCTACTGGTAATTTCCAGTTTTTAACTATCACCCATCTGCCTCACATGATACAGCTCTGTATCTATTGTGATGTAGCTTTATTCATGTGGCTTAAGGGACAGGGTCACCATGTATAAGCTTGGGCAAAAGTCATACTGGGTCTGCAATATCTTTACAAGGTATTGGACTTCTGGGCATTGCCATAATGCATGAAACCTGTCACCTGCTTTTTCTTTGCATCGCCAGCATTCTGGGTTGTTTTTACAACCTTCTCTGTACAGTCTCTTAGGAGTCCAGTAAAATCTATGTAAAATTTTAAACGGTATAAGACGAGTTCTAACATCTCTAGACATTAATTATAAATTCCCAGCAAATTTTACCTGGTTCTCATCTTCAAATGTGCATCACAAATTTTTTTTAAATTGAATCATTTTTAATTAATGTAATGAATCCAAAAGGTTTGGGGGTAATGCTATATTGTTTTTTAAAAGTGTCTCTTCTGCACATCAAGGCTGCATTTATTCTGCCCTATGGCAAAGCGTAGGAACTACACAATTGAGCAAAATGTATTTAAAGCCCAAAATAGTCTTTGTGACATCTGTTTTGTCTTGTGACATAGTCTCCTGGTTCAATTTTGCACTGTTTCAGAGAAACAAGAGTGTCAAACTGCAGTAACTACAAAAATCCAAGCTGTTGAAGTCATTTTGTTCAGTTTGCTTAGATTCTGTACTTTGCCTGTGTATGGGCAGTATTGTAGGGCTGCACAATATATTGTTTCAGCATGGATATTGCAATGTGCAAATTAATAGTCACAACTACATAATCGAGTTGGGATTATAGCTGACCAGACATTACTGTTCAGAAAACAATGAGTCATTTCTCATTTAACCCTAGAGTGAAGTTTATTATTTGCATGTGTTTTTAAGGCCTGTGACTGTGTAAGTATATTAAGTCAGTTTAAGCAATTTCGGCACAATAAATAAAATGTTCGCAGCTTAAATAATAATTGTAAATAATCATTTACTCAATGAAAAATATACAGTGTTATTTTACATGAGATTATTCAACTTTTGTACCTGAATGCTGTTTGATTTTCTAGAAAAGCACTGTTTATATCATTTGCATCTTTGCTTTGCTGTATTTTAACTATGCTTGTAATTTGTTTATTTCCCCAACATAATCATCCTAATCAATCTAAATGATCAATTCTTAACATACAGAGCTATTATATAAGTCATCTGGTGAAATAGTATAGCAATATATATCACAGTAAGAGAAAATATTCCTGTCAGTTTTCCAATATCATGCAGCTCTAAATTATCGGATCAAAAATACAGTACAAATATGTTTTGTGAAACATTTATACAGTTTAAATTAAATCTTTTTTATTTTAGAATATATCAAAGCTAATTTATTCCTGTAAACGCAAAGCTAAAATGTATCATCATTAGTCTCATCTTTAGTCCAATCACATTACATATACCAATATATAATTCTGTTTACAGAATAGACCTTTTTGTAGCCTGTTATATAGCTTTATATCACATCTGTTGGTTTTCCAGAACATAATTTGTTTGGGTTTGGGACTTCAGGATAATTAGACTGTCTACACTGAATCTTTTTGATCCAGAGAACCCATAAGAGTGATTTGTTTTGAAGTTGAAATAGCAGGAGTGTATTAATACTGACTCATAAGAACCTGTAATTGCTCGCTTATTGTATTACTCTATTCAGGCAGCGATCTGAAACATAAATTCTTCTTCATGAAATAAGCAGTGCAGGAAACTGTTTCAGTATTTTTACAAACAATTTCTTTATATAATAATGATTTAAAAAAAGACTGATTTTATTTTATAAACCAACAATTAAAAGTTACATTTTAAAGAAGAACCTGTTTTCCCATAAATAGTAAGGCGTGTAGTTTCTAATCAGATGAATTGTAAATGTAAGTGAATCCTTTGTAACAGATCAGCGGTGACCCAACGCTATCCAAACATGCTCTGGCTCAGCCTGCCTGCCACAGTAGCTACAGCCCAAACACTTGCTATTGGATTAGCTGTAAAAGGATTGACAGATATGAGCAGACACCCACTAACATATTTTTATGCACGATTTGGAATATAGCATAATGGAAATGTCAAGTTGTGAATAAATCATGTGATTTTATTTGATAACAGAGGTGAGATGTACAGCATTAAGGGCACAATTCCACTGAAGCGTTTTGTGTTGCAGAAATGCCAGCTAAACATTTTTTTCTGCTGTTGTCAATGAAAGCAGTGCATAGCCAGGCACTGAGTGTGTGTTATTTGCTCACCGTTGAGTGTTCATTTTAAATGCTTTGATAGTTGGAGAATCCCTTACAGCTGATTTCAGTGGACATGTACCTTTATGGAAAAACCAACGAACTGACTACATTGCATAACATATGAAATGTTGGATTGGTAAATCTAAAACCTGTTAGCCAAAGTCTGTCATCGAAGTGCTTCAGTATTATTACCTCCCAGAAATGTCTTGAGCAACTTTGCTCCCAAAGAGTTCTTGCATTTCATCTTCTGAGGAAAAAGCCTCATGGTGGCTTCTTGTACTGCAGCATTTTTTTAGTTTGTTTTAATATTTGCCACCAGTTATCAAGAATGATGGTTTTCTCCTCTTTGCTCATTGGAATGAAACTGTGCTTTATGCAAATGTTTTATGCAATATTCCAGTTTTGCACGCAAGTCAAATTTGCGTATTTGATGGAAACATAGCTAAAACGTTTTGATGTTTACAGGAGATAAACCCAAGAATGGCTTGTCAAGTGACACACGTTTATGTGCACTTGTTTCATTAATTGTTTTCAAAGCTGAGTTTCTGAATGTAGCATTTGTTCATGTGTGTTTGATCAGGGTCGTCCATCGGGTGAGGCTTTTATCCAGATGCTTTCAGCAGAGCGGGCGTTCCTAGCAGCCCAGCGCTGCCACAAGCGCAGCATGAAGGAGCGTTACGTGGAGGTGTTTGCATGTTCTGCTCAGGAGATGAACATCGTGCTGATGGGAGGAACGCTCAACAGGAGCGGCCTCTCGCCGCCGCCATGTAAGTTACGACGTAAGTGCCGCTGGGCTCTGGGGCTGCTTCTCTCAGCTGTGTGTGCGGGTAGGTGGCGCTTCACGCCTTCTGTTTTTTCTCTTTCTCTCATTCATTCATTCATTCATTTGGTGGGTGTCCTATCCAGATTTCCTGTCCAGGCAGGAAAGGGCATCAGGAGCAGCAGGAATCTGGTTGGGTGAATGTTTCGTATTCAATTCAGATCTGACCATGAGTTTGTCAGATGCTTTTCCACAGCGGGGGAATGGAGGGCTTTGATTTGGGGTGATATAGCGCAAACTTTCTTAATCTGAATGTGCACAAGATTTCAGTTTTCATCATGATTTCACCAGTCGCATTTTTTAAACACAAGGTGTGTCACGAAAAGGCGCTCTCTGTTTGATTTAGTGAAGATTTCTTTCTTTGGTTCTAGTTCTGGATGGATAGTCTTTCCTTCTACCTTAATGACCAACAGCAGTACGTTAAAGTCTCAGCACGCCACAGATTGAATCTGGTTAAAGGTGTCTGAACGCCTGTGGCTGTTGCTGCTGTTGAAGGGTGGAGGGAACATACCTGACTTGTAGCTGAATTATATTGGCAGATGCTGACAGTTTTGGGTTCAAGTCTGCTGCATGCTTCCAGTGTGAGATGTGAAATTTGGCAGATATTTTAATTAGGTGCACTGTTGAGAACAACGTATTGTATTACAAGATCAATCATCAATTGTGCTTTTTTATGCTTATGCTTCTAAAAGAACTGTGTGTTTTAACTGCAAAAAATGAATGCATCATGGACCAAAAACCTCTAAATATAATTAAAAAAAGGAAATGGTGTCACCATAATATCATAGTTCAATATTGCTCATTACTGTTAATCTCCTTGCAGTAATCTTTTGTTTGTGTGCAATGGAGGATTTTCTGGTGCTGTTTTGAAACCTTTACACATTTTGTAAGCTCTTTAAGAGTTCTTACTGATAAAAAAACATCACTCCATCAAAATGTCATAAAGGCATTTTTTTTCTTTGTATATTTAGGTTGAGTTGTTTAAATGATAGTTTGAACTCTAAAAATCAGGACTATATGTATTCCAAAGCAACCAAGAAAACCAAAGTACAAGTGTGATCACACCCTAAGTCACTTTTGGATAAATATTTTGACATATTTAATGTAAATAAAATAGACAAGTAAGCAGCCATACGTGATAGATTCGATTTGTAATCATACCTGTAGTATTAACTTTAAGGCATCCAAAACAATTGATTCAGATTCAGGTTCACAGGTTGTATTTATGGTGGGCTTTTGAGGTGGCAACAGCGTTGAAATGCACCGCACTTGTTCATTGTTTGTTGATGACTGTATGAGCTTCTGATGACTGTATGAGCTTCTGATGACAAACAATGAACAGGACTTGAAAGGCATAAAGCCCTTTGTGTGACTGGCTTAGGTTCAGTCAGAACCAAACCCTTTAATTGGTTTGGCAAAAAATACCTTGACTGATCGCTCTGCAGTTTGTTTTTAGTTGGAGTTTTTGTCGTTTGATCCAACACATTTCATTAATTTTAGCGTTAATTATATCAATTCTGAATTTTATGCTAGAATTTTACATTTTTAATTCGAATTTTAGTGCGCTTTACATTCACTAAATTGGTTTTGTACATACAGCAAACGTAACATTGTATTTGGAAATTTAATGGAATTTTTGTTAAATTAAATTGACAATAATTATAAAAAAGAAAATGAAAGAAAACAAATGAAAAAAAAATTATTTAAATGGAAACCTACCCAGAAAATGAAAATGTACAATTAATTTACTCATCCTCAGGTTGGTTTTGGTCAAATAATGAACAAAGTAATGGGGTTAGACACACACCATATTTTTTTTACCAACAAATGAGCACTGGAATTATGATCGCCGGACCTATGGTTTCTGTGCAGTATTGCCAAAAGTGCCAGGAGTATAAATGTTACTATTTAGCCCCCTGCGGGGCAAGTTGTAACAGACAGAGGGTTAGTTGTAACACATGCTTACAAAGGCAGATTTGACACAGTTAATTTAATTTTTGTTTACTTTAATTAGGAGCTAGATTTCCTCAGTTATTGGCTCATTTCTTTTATTCTACATAGCACAGTGTGTTTATGAATTTATTTGTTTATTGGATAAACACATTTGAATGTATTTGCATTATTATCCATTTATCCATTAATATAGAATGTATTTATTGCATTATCAGCAATAAAATATATATTTTTTCAATTAAAACAATATTTACTATTAAAAAACATTTTTATTTAAAAAGTTCTCAACATTACACTCAAAATTCAAAAAAATTATTTTGTGTGTTTAATTAGTGTCCAACAACTAACCCTGCTGTGTCATGTTTTCCTAAAAACTGGCTAGCAGTCACTGTGTGTTTCTTACATCTTTCAAAATGGTTTAATCTTTTAGCCTAGAAGACGGTGATCACAACAATATAAGATTTTACATTCATACTTTCACAGATGTTTTAAATAAAAAAATAAAGAGAATAATAAAAAATACTTTTATGCTGCAAAAATGGTTTGTCCTGTGTTTCTCATTCAAATTTCGCCGAATTTTTTCAATAATTGGCAGGAAGATGTCTGCCAACACTGTGGTGTAAACCTCGGATGCATGCCATTAAATACCTTAAAACTCTGTGTTACATTTAACCTCACGTTACTCTGTGCTCCGCGCTCCCCTATATTTGAGATTGTTGGAAACTTCTAACTTCATTCATTTATTCATTCATTTTCTATTTGGCTTAGTCCCTTTATTAATCTGGGGTCTCCACAGTGGAATGAACCACCAACTTATCCAGCACACGCATTTACGCAGCGGAAGCCCTTCCAGCCGTAACCCATCTCTGGGAAACACCCATACATTCTCATTCACACACATACACCATGGACAATGTTAGCTTACCCAATTCACCTTAAGCGCATGTCTTTGGACTGTGGGGGAAACCGGAGCACCAGGAGGAAACCCACACGAACGCAGGGAGAACATGCAAACTCCACACATAAATGCCAACTGACCCAGCCGAGGCTCGAACCAACGACCTTCTTGCTGTGAGGCAACAGCACGTTGCCCTTATTATTGGTCTATAAATCACTAAATGGCCTAGGACCTCAATACATTACAGATATGCTCACTGAATACAAACCTAATAGATCACTCAGATCTTTAGGATCATATAAACAAGAAATTCCAAGAGTTCAGTCAAAGCAGGGTTATTCGGCTTTCAGCTACTACCCCCCTCGCTGCTGGAATCAGCTTCCAGAAATGATCAGATGTGCTCCAACATTGGGCATGTTCAGATCAAGACTGAAAACACATCTGTTTAGCTGTGCCTTTCCTAAATGAGCACTGTGCTACGTCCGACAGATCGCACTATTATGTTGTTCTGTTCTTTTTCATTCTTTTTAACTTGTTTCAACACATTTTATCTGTTTTTATCAGTATTTTTATTATTTGTTTTTATTTTTCTTATACTTGTCTCTTTTATTCCTGTTTATGTAAAAGCACTTTGAATTGCCACTGTGTATGAAATGTGCTATATAAATAAACTTGCCTTGCCTTGCGCTAAAGCCATTTAACCAAACAAATTTATAAATGAATAGATGATAATATTATGGATAACTTGACATTGAAAGTATATTATACAAAGGTTTAGCATTGATTTATGAGTATCAGAGTTAAGCCATAATTTCATCATCTGATGCAATACTCTCTGAAAGAATCCAGTAACAGATGCAAAAGACTCAAACTGTTGAGGCCCTTCAGTGTAAACTGACCCAGGTCACAGATACAAGAATTGTTTAGGAGAGATATGTTAACAAATACTCTGTTTATGAAGCACTGGAGTTAGTCAATCTAGTGAGTTAGGCAAATATATGCTTGTACAGGCCCATAGTCAGTCTATTGAAAGCGGTGAGGTTTTTTTCTATCAAAAAATTTACTTTTTGCAGTTATTCGCCTCATTTTCTATTAAATTATGAGGTTCAAATAATGAAGTTTAGCAACATTTTAAACACAATTTTTACTGGATCAGCATGTCAGATGGTGATAATAATAACAACACTTTTTGATGCAACAAATGTATTTCCTACATTTTTGTCAAAGTGCTTACCATATTATTTTACCACAAAGTGCTTATTTACGAATGTAAGTTATTACAGTTTTATAAATAATCTAATAAGAATTTTCAATTATAAATGTTGAACAAAGAAATATGAAAATATGCTTGTTTTTGAAATACAAATTTATTGTCATCCATCATTGAAAAAAACTATTAGGAATCTGTTAAAACTTGTTTTAAGTTAAAAACTGTAGCTTATAGGCAAATAACAAACTGGCCAGCTCATTTCCTCAGTCAGAATTTGTCCATTTGAATAATTAAATATTACATTGATCTTAAAGCTGCCTTCTATCGGTTATTTTCACAATTTATGATGGAATACTTTTTAAAAATGGGTCAAAAGAGCTTGTATAGCAGCCAAATTCTGGACTTTGTCAGTAGGGAGGTAAACCAGTAGTAACCAGTAAAACTATACTTATGCAATTAATATGCCAAAAATGACAAATGTTTACAAAAATAAATCTATGGTTCATAAAAGTTTATTATTAAACAACTCATATGAAAATTAAAATGACTATAAAACTAGCAAGGCGGCACGATGGCTCAGTGGTTAGCACTGTTGCCTCACAGCAAGAAAGTCGCTGGTTCAAGTCCCGGCTGGGTCAGCTGGCATTTCTGTGTGGAGTTTGCATGTTCTCCCTGTGTTGCCGTGGGTTTCCTCCAGGTGCTCTGGTTTCCCCCACAGGCCAAAGACAGGTGGTATAGGTGAATTGAATAAACTAAATTGGCCGTAGTGTGTGTGTGTGAATGTGAGAGTGTATGAGTGATTCCCAGTACTGTGTTGCAGCTGGAAGGGCATCTGCTGTGTTAAACATATGCTGAATAAGTTGCCGATTCATTCTGCTGTGGCGACCCCTGATGAATAAACAGACTTAAGCCGAAGGAAAATAAATTAATCAATAAAACTAGCAAAAAAAAATTTTTTTTTTTTTTTCATTCAGTCATTTTCTTTACGGCTTAGTCCCTTTATTAATCAGGGGTCGCCACATCGGAATGAACCACCATGTTTAGTTTTATGATAGCTAAACTATAGTCTCACAAAAACATGCTGAATTTTTGTTACTATGGTAAAACTCCAATAATTAACTTGTTTTTGTAGTAAAACCACGATTAACACTTGTAGGAGAATGCACACTCTCTTCCATTCCACTAGTCTATGCTCACCTGTGCTTTAGGCCTATTGAGATGATTAAAATCTCAAAATGTTCCTTATGGATTTGTTGTCAGGCTATTACACGGTAGTTACCAAGTAGTAACATGAAGGGCCTTGCGTCATTTTTTACACATTGCGTCCTGTTCGCGTTTGATGGCAGGTGAGCAGGTGTTAACGCTGGTTTATTTTATTAGCAGACTGTAATAAAAAGATCCTGAATTCCCTCACACCAGACTGCAGGAGCAGGTTTTCGGCGTGCCGTGCCACGTCCTTGTTTCTCAGCAGCAGTAGGAGGGCTTTCTCTCGGGCAGGTATCTATTACCTGTGTCACGTGGGCGGTGGCCAGGTAGGGCGCACACAAAACCAGCGCGATCAGAGCAGCCATTGCCGAGCAGAGCCACGGGTTTCGGACTGTTTTGCATCGATTCTCGCGCAATTAAAAGGCCACGGGACGCAATAAGGCGAGTCCGAACCGGCACTGATCTGTCCGTATAGGTGTGGGGGTCACCGGGCTCTTCGCTTCTCTGTCACCTGGAGTTGATCTCTAGGGTTTTGCTTTTGCTATCGGGGTGGTGACAATAGTTTTTTTCTTTCTTTCTTAAAAATGACGGTTAATCCCGACTATTTGGTGCTTTTATTCACCACCACATCTGGCGCAAGGGGGATCAGTTGGGATCAGATGAGAAGAAAATTGTACACCTGGTTTGGCAAGTTGTGAATTTAGCAACTAAAAGGTAATTTCATATTTCCCCATGATGGTGTGTGTGTTCTTGTGTATGTGCGGTTGTGTGTGTAGTAATTCTGGTGGAGGTGAGAAAGGGAGAGAAGGTTAATAATAATCTACCTGTACATGTTAGTTTTTGACAAAATAAACAACAGACCAAATTATTTAGTAATTACCATTATCATAGTTCGGTGTAAATGTGACATTTATACACAAGTCAATTTGAAGGCATAGTAATTGCAGTTAACTTAAACAATACTACTTCAATCCTTACATCATCCAGCACCAATCATCAACTACTTAAATTATATATATATATATATATATATATATATATTATATATATATTATATATATATATATATATACATATATATATATATATATATATATATATATATATATATATATATATATATATATATATATATATATATATATATATGTATGTATATATATATATATATATATATATATATATATATATATATATATATATATATATGTAGGTATATATATATATATATATATATATATATATATATATAAAATAAAATAAAAAAATAAGAAAAAATACAAAGTTGTTTAAACAAATAATAAAAATTACAAAACACAAACAAAAATTGCTAAACTTAAATGTAAATAGAAAATAGAAAAATAAAACTGATACACACTTTTAATACAAAGACTGCTGTAGATATGATACTGAAATAACGCTACACTGTAAAATAATTAATAACATTGAAAATTATATGCATAAAATTACCAGATTAACATTTTCAGTTAATTTTCAGATCTATCTATCTATCTATCTATCTATCTATCTATCTATCTATCTATCTATCTATCTATCTATCTATCTATCTATCTATCTATCTATCTATCTATCTATCTATCTATCTATCTATCTATCTACAGTGCTCAGATTTATACAAACAAAACAGATTTATTAAACAGATATATTTATTAAAACAATATTTAGTCACCAAACGTATTTAGAAATGGAAAGATATTACAATTAAATTCAAGCTAAATATTGCAAAAAAAAATTCAATTTGTTTTAGCTTCTCTTCATTTTTCCTCTATTTAATTTGTATTTAATATTTTTCTATAACATATAAATTTGAGTGTACAAGTTTTTGGAACATTATTGTAAGTTATTTTGTTAGATAAGCTCCAGATTTGGCTTCATTACTGACTAATCTAATGTATATGCACAAAACTAATATTGTATAGCTTCCTATTAAAAATATGAATTTAAAAGAGAGATTTGTGAGGGGTGTACTTCATCCATCCATCCATCCATCCATCCATCCATCCATCCATCCATCCATCCATCCATCCATCCATCCATCCATCCATCCATCATCCATCCATCCATCTATCTATCTATCTACAGTATCTATCTATCTATCTATCTATCTATCTATCTATCTATCTATCTATCTATCTATCTATCTATCTATCTATCTATCTATCTATCTATCTATCTATCTATCTATCTATCTATCTATCTATCTATCTATCTATCTATCTATCTATCCCCCTGCTGTATATTCATTTATCCATCTATTAACTTATTTGCTTATGCAAATGTATATGTTATTAGAAATGATCATACCTTTCCTTTCTCCATTGGTTTAGGCCGGTCAGGTAAATGAACTGCTAGTCAAACCAGATCAAATTGAGCTCTCTAAAGAGTGTCAGGAGCTCAGCGGACTCACAGATGAGGCTTTGACAGCTGCAGATCCCTCGAAGACGCCATTGATCAGGTGATCATTCTCACAAAATATGTTCTTCATAAATCAACCATTGAATAGGATATGTTGTGTTGGGAAGTTTGCATCAGAGTAAATCCTTTCAAAAGAAGCTTCTATACAATATCCCATTGATGTAGGGTCTGCCGATAGCCCATTTAAACTCCAATGCACATCTTTACGGGCTATTAAGCATATTATTTAACAGCTTGTGGACTGATATTTGCACAAGGAGCTTCATGGGTATGTATTAAATGGCACATAAAAGTGGCGTTTACTCAAATAGCGTCTTTGTGTGTGCAGTTGCATCAGAGTTGTGTGCTGAAGTGGACACAGGTGCAGGAAACACCTTCTACCTCTGTACGGATGGACAGCTTCACGTGCGTCAAGTCTTGCATCCCGAGGCTTCCAGCAAGGTGACAATCTCCCAAATTTAGCTGCTTATATGATATTTGTGACTAATGCATTGTGTGGAAGTTTAGCTAGTGCAGATGTGTGTTCGTTCATGACAGCTTTCTTTCATGTTTTTAGAATATTTTGCTGCCGGATTGTTTCTTCTCGTTCTTTGACCTGCGGAAAGAGTTCAAGAAAGAATTCCCATCAATAGCGGAATTGAAAAACTTGAATCTTCAGGTCATGGCTGATCGTATCCTTTTTATGTTGTCCTTCTTCCCAGGATAAAACATATTTTGAAGAATGCTGTTGATAAACAGAGAGTAAATGTAGCCATTGACTTCCATATTATTAGTTTTTTTTACCATTACTGTCTGGTTACCAACATTCTTCAAAATGTCCTCTTGTGTTTAAAAGATGTTTGGAACAATATGAGGGTAAGTAAATAATGATTAAGTGTTAATTTTAGTGTACTGTTCCTTTAACAGCACTCAAAAATAGCTTGTTTAAATTAATTATTTAAAATGAGTAGAAACAACACAATTCTGAAGGCTTTTTTGGGACAAATTAATTGGTTTAATGTTGAATGCACTTAAATTTGAAAAAATTATTGAGTTAGCTTAAACGATTTGTGTTGGGACAACATGAAGGTATTGTGTAGAACCCTGCATTTTTATACAGTGAAGTTAGTTAACGACTAAATTGTTCAAAACCTGTATGAATTTCTTTATTCTGCTGAATTTTGGAAAATGTTTTGTAGAATGCGCGTAAACATGGGGTTGATCATCATGGTTTACAATGACACACATGGTGAAAGTGACAGTTGACCCAAAAATGACAGTAATGTCGTCATTTAATCACCCTGCACTTGTTTCAAACCTGTTTGAGTTCATTTCATTTCAAGATATCTTGAAAAAAATTGGACTTCCATAGTATTTTTCCCTATGGATGTCAATGGCTACCAGTTTCCACGTTCTTCAAAATATCTTCTTTTGTGATCAAAAGAACAAAGACACTCATATAGATTTGAAACCACATTAGGGCAAGTAAATAGTAAGTAAATTTTCATATTGGGGTGAGCTATCCCTAAATGATGATGTGGTTTTTATTTTTGGGTGAAGAATACCTTTAAGTAAAGCCACATATATGAATCAAAATACTTTAATTATTAGAAATGACTAGATTTAATTTGGTTTCAACATTGAGGCCAAAATCCTTTCTTGAAGATAGATAAAGATAGATTACTAAAGATAAATTATGCCAAACCTATCAAATGCTTATACATTTAGTCTTTTCTGAAGTCCTAAACAGACGACACTAGATTAATACATCTATTAGTTGATAATTCCCTTACATCAGGTGTGAGGAAGCTGCGTTTGAGTGTGTATGAGAGAGAGAGAAGCAACAGGGTGTTGGCTGCATGATCCCAAGGTTTTGAAATGCAAATAGACTCACAATAGTGTGGGTTCAATTGAGCCAGCAAGAGAAAGCCAAGAGTGTTTAGCCAACAAGCTTAACCTGCCACACCTACGCTATAACGTCTTAATGCCGACACACAATTATGCACCAGCACAGCCCTCTGCCCAGTCAGAAAGGTTAATCGAAAGTCATTCTCCTTCCATGTTTCTATTGTGCCTTGTTGGAAGACTACCATGTTTCAACGGTGCTTTTGATTTTATAAACTTGTCCTACATGTTGCTTGTATCTTAACAGTGTCATTACCTGGTAATTAGGGTGTCACCACTAGTGACAAAAAAAATAAACACAGACACTGTTTTTCCTTGACGGCGGTTGCGATCAGATCTGAATGTGGCTGTGGATTCTTCTCTTTCATGCTTTCACTGCATACAAGGTTCAGCAGATGGTGGATATCGTTTTTAGCGCTCATCTCAGAGCCTACCTGTAAGTCCTAGCATCTTGTTGTCTGCACATATGGATTTAAGAGTCATGAGTGTTTCTTTAGCAAACCTGCTTTGTTTATTTTATAGGCCACAAATTCACTCTTCCTGAAAAAGTAAATGAAAAGTTTGAGACAGGCACCTGGTAAGAGTGTTTCTTCTTCATACTTTTGTAAATATTGTCTTAGTTAAACTGTTACAACATTAGTCTTTTTTATTGTTGTGGACATTTTTAAAATTGAAATATTAATTGATATTTGAATTGTGCCATTTTTTAGGACTCTAAAGGATTTACTAGTAACTTAACTTATTATTATAATTTTTACAATTAATATAAAATTAATATAAAAGAGATATGAATTATCATTATTATAATTATGAAAGTGATTAGAAATGTTATAATGTTACAGTTTTTACTGTTTTTATTGTCGTTATTTTTTTTAAAACCTGAAATTTTCTCAATTCTAAATGAAATTCCTATCAGAATTGAGAAAATTTACGGGACTGGAAAGGATTTTCTTGTAATAAAGTTTCTAGTAATAAAATTAGTAATCATTATTTAGAACTTATAACTTATATATTTTTTAATTATTATAAAATATTATTATAATTAATGAAATTCATTAGAAATGAAAATTGACAATGCTTGTTATCTTTTACATGAAACTGGGTTTTATTTATTTATTTGTTTGTTTGTTTATTTATTTATTTTTCTAAATCATGTCAAATTTTATATTATTTGTATTTATTTATTTATTTGCTGGACCAATTTATATCAATCCATGTTTATTTATTTAGCGCTTTTACCATGTAGATTATGTCAAAGCCGCTTAACATAGCAGTTATCTAGCCGCTTAGTTATATAGAAGTTAAAATAGTGTTAGACATAAATCAGAGATTATAGAAATTATACTTTACAAAAATATACAGTGCTCAGCATAATTGAGTACACTCCATTTTGAAAATGAATATTTTTCTCCATTTCTCAGTGAATATAGGCAGTGTATTTAGGTGCATTAAATAAACAGATTTATTAAACAGATATATTTATTAAAATAATATTTTAGTCACCAAACATATTTAGAAATTGAAAGATAATACAATTAAATTCAAGCTAAATATTGCAAGAAAAAAAATACATCTTACAAAATTTCAACAAAATTTTCTTTTTTTGCTTCTCTTGATTTTTCCTCTTTTTAAAAATTTGTATTTAATATTTTTCTATAACATATAAATTTGGGTGTACTTGTTTTTGGTACGTTATCGTACGTTATTTTGTTAGATAAGCTTTAGATTTGGCTTCATTACTGATTAATCTAATGTATAAGCTCAAATATAATATTGTATAGCTTCTTATTAAGAATTTAAAAGAGAGATTTGTGACGGGGTGTACTTGTATATGCTGACCACTGTATTTCTTATCTTCAGAAGAGTTAAGAAAGTAATAATTGGTGGAATAAATATCTATTTTTGTATTTAATAATTGGAAGAAAAGCGGTCTCCTAATGTTGAAATGCTTCACAATGTATGTTTTTTTTAAATAATTCTAGCAGTAAAATGGAGAGAGTGGATGATAACACAGTGATCAGAGCACGGGGTCTTCCATGGCAGTCTTCAGACCAGGACATTGCACGGTTTTTTCAGGGGTCTCAACATCGCCAAGTATGCAACATCCCAGAGGCAACTCTGATTAATATAATCATGATCATCTATCAGTCTAAGCACAGTATCAGTGTGTTTGATTAATCAGTGTGTGTTTGTGTGTGTGTGTAGAGGAGGTGCTGCACTGTGTCTGAATGCTCAGGGCAGGAGGAATGGAGAAGCATTAGTGCGGTTTGAGAGTGAAGAGCACAGAGATTTGGCCCTACAGAGACACAAGCATCACATGGGGACCAGATACATTGAGGTAAAGACATTCATAAAGCTGTTAACATTAAAATATAGTTTTACTTTATTAAAAAAGGTACAATTAGCAGTCCAGAAAAAATACAATTAACCGTTTTTTAAAAGGCCTATATGTGGAATTCTGATGCGTTTGTTATTAGCGACACTGGTGGATGTTAAGTGAACTGCAGCCAACAACCTATGCTTGCAACACATGCTCATTCTGAAAATGTAGCCCTGTATACATTTCTGGAGATTACGAAATATGTAGCCAGAAGTATGTATAGCTGGATTTCGTCTTTAAAACGAACGCTATGGGGCCGTATTCCTTTTCGCGCTTACCAGCTGACCGCTTACCTCCCTATGAGATGCAGGGGAGTTGTGACAGGGTTTAAGTCCAGCAAAGAACAGTTCCAGAAAGCAGGTAAGACAAAAGCAAAAGACAAAACATAAAATAAACAAGTAAATAAAAGTGTGAGGATGTGGTAAAATCTGAAAACATGGTAAAAAAATCAGACGAGGGCTTTACTATTTCTAGATTGCTTTTGAAAATTGTCGGTTGGCTTTAGGGAAGTGGGTGGGCGGGGTCAGTCAGTGCTTTTGAAAACACTATTGGTTTGGTTTAGGGAAGGAGGAGGGTGGGTCAGTCATTCTGTCAGTCAGTCAGTCTGTCGACTCTGGTGGATTTATACAAGAGCAGCAGGTGCGAATGGCACTCGTGAGAGAAATTTGAGCTCTCAAAAAGCGTACACGACGGCCTCTGATGGATTTGCGACAACAAAAACTGCAAAAAAAACGTACCTCCTGAGATGTAATTGGCACTCTCCAGAAATGTATACAAGGGTACGTTTCAGAATGTGCCTGGGTTGTTATTGTTTGTGCTTGCACTTGTGCACATGCAACATACTAGAGACTTAATACTGATTTATGCTTCTGTATCGAGTGATCACCGGAACTTATGGCACATACATTATACATAGCTGACGCCATTGCAAGCATTTATGCTTCTGCATTCTTTCTGTGCTGCTCTGCAATAACACTTCTGAAACGCTGTTAGCTGGTGGGTTTTTATGTTCCACTGAGTTGAGCTTCATTTCCAGTGTTTTAGAAATGTCAGCAATGATACAGTATCCTTTAGGAGCTTACCCATGGGACTTGACACTTGTTAAACACTTGTCCCACCAGCCTCGTTTTGCTACTATGGCTCTCGACCACGCCCACACTCATCACCCTTATCAAGCTGACCAATCAGGGACCTTGCACTCTGCATCAATATGACATGTAATTACAATTTTTGACAGGTGCATGTGAAGAGTATTTGACTGTACGAAGGGGGCAGCTTGCAAGTTTGGGCCCTTAAAAAAAATATTTGCGGTTGGGCCCCCCGCTAATACTGTTAATACAAATATAGCAGATCTCTCCTTTAAGGCTGATTTATATTTCTGCGTCAAGCGTATGCTCTGCCGCAGCCTTTGCGCAGTCACATACCCCTCTCCGTGGCTGACAGCGATGCTGATGTGCACCTCCCAAAACACGTAACTACACGTTGCAAAGCGCAAGCTCTGTGATTGGTCACCTTGATAGCGGTGACCAGTGTGGGCAGGGCCAAGAGCCGCGCGAACCCGTTGGAGCAAGTGTTTACAAGCGTTGAATCCCATGAAGGAGCTCCAAATGTTTTGTGTTTACCTTATGATTAAAGTTGTTGCACTTTCGCCAGTTCACGCCTCGGAATGAGCGAGTTTTATCTACTTGTACATTAAGGTAGCGTTCAGAAAAAACAAAACACCTGCAAAAAAACTCAGAGGAACATAAAAACCTTAGACCCAATCCCAAGTCTACCCCTTACCCCTCGATTTGCGCGTTCTCGTACAGGAGTAGGGGTGTCCTAATTCTCAAAGATTTTTTAGAACCACACTGGAAACCAAGGGGTAAGAAAATTTCCCAGAATACACCAGCCACAACGGCTGCATAGCTGCACCCGGAAGTAAGGAGATCCACAAATTAGTGTTTTTTTGTCATCATTGTGAATTTTTACAACAAACTAGCATATGTTTTAATACATTCATAACTGCGTACGTGTTTTACCGTCATGCTTTTAAAAAAACAGCTAAAATAAAAACTAAATTTCACTATCTATAATCTCTAATAATAACTCCTGTATAGTACACTGAAAAAAAATATTCAAAAATGAGTCCTTGCATTTACTCATTTTTTTTAAGTTCAGTAGTTGTAGACAATTTATTTGGGCTTAATTTAAACAAACAAATTAAGTTACTAAACATTACTAAATATAATTTGTTTATTTAAATTCAACACATTTAAATTGTTTGCGACTATTTTGCAGACATCATTTTTTTCAGTGTAGTCCCACAACATTCTGACACCCGAATACCCTGTCAGTAATTTCTAGTGGCCGAGAATGACCTTTTTACAGTGTCTGCTATAATGTTAATGTTGTTTTCTTGTGGGAAAATGGATGAATATTGCCAGGGTGTAAATGCACAGTACAGTTATGATCTTATTCTCACATTATATTGTTATGAGAACATAATTAATGCCTTCAGTGATTTTCTGAAGATAAATACCAAAAAATAACGCAACTGGAATAACTACAGCAGTCGCAATCGTCTGATCTCATATGAAGCAAGAGCTCACGATGACATCTGATGACGTGTGCAGGTGCTGTAGTGCTGTCTCATTTCTTAGGGGTAAATTTTGAAGCCCTTCTCCTTCATACTCTGTTTGAAGGGCCAAGGGGAAGGGGTAGGGGTACAAAAATAGAATTGGGATTGGGCCTTACTATCAGCTAGCGTTTCGGAAGTGTTATTGCAGAGCAACACAAACAGCACACAGAACTATAAATGCACGACTATCTGCAAGGTAGGTGCCATGGGTCACACCGATCACTCGACGCAGAAGTATAAATCAGCACACCTGGCTACACCAGACCTACTGCATGCAAATAATTGTGATTCAATGCCAAAATTATTAATTATTCCTCATTTTTATTTAGAAATTCCAGCAAAAAAATGGCACCTTTAAAAATGGCACCTACTGTTTGTAAATTACCATGACATTTCTTTGCATTGCAGGTTTACAAGGCAACAGGTGAAGACTTTCTAAAGATAGCAGGAGGTAAAAAAAGATGTTTTGTTGTTGTTCCTTGAGTTTGCATGCATGTGATATTTTATTTTGCATGTGGATGGGGTTGGTGTATGACAACTGGGACTGTTCATTACTGGTTTCATGATTAATTGGGTTCCTTGAATAATTACATTTAAGACTCAAGTACAATAGTGTGGTCAGTGTATTTCTTTTTCAATTATCATAGATATATAGTGCAATATTTGTGAACACAACTATGGTGAGATCTTATTTACATGTACTAATTATAAAACAAATCTTGTCATTTAGCAATACAAGTATCTTATTTATTTATTTAAAAAACTGCGTGGCAAATTGTCTGAAATGGTTAACAGGAATTCAAACAGGAACTGTCTTTCTTTACCTTTCCCATCCTAAACGTAGATAGCCAGTCACATTCTAGTTTTTCTTGTTAGCATAATAATGTAGTAGCATGAACCGGCTACATCATTTGATTTCCATTTCTGTTTGCTTTGGTTTCATATTGTTGTTGTTGTATTTTTAGAGTGGCTGATTCATTTGTGTGAATATTTAACAGGTGCCTCTAATGAAGTGGAGAATTTTCTGTCAAGGGAGAATCAGATTATCGTCCGCATGCGTGGACTTCCGTTCAATGCCACCGCAGAGCAGGTTCTGCAGTTCTTCTCCCCAGCTTGTCCTGTGACGGACGGCAGCGAAGGCATTCTGTTTGTACGTTTTCCCGATGGCAGGCCCACTGGGGATGCGTTTGTCTTGTTCTCCTGTGAGGAACACGCTCAGAACGCACTGAAGAAACATAAGGACATTCTGGGAAAGCGATACATCGAGCTGTTCAAGAGCACAGCGGCTGAGGTGCAACAGGTGAGAGAAGAGCTTTTTTGGTTTGAAGTCAATAATCATGTGCAATGCAAGGTTTTATGGGATGGATATGGATGAAATGTTGTTACAACATTATTGATTGTAACATACAGTCAAGCCTGAAATTATTCATACCCCTGGCAAATTCTGATTTAAAGTTACTTTTATTCAACAGCACGTTTTTTGGACCAGAGGCGAGAAAAGCTTCTCCCAAAAGATAACAAGACATCATATATATATATATATATATATATATATATATATATATATATATATATATATATATATATATATATATATATATATATATATATATATATATATATATATATATGATAACAATCATTGTGGACAAAATATATTTCTCAGTTTTATTTTACATTGGTACCAAAACTTTTAAGTCAGAATTTGCAAGTGGTACGAATAATTTCAGGCTTGACTGCGAATTTATTGTATGTATAATAATAATAAACCAACAATATGCTTTTTCTGACCTGGACAAACTAAAATTTATAAAAGAATAAGTGATCATACTCAATTTTATTATCTTTACTTTAAATTATTACAATTTTCTGATTGTGATAAAGTATAAACATTTAAAATAGCAATAATATGTCATCAAATGATTCTTGTTAGCAGTATGCCTGACAAGATTTTGGGTACATAAACTACTGTTACACTGAATGACATTTTTGGGTATCTTCTGTAAATCATAGTAAAAATATATAATAATTTTTCAAATTAAAAACAAGCAAAAAAAACATGTGGGAAAATATTTGTTTTGTTTCCAAATGATTAAAGAATTTAATGGATAGAAGAGAATAAATAAAATGAAAGAAGAGCAGCAAAAATCCTTCTGAACTAATATTTGAGGCAGGAATATGTTTCATATCCCATCATAAATTACATCAATCCCATAACATATTTCAATAGTTCCTATTAAAAATAGCAAAAACTGAGAAAAGTCCAGTATATGACGTCAGAGGGTATTACATTTAGTTCTTTTGCATTTAATTGTAAACCAGCAGTCAAATATTAAACATTTAGCTACTTGCATCATACCTGAAGTTCTTGGACTGAAAATCAGGTTTGGTGTCTGTGAACAGTAACACCCTGCCTTCTTTGATTGGATTTGCTATATCAGTCATTTTGACACTCCAAAAATTAAAAAATCCTCTAAAAATTATACTGTTTGCATCTACTTACCCTCAGCCATTCAAGTTTATTTAAGTGCTCATGCACTGTAAACAATTCTTGCTGCCCTCATTTTTTTAGTTGAATAAAGTTAACTTTTCTAGTCTTCTTAAGTTCTTCTTAACTTAAAGCAATGGTCTCAAACTGAATTCCTGGAGGGCCGCAACTCTGCACAGTTTAGCTCTAACCACCTCCAACTCACACCTGCTTATTAGTCTGTAGTAGTCTTGAACACCTTGATTAGTTAGTTGCATCAGCTGTGTTTGATTAGGGTTGGAGCAAAACTATGCAGAGCTGCGGCCCTCCACGAATTGAGTTTGAGACTTATGACTTGACGTAACATAAAACATTAGTTTTTATGTAAACATATTTTTCACAGCATGACGGTACAGTGAAAAAATTGGTCTGCAAGACACTGAACATCACTTACTGCAGTATTACTTTTAGTCCACTGAGAAATAGTTCTGAGTGCAATCACAACCGATTGGATTGTAAGCACCCTGTTGTGTGATGACGTAGATCATCTTGGGGAAACTGTTAAAAGTCAATCTTGCCAATTGAGATTGCACACACAAACGTGTTATTGCTCTTTTATATAGGCTGCAATATCTAGGGTAAAAAAAACAAGCAAGTAGTAATGTAAGTAGTTGCTCCCAAAGTGCCAGCAGTCATTCACTTGCATTAACAGAAGACCACGGTTTCAGCAACAAAAAAACAACAAAGTTTTACTAGATAAATAACATCTACTGAGCAAAAAGAAAGTCACCTACATCATGAACGGCCTGAGGCTGAGTAAATTAACAGGTCTTTTTGGTAACACTTTATTTTGATGGTCCATTTGAGTATTAGTAGACTGCCTGCTTAATATCTGCTGATACTGCTCCTTCAACAGACATTTAACTGACTATAAGAAACTTTGCAAGTACATGTCAACTTACACTAACCTCAACCTAACAGTCCACTTATAATCTAATGAGAATTAGTTAGCATGTAGATGCAATGTAACTTAAATTCAACAAACGGACCAAAATAAACTGTGACCATTTCGTTTTCTGCAGGGTAAATCTTCTTAATTTTCATAGTTTAACTCTTGTCGCCTAAACGGCACCTTTATAAATTTTCTTTCATAATTGGGAAGGACTTGTTCCCTTCATTGTCTAATAGTGTAATGTATTTAAGTTGGTTTTAGACAGACTCTGCGAGGCAAGTAAAACTTGATACCTTTGGGTTTGTCGTTGTGTGTGTAATCAAGTGTGTATATAAATGTGTATACTCTACCCGAACGGCTTGACTCGCTGAACAAACACTCAGCTGGGCAATCTGTAAAAGATTAGCTTTTCAAAGCTGTCATAAAATCTCTCTCTCAGTCTTCCTGTTCCTCAACGTAGAAGCTTATAAATTTTTAGTTACTAATGTTGTACAATTTCTTGGAATTTCTTGATGTTAATATTTAGCTGTCGTCATACGCATACTCAACCATAGCAGGCGGCTAAGCCTATTTTAGCCTGTTTTTATGCGGACATCAACTGTGTTTGAATTCCTTAGACATGTTTATCACTTGCAAGGGGGGTTTGATGATCAAGGGTGTGTCAGTAAGAAAGCAGGAAAAGACAATCCCATCATGCAGTTGATTAACAGTTGGCCAGATGAGAAGTTTTTGTTACTAGCAAAAGCGGCTTTCAAGCACCAGAACAGTGTAAAACAGCAATTATTTACATTTTTTTTATTTGACATAGTTATTTGACATATTAAATTTTAACTTTATTTGCACTTATTATGCTTTCGGGCTGCACAATATATAATTTCAGCATCGATATCACAATGTGATCATTCGCAATAGTCACATCGCAGGATCTGCAATGTCAAGTTCAGCTTCAGTTTATTCATCCCTTGGGAAATTTGAGTGGAATTATAGCTGACCAGGAACTATATTGTTGAGTGATTGTGAAGTTTAACCTTAATGATAGAATGAAAGAGTGCTTGTTTGGTTTGTGTTTAAGACCTTTAAATAATTTGTGTACAAAAAATGATAACAATGAAAATATATTTAATTTCATTTTCATACAATGAAGACTATGCAGTTTTATTTGCTTACATTTGATTATTCAACTTATACTCAAACACAGTTAGACTTAATTTATTAAACTAAACTTATTTATTACATTTTTTATTAAACTACATTCATTTAACTAAAATAAATGCAGATTATCTGGGCTATGAAATCTTTCTAATCAATATAAAATTATGAGTTCTTTCCAGATCGAACTATTCAAGTCATCTGGTGAAATGATTATATTCATATTGTAATAAATATTGCAGAAAAAAATATCATGCCAATATCATCCAATGTCATGCAGCCCTACTTTCTATAACCATAAAATAATTGGTAACACTTTACAATAAAGTTGTATTAGTTAATGCTAGTTAATGCATTTAATAACATGAACAAAAAGTGAACTACATTTATTACAGTATTTGTTCATGTTAGTTAACGTTAGTTAATGAAAATACAGTTGTACATTGTTAGTTCATGTTAACTTTTGGTGCATTAACTAATGTTAACAAACATGAATTTGGATGTTAATAGTAAATGTTGAATTGTTATTAATAAATGTTGTATGAGTAATCTTCATACTTAGTTTATATTAGTAAATACATTAACTAATGAACCTTATTGTAAAGTTCCGTTAAATTAATTCGACACAGACACAAAATGTGACGTATATATTATTTTTGCTGAAATTATTTTACTATTATTCAAAATAATTTATTTTATCTATATATTATGAATCAATCATGGATAAAAGTCTGAGTAATGGTAAAATGTAAAGGTCTATCTCAAAAGTAGAGATGGTTTCCACCTGCAATTGTTTTAATTATCTCAATTAAAGCACAACAGACAAAATAAAGCAGAAAAGTAACCGTAAAAAACCATACGTATGATTTTATGCAGTAATACTCATACAGAAAGTCTACAGCTTCCCAAACTTTAAAAGTGAACCAGCACAAAGTGGACTGGATAGCCTCTTATATCAGGGCATTTAAGAATGTCAGCCTTGTGTTTGCACAGTGGCACAAAGTCTTGAAACCTTCAGTCTGTAACGTGAACGGAACGGTGATAAGGAAGTGCGGATCTAAACGCAGAGAATGGTTAGGCAATCAATGGTCACAATCAGGACAAAACAGATGTATGCAGGCAAATCCAGAGTCATAGTCAAAAACATTGGCGGTAGGTCTGTACAGGCAGGCAGCAGACAACATAAACAAACAAACAAGGTGAGGGTCAAAAACACAGCTAAGCAAGGCAAGGAAAATGCATCGTAATGTCACAAAGCTGTAAAACAAGCCAAGACGTGTGCATGTGTGCTGTCTATATAGTCCATGTAATCAGTTCATGAGCAGCTCCCAGCCATGAGTGTGTGTAATCTACTGAATGAGCAACAGGTGCGTGTGAGCGGTGCATGACTGGAACTTGTAGTTCTTTTGCTGACAGATTTGTAGATCTCCAACGATTTGCATGGGATAGATGGCTGGTGACTGTGACAGAGTCAGAATGTGGTTTATCCATCATCTCCACACCTGGAGCTATAAACAAGCAAAAGCCTCATGATAATGTTCTGTAACTCCAGCGTTTGTGTGTCAGGTACTCAACAGATACTTATCGGCTCCGTTGATTCCTGTGGCTCCATCCCCGATTCTGTCTGTTGTGCCGCCACCCACATTCGTACCCCAAACAGCAGCGGTCCCAGGTGTTCGGGACTGTGTGAGATTGAGGGGTCTACCGTACGATGCCTCCGTCCAGGATATATTGGTTTTCCTTGGGGAATATACAGCTGACATCAAACCACATGGAGTGCATATGGTGCTTAACCTGCAGGTAAGACTCTCAGATCCTCGTATGTGCTCACTAATATAGTTTTCATCTGGAGAATTGATATGGAGTCGATACAGTGTGATAAACACACCTCTGCTGTTCAGAATGTGTTTTGTCAGGGAGTTTTCCCCCTTTGGCTCAACCGTTCCATAAAAAAAGGGTGATTAATCACTCGCTGCAGCAGCTTCTGTCAGGACTTGTGTTTCTTCATTCTTTTACAATGTGTTGCTGTCATGGCTGGGTCCATGTAATAAAGTAAGCCAAAGATTAAACTAACCCTGGACAAAGGATGTAAGACTATTCAAACATTTCTTTTGGGGGGGTGGGGGGGGATTTCATATTCACAATGAAAGAATTTAATAATTTTGTTATGATTTGAACTTTTTATAGATTTTTTTGCAGATGAATATCAGATACAGAGCATTAACATAAAAGCAAAAAATAAATACAATAAATAAATGGGGCAGACGGTGGCGCAGTGGGTAGCACAATGGACTCACAGCAAGAAGGTCGCTGGTTCGAGCTTCGGCTGAGCCAGTTGGCGTTTCTGTGTGGAGTTTGCATGTTCTCCTTGTGTTTCGTGGGTTTCCTCCGGGTGCTCCGGTTTCCAAAAGTCCAAAAACATGTGGTATAGGTGAATTGGCTAAGCTAAAATTGTCCGTATTTTATATGTGTGAATGAGTGTGTGTGTGTGTGTGTGTGTGTGTGGGTGTTTCCTAATGATGGGTTGCAGCTAGAAGGGCATCGACTGCGTAAAACATTTGCTGGATAAGTTGGCGGTTCATTACTCTGTGGTGACCCCGGATTAATAAAGGGACTAAACCGAAAAGAAAATGAATGAATGAATGAATGAATGAACAATAAATAAATAACGTCATATAAATTAAGTAAACCAAACCAGAACACATACAAGAAAAAAAATGGGGGTGGGGGTTGCTAATTTCATAGCCTTATTTATTATTTTGTCTCGTTACATGTTTGCTAGCATTGTGGATCGCAGAAATTCAGAAATTTTCCCCATTTATCAAAATAAATTTAAATCCTTCCATGTAAACTGTAGGAGAGTTTTTCAAAAGCTGTAACTCTTCCACTCATGGATCAGAGGTCTACTGGTAGATTTCCAGTTTTTAACTATCACCCATCTGCCTCACATGATACAGCTCTGTATCTATTGTGATGTAGCTTTATTCATGTGGCTTAAGGGACAGGGGTCACCATGTATAAGCTTGGGCAAAAGTCATACTGGGTCTGCAATATCTTTACAAGGTATTGGACTTCTGGGCATTGCCATAATGCATGAAACCTGTCACCTGCTTTTTCTTTGCATCGCCAGCATTCTGGGTTGTTTTTACAACCTTCTCTGTACAGTCTCTTAGGAGTCCAGTAAAATCTATGTAAAATTTTAAACGGTATAAGACGAGTTCTAACATCTCTAGACATTAATTATAAATTCCCAGCAAATTTTACCTAGTTCTCATCTTCAAATGTGCATCACAAATTTTTTTTAAATTGAATCATTTTTAATTAATGTAATGAATCCAAAAGGTTTGGGGGTAATGCTATATTGTTTTTTAAAAGTGTCTCTTCTGCACATCAAGGCTGCATTTATTCTGCCCTATGGCAAAGCGTAGGAACTACACAATTGAGCAAAATGTATTTAAAGCCCAAAATAGTCTTTGTGACATCTGTTTTGTCTTGTGACATAGTCTCCTGGTTCAATTTTGCACTGTTTCAGAGAAACAAGAGTGTCAAAACTGCAGTAACTACAAAAATCCAAGCTGTTGAAGTCATTTTGTTCAGTTTGCTTAGATTCTGTACTTTGCCTGTGTATGGGCAGTATTGTAGGGCTGCACAATATATTGTTTCAGCATGGATATTGCAATGTGCAAATTAATAGTCACAACTACATAATCGAGTTGGGATTATAGCTGACCAGACATTACTGTTCAGAAAACAATGAGTCATTTCTCATTTAACCCTAGAGTGAAGTTTATTATTTGCATGTGTTTTTTAAGGCCTGTGACTGTGTAAGCATTTCAAGTCAGTTTAAGCAATTTCGGCACAATAAATAAAATGTTCGCAGCTTAAATAATAATTGTAAATAATCATTTACTCAATGAAAAATATACAGTGTTATTTTACATGAGATTATTCAACTTTTGTACCTGAATGCTGTTTGATTTTCTAGAAAAGCACTGTTTATATCATTTGCATCTTTGCTTTGCTGTATTTTAACTATGCTTGTAATTTGTTTATTTCCCCAACATAATCATCCTAATCAATCTAAATGATCAATTCTTAACATACAGAGCTATTATATAAGTCATCTGGTGAAATAGTATAGCAATATATATCACAGTAAGAGAAAATATTCCTGTCAGTTTTCCAATATCATGCAGCTCTAAATTATCGGATCAAAAATACAGTACAAATATGTTTTGTGAAACATTTATACAGTTTAAATTAAATCTTTTTTATTTTAGAATATATCAAAGCTAATTTATTCCTGTAAACGCAAAGCTAAAATGTCATCATCATTAGTCTCATCTTTAGTCCAATCACATTACATATACCAATATATAATTCTGTTTACAGAATAGACCTTTTTGTAGCCTGTTATATAGCTTTATATCACATCTGTTGGTTTTCCAGAACATAATTTGTTTGGGTTTGGGACTTCAGGATAATTAGACTGTCTACACTGAATCTTTTTGATCCAGAGAACCCATAAGAGTGATTTGTTTTGAAGTTGAAATAGCAAGAGTGTATTAATACTGACTCATAAGAACCAGTAATTGCTCGCTTATTGTATTACTCTATTCAGGCAGCGATCTGAAACATAAATTCTTCTTCATTAAATAAGCAGTGCAGGAAACTGTTTTAGTATTTTTACAAACAATTACTTTATTATAATAATGATTTAAAAAAAGACTGATTTTTATTTTATAAACCAACAATTAAAAGTTACATTTTAAAGAAGAACCTGTTTTCCCATAAATAGTAAGGCGTGTAGTTTCTAATCAGATGAATTGTAAATGTAAGTGAATCCTTTGTAACAGATCAGCGGTGACCCAACGCTATCCAAACATGCTCTGGCTCAGCCTGCCTGCTACAGTAGCTACAGCCCAAACACTTGCTATTGGATTAGCTGTAAAAGGATTGACAGATATGAGCAGACACCCACTAACATATTTTTATGCACGATTTGGAATATAGCATAATGGAAATGTCAAGTTGTGAATAATTCATGTGATTTTATTTGATAACAGATAGGTGAGATGTACAGCATTAAGGGCACAATTCCACTGAAGCGTTTTTGTGTTGCAGAAATGCCAGCTAAACATTTTTTTCTGCTGTTGTCAATGAAAGCAGTGCATAGCCAGGCACTGAGTGTGTGTTATTTGCTCACCGTTGAGTGTTCATTTGAAATGCTTTGATAGTTGGAGAATCCCTTACAGCTAATTTCAGTGGACATGTACCTTTATGGAAAAACCAGCGAACTGACTACATTGCATAACATATGAAATGTTGGATTGGTAAATCTAAAACCTGTTAGCCAAAGTCTGTCATCAAAGTGCTTCAGTATTATTACCTCCCAGAAATGTCTTGAGCAACTTTGCTCCCAAAGAGTTCATTGCATTTCATCTTCTGAGGAAAAAGCCTCATGGTGGCTTCTTGTACTGCAGCATTTTTTTTAGTTTGTTTTAATATTTGCCACCAGTTTATCAAGAAGTGATGGTTTTCTCCTCTTTGACTCATTGGAATGAAACTGTGCTTTATTAGCAAATGTTTTATGCAATATTCCAGTTTTGCACGCAAGTCAAATTTGCGTATTTGAATGGAAACATAGCTAAAACGTTTTGATGTTTACAGGAGATAAACCCAAGAATGGCTTGTCAAGTGACACACGTTTATGTGCACTTGTTTCATTAATTGTTTTCAAAGCTGAGTTTCTGAATGTAGCATTTGTTCATGTGTGTTTGATCAGGGTCGTCCATCGGGTGAGGCTTTTATCCAGATGCTTTCAGCAGAGCGGGCGTTCCTAGCAGCCCAGCGCTGCCACAAGCGCAGCATGAAGGAGCGTTACGTGGAGGTGTTTGCATGTTCTGCTCAGGAGATGAACATCGTGCTGATGGGAGGAACGCTCAACAGGAGCGGCCTCTCGCCGCCGCCATGTAAGTTACGACGTAAGTGCCGCTGGGCTCTGGGGCTGCTTCTCTCAGCTGTGTGTGCGGGTAGGTGGCGCTTCACGCCTTCTTGTTTTTTCTCTTTCTCTCATTCATTCATTCATTCATTTGGTGGGTGTCCTATCCAGATTTCCTGTCCAGGCAGGAAAGGGCATCAGGAGCAGCAGGAATCTGGTTGGGTGAATGTTTCGTATTCAATTCAGATCTGACCATGAGTTTGTCAGATGCTTTTCCACAGCGGGGGAATGGAGGGCTTTGATTTGGGGTGATATAGCGCAAACTTTCTTAATCTGAATGTGCACAAGATTTCAGTTTTCATCATGATTTCACCAGTCGCATTTTTTAAACACAAGGTGTGTCACGAAAAGGCGCTCTCTGTTTGATTTAGTGAAGATTTCTTTCTTTGGTTCTAGTTCTGGATGGATAGTCTTTCCTTCTACCTTAATGACCAACAGCAGTACGTTAAAGTCTCAGCACGCCACAGATTGAATCTGGTTAAAGGTGTCTGAACGCCTGTGGCTGTTGCTGCTGTTGAAGGGTGGAGGGAACATACCTGACTTGTAGCTGAATTATATTGGCAGATGCTGACAGTTTTGGGTTCAAGTCTGCTGCATGCTTCCAGTGTGAGATGTGAAATTTGGCAGATATTTTAATTAGGTGCACTGTTGAGAACAACGTATTGTATTACAAGCATCAATTGTGCTTTTTTATGCTTATGCTTCTAAAAGAACTGTGTGTTTTAACTGCAAAAAATGAATGCATCATGGACCAAAAACCTCTAAATATAATTAAAAAAAGGAAATGGTGTCACCATATTATCATAGTTCAATATTGCTCATTACTGTTAATCTCCTTGCAGTAATCTTTTGTTTGTGTGCAATGGAGGATTTTCTGGTGCTGTTTTAAAACGTTTACACATTTTTGTAAGCTCTTTAAGAGTTCTTAACTGATAAAAAAACATCACTCCATCAAAATGTCATAAAGGCATTTTTTTTCTTTGTATATTTAGGTTGAGTTGTTTAAATGATAGTTTGAACTCTAAAAATCAGGACTATATGTATTCCAAAGCAACCAAGAAAACCAAAGTACAAGTGTGATCACACCCTAAGTCACTTTTGGATAAATATTTTGACATATTTAATGTAAATAAAATAGACAAGTAAGCAGCCATACGTGATAGATTCGATTTGTAATCATACCTGTAGTATTAACCTTAAGGCATCCAAAACAATTGATTCAGATTCAGGTTCACAGGTTGTATTTATGGTGGGCTTTTGAGGTGGCAACAGCGTTGAAATGCACCGCACTTGTTCATTGTTTGTTTGATGACTGTATGAGCTTCTGATGACTGTATGAGCTTCTGATGACAAACAATGAACAGGACTTGAAAGGCATAAAGCCCTTTGTGTGACTGGCTTAGGTTCAGTCAGAACCAAACCCTTTAATTGGTTTGGCAAAAATACCTTGACTGATCGCTCTGCAGTTTGTTTTTAGTTGGAGTTTTTGTCGTTTGATCCAACACATTTCATTAATTTTTAGCGTTAATTATATCAATTCTGAATTTTATGCTAGAATTTTACATTTTTAATTCGAATTTTAGTGCGCTTTACATTCACTAAATTGGTTTTGTACATACAGCAAACGTAACATTGTATTTGGAAATTTAATGGAATTTTTGTTAAATTAAATTGACAATAATTATAAAAAAAGAAAATGAAAGAAAACAAATGAAAAAAAAATTATTTAAATGGAAACCTACCCAGAAAATGAAAATGTACAATTAATTTACTCATCCTCAGGCCAATAAAGATGTAGTTGACCATTTTCCTTCACTAGAACAATAAGGAACATTAGGTTTTTAGTGAAGTCTGTGGTCCTTGGTACTTCATATAATGCAAGTCAATGGTCTAAATCAATCCTTGTGGCTCCTGATGATACATCGAGATCTTTTGAAGCAAAATAATCAATCTGTGCAAGAAATTATTTACAATATTGTTAGCTTTCGGTTGCTGAACGACATATCTTCCTGCGCACTCAGACAAAAGTTTATTTATCAGAGTCATGTCTGCCAGCACAATTTATAGCAGTTGTTGAATCTTGGACTTTACATCTTCACTTTTTATGTCACGTCACATCTGAATGTGCGAACATAAATCATCAAGCAGCCAGAAGCTTACACTCACTACACTTGTGCGTGCAACAAGTACTGTTTCCCAGGTTGTGGATTAAATCTAGTAATATTGTAAATAAAATTTCTTGCACTGATCGATTATCTCACTTCATAAGACCTCATCATCAGGAGCCACAAGGATTGATCCAGGCTGCATCCGAAATCGCCTACTACTGGAGTATGTACTACATATGAATTTTAATGTACTACGACTATTAGAAAAGTATGCTCTATATAGTTGAATGTGAGTAGTATGGAATTCGGACATACTACATCAGCCATTTGTCATTATTATGTGGACATACCTGCATCAGTTGCATCGCTTGACTCCTATTTATGCATTCTCTTACATTGCATTATGAGATAGCATAGCGTTCGTTGGAGGTTGTTTCTAGATCAGATATGGTTGCGGCTGGAAGTTAAAGAGAATTATTTATATTATTTAATAAATTTTCCATTAATTGTATTTTATTAACGTCCACCCCTATCGCAGCTGTCACTGTAATGTAAAAACAGTAGTTGTACTGAGTATTATTTATGATATTTATTAAATTATCCAATAAATTGTATTTTATTAACGTCCACCCCTACCCCAACCCTAAACCCAACCATCGCAGTAATGTAAAAATATGAATTATTGTAATACAGAGTCAAAAATGATGCTATATTGATGTGCGTATCCACAGCTCTATCCTATCTAGACTTTACCTTTATTGGATGCGCACTTCAGAATCTCGCCGGAAGTAGTTGGTCATCCAGGTACATCTCACCTACTGTTTTTTTACAGTTTTTCTCCATTGGTTTGGCTCATTTTTTGAAACAGAAATTACATTCTCAAAACAACATGGACAAACCTCCAAACCAATTGCCAATTGTTCACAACAGAATTCTAAGTACATCTTTGCATTTGATTAAGTACAGATAGCCTTCAGTTAGCACAATTTCCAAGCGGATAGAGCTTGTTGATCTAAATTGATTGTTAATTCTCAGTCTAATGGTTGTTCTCCCCAAAATGTGTCAGCGTCATTTCATTGTATATGTCATTACATGCACAATAGTCTGTTCAATTGTCAAAATTAGTCAAGACCATAATACCATGAATACCATACAGTAGGTGAATCCTTGGAACATTTGATCATTGTAGGGGATGGTTCATTCATGCTGTTTCTTCCCTCGTTGCATCGCAAGGGAGAATATACACTGTGATGTGGACGAGAATCTGTGGTCACACAGACTGCAGCGTGTGGATGGTCAGGAGGGTGAGGACGGCGGGCAGTGAAGAACTGTTATGAAACTCCAGCTTCATATATAGCACTCTAGTTTTTGTTTGTGTGTTTATATTACAGTTTATTAAGATGTATACAGTTTCTTTTTGCTCTGATATATGGAAGTTACTTTGTGTGTGGTTGATCATTACAATAAAAAAGGAGTTAATATTTCCTTGGCAGTATGAGTGCAATGTGTGACGTCAAACCTTGGAGGCTACTCTTACCCTAAAATCCTATTTCTTTTTTTCAGTTTTATACACAATTGTATTCTGTTAGCTAGACAAAAACAGTGCAGTAACCATTGTCAATGAAGTACTGGGCTAAGACTGTAAGGTGGACATGAGGGATATTTTAGTGGTCCTTTGCCATAGTGACAAAACATCTAAACATTTTGACTTGCAGTGCTTACACTGCTAAGGATATGAAGCATTTTGGGGGCACTGACTGTTTAAATGAGAAGGAAGATTAGTTTTGACACACAATGTGAACTGTTTTGGAAAGGTATGAGCTGTTGCAGGTGAACCATGGTGTTGTGCCGAACCATCCATATTAGTTTGGCAAAAGCACCAAGAGTGTTGAGAATGTCCGGTTTGTTTCAAGAATGAGCCAAAGCAATTGAGAAAGATATCTGCCATTTTTTGTGGCACTGACTTTTTATATGGGAAAGGAATTTAGTTTTGATGCATGAGTGAACTGTTTATGGAGAGATATGAGCTTTTGCAAGTGAGCTAGAGTGTTGTGCTAACTGTAACACTGTTTTGCCAAATGATCTTAGAATTTTGAGAATGTAATTTCTGTTTCAAGAAATGAGCCAAAGCAATGGAGAAAAACTGTAATATACTACTCAGCTCAGATATTGTTTGTAACTTGCCATATACGTAGTAGGGAAGTATGCGATTTCGGGACTGAGTCTTAGACTTTTTTGCTACATTATTTTAAGTGACCATTAACTTGCATTACATGAATCCCCAAACAAATCACCATCAATGGTCTACTGAAGAAAAAAAGGGACTTAGATTTTCAATGAACTGACGGTGAGTAAATTAACTGTCAATTTTCACAATTTTCAAGGCCCTCTGTTGTCCAATAATATAAAAATGTATGGCATTTTAGACAGAACTAATGATTAATTTAATAAAGAATATAACAAATATAAATTTAGTTATGTTAATTTCTCTAATATATTATAAATCTGTGTCTTAATTACTTTTTTAACAGGCCAACTCTCAACACACTATAGTTGGATTATTTCAATTCTCTTCTGAAAACATTAAGGCATCATCTTACAATGTTACTTATTGTGTATTCACCTCCATATATCTTATAAAACCTTTATCATCACCATTGGTGCATATTTTAAAATCTTTGTTACGAGTGACCAAATTAAAACATCTCTTTTGTCAGTAATTCCAGTGACACGATTAGCACTTCAATGGTTGCCACAACTGGAAGCTTCAAGTTTGTTTTCTTCGCTCTGTAATTCTTCAATATTCCACCCCCCCACCCCATTTCAGGTTTGTCTCCTCCATCTTACACGTTTCCTCACGGGACGGCGTTTCTTCCAGCTGGAGCAGTCCTTCCTGCTGGAGCAGTACTACCAGTGGAACCCAGCAGGCATTTACCCCTCCCAATTCCTGTTAAGTCCCCGACCCCCCTTCCGCACACCACCGCCTTTTATCCGGCCAGCAACACACTATACATGAACTACACCTCCTATTATCCCAGGTAAATCTGTTTGTTGTTCTTCGGTCTGAGATCAGCCATGTATAAATACATTAGCTGCGGGTTAATTCTCAGATTTTGATTGAAGGGATGATTAATAGTGCTTATCGTTAATTAATGTGTCCAATTCTGTAGTCAAAGTGTACATATTCATTCTAGTCGAACATTTAGATAGATTAATAGGGAAGGAAACTGAACCTGCCATAGTTTTCAATCAAAATGAAGATTCTGTCATTTTTTACTCACCCTCCACTTGATCCAAACCTGTGAAAATATAAATCCCAGTGGATGATTTTTTTAAATCCACCAATAAGTGATATTTAAGGGATAGTTCACAAAAAAATTAAATTCTGGTGTTTTGATGTTCAACACAAAAATGGTTTTCCTGTAAAATCTTGAAATTTGGTGGCCATAGTGTTTGTTTACTGTAGAAGTCTGTGTCTACCTGATTCCAACATTCTTCAAATTACTTCTTTTTTGTGTTCAACTGCACAATTATACTCATTAGGTTTATAACTACATGAGGGTGAAAAAAGTGAACTTTCCCTTCTCCTTTCCCCTAAATATTCCTGAATTCATGAATGTCCATTGGGATTTATAATTCCAAGTCTATGACAAAAATTACACTGTAGTCTTTAAATATTTGCTCTGATGTTCTGTTGAATTAGTTCTAGTTAATTAGTTGTGATGTTTTGTGCCTTGGAAACCTGTCTGAACCAGTTTTTTTTTCTGGAGGAACCTTCCCTATGTTTTTAACAGCCACTGTTTATCACTCACATATCACAATACACAACAGTAGCTGTCTTTTATTGATAGCTTTCACAAAATCTGAACATATACACCCGTAAAATGATTTATTGGATAATTTGAGGATAATTTAATGCATTTTGAGGGCTTGTGCCTAAGATGTTTTTGAGGAGCTGTTCATGTAGCTAAACATAATGGTTTTGTCCCTAAGAAGGGCACAACTATGATTGGGTGTGTTTACTGGAGTGTCACACCCAGTCTCTTAACATAGCTATAATGTGAATTTCAGCGAACTCCATTGTGAAAAAACTGGTTCAGGAAATGATTATGCATGGGAGAGAAATATGATTATGTGGCTTTAGAAGTGTGAAAAGAGGAAAAGAGATGTTAAAGTAAGTGTCATTCTGACACAGCAGAAAAGCAATTTGACAATGACATTTAATTGGGGTTGGATATTTAGTCTTTCAAATTAGATACTACTAAGTTAAATAATAATAAGTATGCATAATAATAAATAGCTATAATAAAATTAAGATAGCACTAGAAATTTTCTCTGGATTTAACAAATTATTATTTACGATAAACATTTATGTAAAATGTAATTTTTCTTTAAATTTTATAAAAGCGCAACATTTTCAGGCAAGTTTATTTCATTTTAAGACAACAAAATGATAGTGGAATAATCGTGATTTTTCAGTCACAACAATAAAGCGAACTTTGAATTACACTAACAACTGTCATGTTTGGAAAAAAAAAACGTTTGACAATATTTAATAAGGCGGCACAGTGGGTTGCACGACTGCCTCACAGCAATTTTCGCTGGTTCGAGTTTCGGCTGGGTCAGTTGGTGTTTCTATGTGGACTTGGCATGTTCGCTTGGGTTTCCTCTGGGTGCTCTGGTTTCCTCCACAGTCCAAAGACATGCGTTATAGGTGAATTGAATAAGTCAAATTGTCCGCAGTGTATTGTTTCCCAGTACTGGGTTGCATCTGGAAGGGCATCCGCTGCATAAAAACATATGCTGGATAAGTTGGCGGTTCATTCCGCTGTGGCGACCCCTGATTAATGAAGGGACTAAGCCAAAAAGAAAATAAATGAATGAATGTATATTTAATGACAAATATTAAATTACATTAATTGTCCATAGCTGTATACACTTTAGGACTAATATTGATATTTTTATGAGCAAAATCACACAAGTATCAGTGCGATTTGGCTGTCCCACTAGTATTGCTCATATAAATATATCCAGTTGAAGTCAGAATTATTAGCCCCCCTGAATTATTAGCCCCCTGTATATTTTTTCCCCCAATTTCTGTTTAATGGAGAGAATATTTTCTCAACACATTTCTAAACATAATAGTTTTAATAACTCATTTCTAATAACTGATTTGATTTATCTTTGCCATGATGACAGTAAATAATATTTGACTAGATATTTTTCAAGACACTTCTATACAGCTTAAAGTGACATTTAAAGGCTTAACTACGTTAATTAGGTGAACTAGGCAGTTTAGAGTAATTAGGCAGTTATTGTATAGTGATGGTTTGTTCTGTAGACAATCGAAAACAAATATAGCTTAAAGGGGCTAATAATTTTGACCATAAAATGTTTTTTAAAAAATTTAAAACTGCTTTTATTCTAGCCAAAATAAAACAAATAAGACTTTCTCTAGAAGAAAAAAAAATTAAAAGGGGGCTAATAATTCTGACTTCAACTGTATATATTAGTCCTACAGTGTAACAGCTTTGGAAAAATAATGTGATTTAATATTGGTCATTGAATATTCATTGCGATTGCGTTTATACAACAGTTTGATGGCATCATCGTGTAAAAAAGTAAACAAACAAGGAGAGTCAAAAAACCTTTTATAATAGGAACTACTTTCTTACGCCATTTATTCACATCTACAGCTGACGTTAGAACAGCAGAAACCATTGCTAATTCACCAACATCACTTTAGAGCTAGTATTTGAATGATTCTCTAGCGTAATATCTAAGTGATTGACAAAACAGGTGATTTTTGCTGACATTTTTTAATTATAAAGCTGAACGGCATGAAATGCCATCAGTCTACAGACATTTCCCAGCATTTCTCTGTGTAATCGGGAGATTAAAATAATTAACCCCAAAAAAGCCAAAGCAATGCAAACACTAGCAGATTACAGTCGTGTTTGCGATTAGCAAAAACGCTAAACACATGCAGGCATTTCTTCTTTCTTTTTACTGGACTACTCTGCAGTAACAAAAACATTAGACTCATTAGAAACAAACAGATAGCCAACCATCAAGTAACTCAGGGTTATACAAAGAGTGGCCAACACAATATACATTCCTGATATGAGTCCCATCTCACACTCAATACACTACAATTACTATAGTATAAATACAGCACTGCAACATCAGTGCTGGATTTATACCATGGAGATTGACTTAGAATATCACTCACCTATTTTATAATGATTTGATCAGCTGTAGTTAGAAAATACGCCAATCTCTTCTCTTCTAAGGGCTTATTATGTGGTCTCTGTCACCACCTTGTGGATGGACAACGTCAACCATCTTTGCTCTGCTCAGTATGACAGGCTAATGGATGCCTATGCACTTTATCTCAGAAATTATAAATATTTTAAATAGGCACTATCCTTATAAATAAACTGCATAGTTGAAATCTAAACTGCTACATTCTCCACTAAAAAAGCCTCAAAAGTACATTATGTTGTCCAACAGCTGCAATATTTGTCAAACTGTAGTGAGTTTATTGATCTGCTGTCACTCTATGTGGGTGGAGTATACAGAAGGGTGAGGAGGCTGTACATGTTCTGATGTTGCAGAATATCGCACGACTACCAGCCAATCAGATTTGAGAACCAGACAGAATTGTTGTATATATATATATATATATATATATATATATATATATATATATATATATATATATATATACACAACAGGGGGGGTCTGTTTGAATGCCCTATTTTGACTTATTCCCTGAATTTGATCCATGTGTGTTTTCATACTAACAGTCCACCAGGCTCCCCACCCAACATCAACTACTTCCACACTGGCCACACCCCTTCAGCAGGCTCAGTCCTCTCAGCCCCGCCCACAGCACTGATTCGAATGCAGGGCCACGCCCATTCTCACACTTATAATAGCGGGGTTAAAGAGATCCTCAGCATGGTGCAGGGATATCAGGGTGAGTTAAAACACAACTCCGTATACAGGTCTCAGTTATTTCCTTCATTCCATTTCTGTGCTTAATGTTGTTAAACTCAGCGAAACAGCCAGTAACAAAATGATATCCAGTTCACTGATGACCTTTCAGAGCAGTTTCAAAGGGGTTTTCGCCATGTTATTGAGCGCCACTGATCCAAATACAGTCCTAGTTTGTTCCACTTCAGAAAGCTGCTGTGTGTTTATAGGTAGGGCAGGGCTGGATTGTAGGGAACATTTAGGTGTGTCCTTCGCCCTGCGGTGTTCAGCATTGAAGATTAAGATGCTTTAGTGGGTTTGAGTAACAGGACCGCATAGCTGCATTGTCACACCTTCTAGATGAGCTAAACAGGTTCCTCTAGTCTAAATTCCCTCACACACTCACACACACACACACACACACACACACGCACACACAAACAAACAGAAAGAGAGTTAAGGTGCGGTACATTAGCCTGCTCTAACTTGACTGATACTTCACTTTTCCATTACTGAGGGAGACCAGCTTTATTATTGCAGCATTTAGATAAGGAAAATTAAATCACCTGTGTATAATTAATATCATTTATAATGCAACAAAATAATTACTTAAAAGAAAAATACTTCTCTATATTTTTTTTATATATGTATAAATATATAAATGTATGTATATATAAAGAAGAGAGGTCATTTATGTTGTAAATATTAAATGCATAAAACATTTATTAACCAAATGAAAACATACATTATAATTTTACTTGTTACGTGTATGAATATAATTTTTCGTATTTTCAGAATTTATATATGTATTTAAACAACAATAACAGAAATTCATTTAAGCATAAAATTATTAAATATTTAAAAATTTGTTATATCTAATGATAAGTATATGTGCATATTTAATTATAGCAGAAATAACAATAACAGTTTCATAGCACATTAATGGCAAATATATGTAAATGCTCATATTTATTTATATATAAATGTAATATATTTAACCATAAAATATATGAGCAATATCAAACGAGTATCTCTGTGTTTGATTGTCTTTTTATAACACACAATTATGCCGACAAACTCGTAGCAGTGCGATATGGCTGTATATCGACACTGGTGGGATGTGTGCGTTAGCTCGAGGCAGAGTGCCTTAGTGCCCCCGACCAGTGCAATATAACAGCCATATCGCACTGCTACGAGTTCGACAGCATACTTGTGTGTATAAAAGACAATCAAACACAGAGAGCCTCAAAAAATACTCTTGTACAAGGAACTACTTTCTTCCGCCACTCATTCACATCTGCAGTGGACAGTCAGAACAGCAGAAAACCATTACTTATTCACCAACATCACTTTAGAGCTAGTATTTGAATGATTCTCTAGCGTAATGTCTAAAATTGTGACAAAACAGGTGATTTTGCTCACATTTTTAGATTATAAGGTTTGAAAACGGCATGAAATGCCATCAGTCATACTTAGATTTCCCAGTATTTCTCTGTTGCAATTGGGATTTAATAACAATAATTAAACCCGAAAAGCCGAGCAAGCAAACACTACAAGTTTCTGTGGCATAAATACAGCACTTCAAAATTCAAAACAGCAGAGATAGACTTAGAATGTCACTACCTGATTTATAATGATTTGTCCAGCTATAGTTTGAAGCTTAAGCTAAGAAAATGCGTGTTTTTCTCCTCTAAGGGCTTATTATGCGGTCCCTGTCGCCATCTTGTGGCGGAACATCAACCGTCACTTTCTTTGGCCTGCTCAGATAAGCAGATGGTGGCCGATGCACTGAATTCGTTGCTCCGAAATTCTAAATACTTTAAAATAGGCACTATCTTCATAAATAAACGCATAGTTGCAATCTAAACAACTACATTCTTAACTAAAAAAAACTGTTCAACAGCTGAAATATTTGTCAAACTGTAGAATGTCCTCTGCTTGTTGCTGTTTGTGGGCGCATACACAAGGGTGAAAACGTTGCATATTATTGCACGGCTATCAGCCCAGATTCAAAAACCAAACAGAACTGTTGTATAAATTGCTGTAAATACATAAAATTATAATATTATAGTAATACTATTGTCATATCAATTAAAATACTAAAATATATTATTTTGATATTGTACAAAATAATATATTTAAAATTAAAAAAATATTTATATAGTAAAATAATATATAGTCAAAATGTACAACGTATTATTGCAATATGAAATAAAATACATTAAAATAAATGTAAAAAATGTATTAAAAATTGGAATTCTTTGAATTTTATACATAGATGTCATGCAGAGTTATAGAAGAGGCAGGAGACCTTCTGCACTAAAACTAGGGTGTGTTCGTTTTCTTCTTTACATTCCTGCTTTGACTTTAAGGGTGTGATTGCTTTTCCAACAAACAGATGTAAGAAATTTTTGAAGTTCATAATTTTGCACGCAACACATCTTTGTCAACATGCATTAAACTGAATATTATGTATTTGGCCACCAAAACTCTTGACACCGCAGGAGTGAAACGTTCTATTAGGCTGCTTAATGGACTAATGAACCTATTCTAAAAACAGCTGCGGCTCCTGCCTATGCACACCCACAATCTGCCTCTTTCCCATGCAGGCTGTACATTCTCCTCAGGCGCTCAGCTAGTTAGTCAGTAGGAGGCCTGTCACTCATTTGAGGTGGGGCTAATAACAAATAATGAGGCATAAGCATATGTCTCTTGAGTAAATGCAATTTCTTTCTGTCTCTTTCAGCCCGGCAACAGCGACGCTTTGGTAACTCTTCCTTCTATGCTGTCGGCAAAGCAGCCTATTGGAGACCAGACTGTAGGAGGCGGAGCTTATCTTGACTTGCAGTTGCTTTAAGCCAATCTATTGACAAGGCCACGCCCCAAAGGCGAATTCAACAACCCCTCAAAACAAAGCAGTTTATGCCATTTATGCTATTTATATGAGAATTTTTAATAAGAATTATATGTATTTTGATGTTAATGTATATTGCACATTGTTTTTTTTTATGCATTAGAGCTAATGATATTCTTTCATAAGTTTGTATGTACATGCACATGCAGTGATGTTCACTCAGGAAATATAGCTTCTCAAACCAGGGTCCAATCCATAAACTTGCCAAACCAAAAGGCAGATTCTCACTGATACCATAAATTTAAGTCCAAAGGACCAGTAATAAAATCTAAGCGTGCATGTGTATGAGTGAGTGTGTGTTAGTGCTCCCTGTTGATGTGACTCTACCGTGAGTATGTGTGAATGCGTAGAGACCTTCTCAAGCCTCTCTCTCTCTCTCTCTTAATCTTTGAAGGTTTTAATTTGCATGAAGTTCACAGAGCTAGCTGTTTTAATGTTTACAAGATTCGCCAAATCCTCACACCATGCACAATGCAGTTCGTGGATGTCTGCAACTTAGTCATTTCGCCAAAAGAAATAGCTCACAAAAGGAATCAGGAACAACTGTTGTGCTTTATACCTGTACTGTTGTGTCTATGTGTCATGCATCGGAAAAAATGTGTATCGTCCATACCAATCAATGTACAAAATTCTATAGATAAACGTGCTTGTTGATTTGTGTATGTGAGTGTGGTAGATGTATTCCAGTGGATGAATGAGTATGTGTGTGCGCGCAGTAGGTGTGCGCACCATAAAAGTCAATGCATGCGTGTTTATTTACTGCACTCAGAGAGTGTTTTCGGGCCTGCTGTAATGCACACAGGTGTATTCTCACCCATTGTCTGTGTATTAAGAGGAGTGTTTGTGTGCATCTGCTGGAATGTGAACAGGTTTATTTGTTACCTGCAGCTGTATCCCATCTGTACCCTCCTGTTTGTTTATGCCAACGTGCCTCATTTATTATACTCTGTGTTTTGTTGTTTTGTTTTAATACTAGGAATGATTTGCATGTTTAGGCTTTTATGACAGTAGGAGTAAAGCGTATGACAGTGGAATAGTCAGTGTGAGTTATTTGTACTAGTACCCACACATGCCAAAAAGGCAGTAGTAGCACTACTCATTCATGTTACCAATCTGTTACCATCCTATATTGTAAATCCTGAGTAGAAAAGATGAATCGAGAATTTGGCTGTTTGGAGAAAAGTATTATTTATTTTGATATTTTATAATAACTTAAATAAAGGAAATTAACAATGTGTCCGAGGGATTGAGTGACTGACTCGTTGTGTACCTATTTACATTTCCACAGCTAAAAAAGTGAACTACGTTAAATATATTTCATGTAAGAGTGGTCATATCAAAATATTAACATCGCTCTCCCTTATGATATTGAAAAGGAGAAAATAAAAAGTTTGTACATTTCTTTTTTTCACCCCTGATCTACTTCTCAAAGGCAATCTGAAATGCATATGTAATGCCCTCTAGTGGGCGATTTAAGCGTGATCTCTTCTCGACGCACTCCGGAAATATATTTATTATGTTACAAGAGAGATTAGGGAGGGTTGTTGTATAAAACTGCTGTTTCATATGAAAATGTGTATTTGGACAGCAGTAAAAATTTTCACAAATATATATAGGAAACCTTTAACTTTCCATGACACGTTCGGAATACTAAGCATACTAGCAACTGCCAGCACACTTGCGAGAATTAAACATGGCTGTTTAGCACAAGTTAGAAACATAGTTTTGTTTTTCAAAGATCTCCATTGTTAACTAGTTTTACTACATATACTATAGTCAAAATGTAAAGAAAATGTCAGTTTGTGGTTGCAGTCGTAATTCTAATAGGATACACACTGTGCAATATAATGGCACAAAATGTATAAATGACTTCATCGTTGTTTCTGGTTAAGTCACACTAATTATATTTAAAAAGTTATGGTTACACATTAGTGTCCTTGTTACATGTGCTTACTATAAGTAATAACATTAAATTATACATTAATTACATGCATTATAACCCTATGAAACCTAATATTACTGGTATGTACAATGCAACAAGGATAGTGTAACAAAAATATTTTAATATAATTAAAATATGTATTAAATAATGTGGGTAAAAACTATATATTTTTAAAAAGTATATACAGTTGTAATCAGAATTATTGACCCCCCTGAATTATTAGCCCCTCTGTTTATTTTTTCCCCCAATTTCTGTTTAATGGAAAGATTTTTTTCAACAGATTTCTAAACATAATAGTTTTAATAACTCATTTCTAATAACTGATTATTTTATCTTTGCCATGATGACAGTAAATAATAGTTGACTATATATTTTTCAATACACTTCTATAGAGATTAAAGTGACATTTAAAGGCTTAACTAGGTTAATTAGGTTAGCTAGGCAGGTTAGGGCAATTAGGCAAGTCATTGTATACCTATGGTTTGTTCTGCAGACAATCGAAAAAATATATAGCTGAAAGGGGCTAATAATTTTGACCTTAAAATGTTTGTTTTTTTTAATTAAAAACTTCTTTTATTCTAGCTGAAATCAAACAAAAAAGACTTTCTCCAGAGGAAAAAATTTTATCAGACATACTGTGAAAATTTCCTTGCTCTGTTAAACATCATTTGGGGAATATTTAAAAAAGGGGGTCTAATAATTCTGACTTCAACTGTATGTAACATATATTTTGGACTGATTAATTGCATATTAAATAAAAACAGATGTTAACAGCTGAAAAGTCACATTTGAGGTAAGGTTGAACACTATAAGGTTGAATCTGATTATTTAGAAGGTCGACTAAGGTTGTAATTTCAACGTTTGCATTTTAGAAAATAGTGACCCAGACATTTTGTCTGCTGTATAGTGTTCAATTTTGGAAAATTTGGATGGTAGGCCAGATATTTTGCATAATGTGCATATGCAGAATTAGTATGCCTATTATGCCATTCCGAACATAGCCAAAAACAGTATGTCTATACACTGACAGCTTTCTTGTTTAAATAAACTCAGCCCTCTTAGGAAACCAAAGACAAGTAAGAATTATTAAAAGTTAACCAGTCGTCAAGTCAGTTTATACAGCGCTGATGCCATGCTTATAACAGAACAAGCAAACAAAGCAACATTTCAGCTGCTTTGAACATTGATGAATGATGTTAGCAAAATGCTAAAATAGCTCTTATAGCAAAGAGGTTTGCTCAGAAGCAAATACTGTGTAACAGTGAAATAAATTAGTGCATCGATTTAAGGGCTGTTTTGTCCATGTGGGTTTTGTTGTGGGTAATTAGTTGTGTTGTTTTGTGTGTGTCCTGTCTCAGAGTTCTGTCATTAACAGCGCCCTCAGCAGTTTCTCTCTCTCCATCCGCAGGTCTTCAGAGCTTCTCATATACAAGGACAGAAGAAAGGATGGGAACAATAAGAGAGAGAGAGAGAGAGAGAGAGAGAGAGGAGATGACGAGCGAGAGAGAGAGAGAGAGAGGAGCAGAGAGAGGAGGAGAGAGAGAGGAGAGGAGGAGAGGAGAGAGAGAGATTCAGAGATGAGAGAGAGGAGAGAGAGAGAGGAGAGAACAACAGCATCAAGGCCCACGTCACAGATGGAAAGAAAAAGGACAGACCTGCCATAACAAAAGATTTGAATCATTGTAGAGAGACAGAATAACCTAAAAAGGCAAATATATCTGAGATAATTTATTTAAGACATTGGAGAGGGTTGACAATTTGGACAAAATGTCCCCTCAAGTGCATTAATGCTAGTAATGTTTGCCATTGTGGGGAATGTTATTGGTCCCCTTGAGGAACACAGAGTATAAATTATACAGACTAAAGGATTTGGAAAATTAAAAACATGTTAAATGTTTTCTGTGAGGCTTGTCTTTAAGCGAAGGGTTTAGCATTATTTTTTGTACACAACAACAACAACAACAACAAAAAAGAAAAAACAGTATATCTACAAGAATTTCCAACAAAGATAGTTGAACTATGTGTATGTGTGTGTTACCTTTGTGTGTGTGTAGCATATGGTAGCAGGTGAGGTACTGGACTTGGAAAGAACAGTGGTGAACTGTCATGCTCCAAACGTGAAGTATCTTTCTGCTAGAGAAAACACAAATACACATTGGCACATACGGCATTCAAGGCTTAACCTGGAATTGTGCTGGAGAAATTTGGAAATTATACAATAAATCAAGCAAAACTCTTATTTCATATCAGTGGATGCAAAATAAAACAGTGGTTGTATTTCATTCTGCGATTTATATAAAATCACCACTAAAATCCACTTTATACTTGTTGAGGCAAGCAATTTCATTCATTCATTAATTTTCCTTCAGCTTAGTCTCTTTATTAATCAGGGGTCACCACAGCGGAATGAACCACTAACATATCCAGCTTATGTTTTACACAACTGATGCCCTTCCAGCCACAACCCAGCACTGGGAAACACCCATACGCTCTTGCATTCTCACACATAACGTTACACTATGGCCAATTTAGTTTATTCAATTCACCTATACTGCATGTCTTTGGACTGTGGGGGAAACTGGAGGAAACCCACACGAACACGGGAGAGCATGCAAACTCCACACAGAAATGTTAACTAAAAAACAAAACGTACCTCTCACTCAGTTTTCACGTTGTATCTAGAGAGCATTTGTAGCACAGCCTTTATATTTTCTTTTGAATAGAAATTCCCAAAACCGGAAGTTCATCTTACAATTTGAAGCGAGATAGAAAAGTGTCCGTTATGGTAGCCAGTAGCCAGAATCACGCTAATTTTCTATGGGGCAGGGCGTTTGCGTTGCAAAACCGCCAAAATTTTCACCACCTGCCTATGTCCTTTTTTACACGCGAAAATAACTTTAAATCGCCCAATGAACGCAGGTCAATATTTTTGGGACCTCGCTACAACTAAAGGTATACAACTCAAGGTAACACTTCAAAAAGTTTTTGACCGAGTTTACTTGCTGAAGAAGGTTTCCAAACAACAACTGCTCCCCCGTTTTAAACTTGCTAGTAATGTTTTATACAACACTTAGTGTTGTAACGCCAAAAGTATTCTGTAAATTATCCTTTCTCCGAATTGTACTTTAATTTACTACAGTCAACTTAGTCACCAAAATGAAAATTCTGTGCTCATTATTTACCTTATAAATCTGTTTGATTGAGGATTGAACACAGTAGAATTTAGATTTTAAAAATGTCAGATTTCTGTGTGTGATGTGTGTGTGTGTGTCTCTGTGTGTGTATATATATATATATATATATATATATAATATATATATTATATATATATTATATAATATAGTTAGTTAGTTGAAGTCAGAATTATTATATAATATATTCTGACTTCAACTGTATATGTTATTGTGATCAGATGAGAGAAAGACAAACATGGTAACAACACAGGTGAGTAAATCATGGATGTATCAGCCAGGGCACTCATCAGGGATTGGCCATTTTAAGAGCTGTCTCAATTGCACGATTCCTAAAGTGTGAAATGTTCACACTCTTTTAAATTCCCATAATACACTATGAACTCAGAGTGCATTAAAGCTCACTATTATGTTCCCTAAATGGATGTTCTGAAGTGCAAAACATAAACCATGTGAACCAACTCACCAAACATAATGGATACCACATAAAAATCAACCACACACAGATGCGACTGGCTTATGTATAACAGGCAGCCCATAGAAACAGCCATGTGTCAGACAGATCCATGTAATGATGACTCAATTTTAATTCTGAGTGTATTGAAGGTGCACTGAGTAATGTTTTTTTTTTTCTTCTCATTATAAGTTCCCCTGTCTCCCTGTTAATGGATATTTGTTATTGGATATTTTCTCTAGTGAAGAGAAATAATCAAGGCAGACAACCTTTCTATTATGATTTCGGCAATGCATTTTGATTAAAAAATGTTTTTGATTACATCTCGATGGAGAGGGGGGAGAGTAACTCTTACCGGTGGATAAATCGGTGGCTGGACTTGTTTGTCCAAGGAGCTGTTTGAGGAGGATTTCCCCATACTGCATTGGGAGGAGATGGCTGCAAGTGCCTCAGGAAGGTCATCTTCATCACTATGGTTACTATTGACAAAGGAAAGTGTTTCAAAGAGGCCTCGTTGTTAACACTAAAAGGCTACAAAAGAAAATCACCCTCTTCCACCTAGTGACTCACAAGCTGAACTGTCTGACGAGGCGTTTGCGCCGGTCCACTTTAGGCTTTTCAATGTTCAGACTGCTCGAGCCTGAATCCTGTGAGGAGCTGGGATACCTGCGATAAAAGTTAGAAGTCCGTAAATATTGAAAGCTTGAATATTCTTTTATGCTTGATGACCATTTGAGACATTTACCAAATTTGAGGCTTGGTACGAGATGTTCTCACCTGTTCCGTTTGGTCTCCACTGAAGAGTTCCCCTTTGAGGTTCCACTATCACTTTGTGTGACCCGCTATAGTAGAGGAGAGCAGAACACAGACTATACATCATTCCATCTGCCTCATGTGCTACATAAATTGTCATCATTTTGTAGTGTAGTTATTAGTGCAGACATTTTTTTTCCCAAAATCCAGCTAATAATAGCTTAAGGCGGCTGTATGTGGCTTCTAGCATTAGGTTTTATAATGTCAATCTTGGTTATCTTGGTACACCTCATTAGATTTGGTATACCACATTAGATAAATTACAGTGGACATAATGAAATAGGGTAATCATTAAAATTCATTATAAAATGAAAATGAACACTATTTTACATCTTATTATTTTTTGACACATAAAACTTGTTTGGTTGTAAAAGTTGAAACTTAATATTCTGATGAAAATATGAGGCTTTTTTTGTTGTTGTAGATTTTTTTTTTTTTTTTTTTACAATTTTTGCATTTATTGTGATGGGATAGCAAGTCAAGATTTCTGGCATGGGACTCTAAAATGAAACCTGCAGGCTCACATTGAGTACGTTTACATGGAGACCAATAATTCGATTTTAATATGATTAAGACAATACTCTGATTAAGAGTCTACCATTTAAACAGCGATTTTTGATTAATTTAATCTGATTAAGCTCATAATCGAACTAAAAAGAAATGGAAATAAGACATGTGGAGTATGCCGATTTTAGTCGTACTATTGAAATGCAGTACAGACATGTAAACCGCAATCAAATTATTACCATCGTGTAGCTACAATTTGCGACAGCATAGTTTATTGGAGTATGTGCTATAACATGTAAAACAGGATCATGAAAGAAACGTTTATAAAGCAACTCATGTAAACACCTTAATCATATTATTGTCTTATTCAGATTAAGGCAAATAATTCCATTACTGGTGTCTTTGTAAACTTAGTCGTTGTTGGGTTTTCCCAAGGCAGTCGCCATGATTTTGAGAAAGTAAGACATGTTCCTCGATTAACATTTAGATTAAACCGAATTGTTAAAAAATATACCCTTAAAATATTCATAAACCCAAACTTAACCATACAAATCCTTCAACCCAGAGGGAGATGATTGGTCTAAAATAGACATGAACTAAACCTGTCCCACAAATCTGATTGGTTAATTGTAATTGGTTGATTTCAGGATCAACAAAGATGTTCTACTTTGTGGAAATTGGAAACTATCCCCTTCAGATCTGCTTCCGTTCGATCAACAAACCAATTGATAGAACCAAGTCCCCACACTACAATATTTTTACTTCAATTATCTGTGACATTTCGATGTGTCACTATATGGTACTTAATACAGAACCAGTTTGATTGCTTTAAACTGGCCATCTTTAACTGGATTTACCTGTTTGTCAGGAAAGCGACATGCAGACATATAATAGACAAATTAACTTTGCATCAGCTTTCATGAGTGTCATGTTTCCTGCAGTCTGTCAGTGTTAGCATTTACTTTAGAGATGTTGCTTTTTAGCTGTTCCTGTAATACCGCAGGCGAGGAAGGAAGACTTTTCTCTGAAAGTGGTTTTTCCTCTGCCTGTAGTTACAGAGAGAACATAATATTTATTCATGAGACAGTGTAAACAATTCTTCTCTGTTTGTCCCAGGAGGCTGTGATCTACAAAACTGACCATGTCTATGTTGATGTGAAGGGCCGGCCAGGCTGCAGGTTCTGCCTCCAGCTGGTCTGCAGAGCTCGATCCAATTCATCCGAGAGTGCAGGAGATACAACCCAAGCTTCTGATGTAAACAAACACATCAGCATAAATGTTCTGAGTAAATTCTTCAGTTAGTTTCCCTCCACAGATTTGATTAGTAGCGTACATTCCAATACATTATTCAAGACACTCTTTAGTCATTGTTCAGCACTTAAAATTTGTGTCATTGACTGATTTTTCAAATTACAAAATGTCTTCCTTTCCTTAATATTAACTGTTACTTATATTAACAGAGAATTGCTTTGGTATAAACTAAAGAGACTATATTTGCTAACATTGGGCCCTTTTTTCCATTTCAATTTGCTGACAGGTGGTGTTATGAATCATTTACTTAACCAGTCTCTCCAGGCATTTACTGTGACTCTTTACATATATTTAGTCTTAGGAATGACTGGACCTTCAATATCCTTGAGGGATTGATTAAACAATGCCCACAAGAAAAAATACAATAGTAATTATACTATACAATAGTAATACAAAAAAATACTGTTTTTGAACCACACTATATTAAAGTACTTAATTAATCTGTTGTGGTAATTCTATAGTGGCTGTTTTAAAACAACAGCTATAGTAATCTAAACAAACTGACCAACACTGTACTTCTAGGGCAACTACAGGGTATAAAACTAAAGAGCAGTTTCCTGTATTTAATAATACAGTATGCTATACAGTGTATTCACTCACCAGCCACTTTATTAGGTACAACTTACTAGTACCGAGTTGGACCCCCCCTTTTGCCTTTAGAACTGCTCTAATCTGCCGTGGCATAGATTCAACAAGGTACTGGAAATATTCCTCACAGATTTCGGTCCATATTGACATGATAGCATCACACAGTTGCTGCAGAATTGTTGGCTGCACATCCATGATGCAAATCTCCCATTCTGTCTCTCACTGAATATTTTCTTTTTTGGATAATTATTTGTAAACCCTAGGGATGGTTGTGCGTAAAAATCCCTGTAGATCAGCAGTTTCTGAAATACTCAGACCAGCCCGTCTGACACCAACAACCATGTCACGTTCAAAGTCACTTAAATCACCCTTCTTCCCCATTCTGATGCTCAGTTTGAACTGCAGTAGATCAACTTGACCATGTCTACATGCGTAAATGCATTGAGTTGCTGCCATGTGATTGGCTGATTGGAAATTTTTCGTTAATGAGCAGTTGGACAGGTGTACCTAATAAAGTGGCCGGTGAGTGTATATACAGTATAACACTTTTCTATAGTATGAATCATTGGGTTGTTTAGAAATAAATCACGCTTGGAAAGGATTTGCGATCCAAAAAAAAAAAAAAAAAAAAAAAAAAAAACTACTCTCTATAGGCTAATTCTAATGTATAAAACTGTTGTGAACACAGAGCAACTAGTCAAGCAGATTTAGTAAAGGACTCACTAGGTTTAGCTGTTGTGAGGCACAACGGTTCTTGTTTTTCATAACCATGGTGATGATAGCAGCGATGGATCTTTCCAGAATGAGGAGCCTCATTCTCTTCCACACTAAACCTCCGGGTGTCTGCAGCGCTCAAAGGGAAACTATAAAACAATACACAACACACAGTACAATGGTACATATGACAGCTTTACATTATTTGTGGACGAGTTTCAGAAAATAAAAGGACCTTCAAGTTCATTCATACATAGTCCCTACACACCCACCCACACATGCAACATAATAGCATATGTCATCTTTATTGATGCCATACATTCATAACACAATTAACGCCAGCGTGAGACCAATGCAAACCTGAGCCGGTGTTTATTGATTTATTTTCAAGTAGGACAACCACAGTACAAATGTGACATGCAGAAACATGCACACGCAGCTTTCTAATATAATAACAGAGTGCTTCTGAAAGTAATTTCAATGGAAAGACCAACAACAACAACAGTTTATGCAAATGGTGTTATTAAACAGAAAATGGAACAGTGCAAATGCTAATACAAAAATGAGAAGAAAATGTCAGGGGTTTACATAATCAATAAAATTGAGTCGATTAGTGTAAACAACACATTTATTAAGGCAGGTCTCACTGCAGCAGACTGTGTAATCATTAAAAGCCCCCCGTCCCTTGCTGATTGAACGGATTTCGATGGCTAAAACACAAAGGTGTCTAACTTAACACTTCAGCAAATACGTAAATGATCATTAGCACATACAGAACAGCTGTCACGAGTACTTTCAAGGTGAATGTAAAGGGACAGTTCACCCAAAATAGAGAATTCTGTTATCATTTACTAAACTTTCGCTTGCCACAAACCTGCTTCAGTTTCATTTTTAAAACAAAATATGATATTTTGAAAAATGTTGAAAACCTGTAACCATTGACTTCCATAATATTAGTTTTCTTGCTATGTAAGTCAATGGTTACAGGTTTCCAGTATTCTTTAAAATATATAGTTTTGCGTTCAACAGAAAAAGGAAACTCATAAAAGGACCACTTGAGATTGAGTAAATAGTGAGTCAATTTTCATTTTTTGGGTGAACTATCCCTTTAGATTAAGTCAGGAATGTTCAAACTCTGTCCTGGAGGGCCGGTGTCCTGCAAAGTTTAGTTCCAACCCCAATCAGACACACCTGGGATAGCTAATCAAGCTCTTACTAGGCTTTCTAGAAACAGGTGTGTTGAGGCAAGTTAGAGCTAAAATCTGCAGGACACCAGCCCTCCAGGACCGAGTTTGGACACCCCTGAATAAAGTAAAGCGGGACTGTAAACAGTGAGGAGCTTGTCTTGGCATTATATAAATGATCTGCACTTAAAAGTAAACATTCATACATGATATGCACAAAATATGTGAATTAAAATGATAAAATAGGCTATAATCTAGAACAAGGCTGCTCAGCCGGGCTTTTTTCGAGGAGCCAACCTGAGCAACCCTGCTATAGAATATAAAGCCACAACAGCAGCACATCTTCTGACATCGTTCAGGTAATTTGCTAGTTCTAGATTTTATCCTAAATCATGCAAAACTCTAAAAGCTATCAACATGCAGATTTGTCAGACGTCACGGTCCACATATGCTGAATATGTGTTTGTCATTTCAGGACGCATTTGATCGGATGAGACATGTCACATGATGGATGAGTTGATGGATGATCACAAGCAAAAGATGAGACTCCAGAAGGTGAGATGATGAAGGATGACACACCGACTGACTGGATGCGAGCGTCTCTTTTACTAAGGTGAGCGGCTCATCCAAACACCCTCTCACATGCTCAGAGTGCAGTCATAAGTTTGTCTTTGTGCATGACAGACACACTCCTGACATTGTGCCCAACCAAACCGCTCTCACCAAACCCACCACTGCTCGCAGGGGGTCTGTCCACATAGGAGGGTCTAAATCAGACACATATGCACATGCGGGTGAAACACAGATGAAGCACAGATGAGATCTGGATTAAAAACAGAATCAGATTTACTGCGGGGTTTCTGTTAGTTTTTCTATACCTGTGTGGTGGAGGTGTGTGTCCTAATTCCATGGGCTGGATGTATAGAGGAGAGGTCAGAGAAGGAGGAGGGTGTGATCTTTGCCAGGGATCCTGTGCAATTGGAATGTTGTGCTTATACTGGGGAGAAACATAAAATTGTAGATTTACATGAGTGAAGTTTCTTGTTAAGCTCATTATTTTTGAGATTTTGGTCTCCATTTACTAATGTCGTTCCTACCCACGAAGACTCAATATTCAGAACACATAAATATATTTTGAATTAAATAGGATAGACTTCTGTTTCTCCATGGGGAACAAAAATGAATGAAAAGAACAAAAATAACATAAAAATTAGGGATGTAATGATTCACCGGGGGTTGAAAATCGATTCAAATATGTGATGATTCAAACTGGTACAAATGTTGAATGAATCGCGATACATGTTTTGAACAGGCGCAAGCTCGCTTCACCTGCTTATAAGCAGCGAGCAAGAGGTGGGGCAGCAGAGTAAAATGACAGCGGAGAAGTGCGGCAGATAAAACACAAACTGTGCAAATACTGCAAAAAGATATTTACTTACGATAACAATGACCACCTCTGTACACACTGCTTTCTGCTTTAGGAAAGGCTTTCCTCTCCACTTAGTCCCCAGTGAAAGTTTTTTGTTCAGCAGGGAACATTGTAAATGTGCAAAGACCTCAGCTTATGCCAGAAAACATAGATATGCTGATATTTCTTTATAAAAATGTTAAATCACTGCACAGTCACAGTTTAAGTTTGTTTATATTAATGAGTCTTCTTTAGTTTGAATTATTTTTTTTAAATCTTTTATTTGTTTTAAAAATAGCATTTTGGTTATGGCAGAATATATCTAATTTAGCAAAAAATGTGCAAAATTTAAGAAAAAAAAAAAAAAAAATCAAAGGGCTCTTCACCTTAAATTTGTTTCAAATAATTTTGTTAAAAAATAAATCCAGACTAAATCTTGAATTGTGAGATTAGTATCGTGAATCGTATCGAATCGCGAGTCTGGTGAATCATTACATCCCTGATAAAAATGTGTTCGTGTTCTCATCCTAAATATTCGGTTTTCTTTGCATTCTCTTGCAAAACAGTAATGTTTCCAGATACTTTGTGCTCAAAACATTTGTGATGGAAATACTATGAGGCAGGAGGAAAACAATTTAATTTCATAGGTTTTATATGAGTTACCACATTATTACCATTCATTAATACAGTACTTGTTTAAAAATGTAAATACCATAAAAAAATGTTTGGTAACATTTTATAATAACTTTTCACTAGTAATCATTTATAAAACATGAACAAATAGTTAATTCATCATTTGTTAAGCATTAACTCTACATTAGTAAGTAGAAATTAGTAAGCCGTTTATAACTACAGCTACAAATGCTGTGTTCTTGACTTATAAGTATGCCCACACGGAATTTGCACGTGCAGAAATCCACAGATTTTTAACCCATTATTGAGTCCATGTATTCACTTGTGTAAATGTGTGTAAATTTATATTTATTCATTTTTTAAATTAATTTCAGTAATATTATTGTAATATAATAATAGTAATATTAAAATGTCTTTACTTATGTACAATACAGTTTGTAAAGTAATATTTTCTGTCTTTTAATAGATATATTATACAAGAGAATTGCTTTGTGTACCAAATAATTTGATCTAATTGGATTTGCATTGTAAACATTAAATAAAAGTTAAAAATGTTTTATTTTTTTATTTCATATATTAAGTGTTTAGTTATGATTCTCCTAAAATCATTCTGCATAAATCTGCAGATTTTTTGCTAAATTCTCAGCAGAAATAGCAAAAAATGTCAGCAGATTCTCTCTGGTCCTAGTTATAAGCATTGTGCTTAATGATTGGCTTTTTATACTTTGTTAATGACCACGTTTCCATTACTAAGTATTGCATTATGTATAAATCAGTTATTTGGTCGTTTTAAAGATCATTCAGAATGCACAAGTAAATGATTAATAAACTATTCAAATTAACATTTATATACAGTTGAAGTCAGATTTATTAGCCCCCCTTTGATCTTTTTTCTTTATTTAGTATTTCACAAATGATGTTTAACAGCAAGGAAAATTATAAGAGCAAGAGCAAGGATCATTTTTTTTTCTTCTGGGGAAAGTCTTATTTGTTTTAATTTTGCTAGAATCAAAGCAGTTTTAAAGCCATTTTAAGGTCAAAATTATTAGTCCTTTTAAGCGATATTTTCTTTCGATAGTCTACAGAACAAACCATCATTATACAATAACTTGCCTAATTACCCTAACCTGCCTAGTTAACCTAATTAACCTAGTTAAGCCTTTAAATGTCTCTTTAAGCTGTATAGAAGTGTCTTGAATAATATCAAGTATAATATTATTTACTGTCATCATGGAAAAGATAAAATAAATCAGTTATTAGAGATGAGTTATTAAAACTATTATGTTTAGAAATATGTTAAAAAATCTGTTAAACAGTCTGCTGGTCTGGTCTGAGTATTTCAGAAACTGCTGATCTACTGGGATTTTCACGCACAACCAGCTCTAGGGTTTACAAAGTCTTCTCTCTGGGAAGAAAATAAACAGGGGGCTAATAATTCTGACTTCAACTGTATCTTATTATTCAGGCACATTGTAATTTGTATGTTAATAAATGCTTTTATTAACTCAAACGTCTTGCAGTTGTGTGACCTAATCTAAAGTGAGGACTATTTATGCTTTACAAATCTCTTATAAATGATTTTAACCTTGCAGAGAACCATAAATCACTCTTAATATAATATTACAGACCCTTCAAAGTAAATATTTCACAATATATAAATAGATCAACTTTTCTCTTACTGTTACAAATCTTATAAATTGTCAATAAAATAGAAACAATGAAAATGCAATTTTACAAAAACCGATTTCATTAACATGCTGTTCTAACAAGTTCTAAAAAAAACATCAACAGAATGTGACACCATTTCAAAAACCTCCCTGATAAATCCACATATTATTTCCTTATAATATGAAAAGTATGAAGGATTTTAAAGAGTACCGGTTTTAAGCTTGGCTCAGGGCTGGTCTGTGCACTACAAAACAGACAGAGCATTTCATTACACAAATCACATCCAGGAGAAATACAATCATTTCATTAAACAAACACAGCAAATAGTAAATAAACTTAAGGATTTTTATATTTGATTTGTTTGGCTTTACCTTAAATGGGGATGTTTTGCTGGAGTCATGGCTGTGGAAAACAGCAGCAGTCATATATGTGACATTTGTGATGTCATAAGTACATTTAAGTGCATTTGGGTCGGACGCATGACAGAGATTAAGCATGTTGAAATGCATTAGGTTGATTATTAAAAAAAAAAACTGCACATGGCACAGACCTACCCTTGACCATAGACTGTGCTCGTGATGGATATCTTTTACTTGGCCTTCTCTCAAAAGTGCTTGCTCTTCTGACTTTACCACTATGCGTGGCCTGATATTCGGTCCTTCCACTGTAAACAAACAACCTGACTCTTAAAAAAGCAACACGGTAAATATGTTGTCAGCATAGGTGTGCATGCGGGTGTGTGTACCTGAATCTGAAGCGTGAGCCCAGGCGTGTGAAGTCACTGCGGCTGGTCTTGTTGTGGGTTGGCTGCCGGAGCCGGAAGAAGGCATGGCTCTCGACTGCACACTTCCATAAATGCTTACACTCATGAGCACTCGACAGCTGAAAAACAAATGTGTGCTCCTGCTCTCGACCCTGCACACACAAACACATATACACACACAAAATGTTTTAGAGCACATAACACTAGAACAATCAAAGGCCATTGATAAACTTAAAGTGCACCTATTTTACCCTTTTTACAAGATGTAAGATAAGCCTTTGGTGTCTCCAGAATGTGTCTGTAAAGTTTCAGCTCAAAATATCCATCAGATCATTTATTATAGCCTCCGGAGTCTGCTCATTTTTGGTGGCTGAATACATTGTAGCTGTTTTTGTAGCCTGTGGCTTTAAATCCAAATGAGCTGCTTCTCCCTGCCCACCGCTCTGACCTGTCTGCTTCTCATCATGCGTTACATCAGATAAACAGCTCAGAGACAGACACGGACATACAGCTAATTAGTAAAAAAAAAAACAAGTTTGTTTATTTGATGTATTCGTGGTGGAGTTTATTCAAGCCTTTCTGATATGATGAGCCTCACACAGATGTCCTTTGTAGTACACGCACACACACACACACATATTAGTGTTTACTGACACCATGCGGCCGTGGTGATTATAGCAGTTAAGAAATACATATTACTTTATTACGAACATGCTCTGTTTTAAAAATGTTTCAAATTTCTAAAAATCACAGTGTTGTGACACATATTTTAATCCCAGTTCATTTGCAAAAAATTGTTCTATGTATATGTGTACACATGTTATTATAGAAACATGGCTCTTGTCAATCAATTCAGTCAGTGGGGAAAACCGCACTCCTACATCATGTTGTGGTGGGCCTCAACATCACTGGGATTTGGGTCCTATTTTAACATCAGGAAATTTTTTTTTTAAATTTGGTACACATGCTTTCATTGCTTCTGGATGTGCAAACTCATTTTAAGATTCTGGAACTTTGTTGCGTATGAAAATAGCACAATTTTTAAGATCAAATTAAAAAAAGATCCCTGTCTTTTTCTTTTGGGACTCCCTTCTAAAACACAAGCAATGTCATTGACCCTTAACACAAAAGTTTATAATTTTTTAGATAAACTGCAAGAAAATGCATCCTTATTAGATGGATACACTTTATAAAATATTATAAGCAAAATGTAAACACTCCTGCACAATTGCATTGGCTGATTGTCCACTGAAGCTATGCTGGGTTGTGCCTGGTCAGTACCTACAGTACATGGGAGATCTACTTGTTGTGTCATTACTTCCCTGGTATTTCCAAGACTAATTGCCCACTCCATTCTGTACTATGATGGAGACTTCCTGGAAAAACTATATTGCAGTTTGAAGAGGTATTATTGAAGCCAGCAATGAGTGTTTACTTTGAGGTCTGTGTGAGTCCTAATGCCCCAGTATAACAATGGGGACACTATACTTAAATTCAAGATCCTGACTCTCTCAGTGAATTAAAAATCCCATGACCTCAGGACTGGGACCCATACTCTGATCCATGACCCTTGGGACCATACTTTTTTTTTATTTTATTTTTTTTAGCAATAGCAATGTAATCCCAGTGTCCTGTCCAAATATGACCTCCTAATCCCCTTCTTCCATTGACTTGACTCTATCGCTTTCTCTAATAGTCACCTATAGCTGGTGTGAGCTGAGCAGACTGTCACGATTGCTCTATAACTGCCATCACATCATCCAGCAGTACCTTGTGTAGTGCTAAAAAAAGCCTTATTCTTTCATTCATTCATTGAGTGCGTGCAGGGTGCATTATCCTAGTGAACAAGCCCACTCCCATGAGGAAACACTATTGCCAAGGCCCCAGAGCAACACACTCCCTACATCGGCTTCTTGTCATTCCATAGTGCATTTTGGTGTCACCACTTCCCCAGATAAATGGCGCATATGAGCAACAGACCACACAGTCTTCTTCCACTAGTCTAAAGTCTAGTTCCAAAGCTTGTGTGCTCACTAAAGATACTCTCAGCAGTGAACAGGGGTAATTTTCTGCACTCTTTATAGATACTTAATTCAGTGGCTGTGTCCTTTAAATGCTAACTGCATCATTGTCGCATTAACTTTTTTTCTAACTCAAAGGATACTTCAAATGAGGTCTTCATGACTGAGAATATCCCAAGATTCATTGTGCATTGATGATGACAGGACATTATTAAAAAAATGAATATCTCATCAGACAACTGACAACAAATGAGATGCCTATTACTAAGATGTAGTTTTACAGATATGTTTTATGCATACATGGATGCATCAAGGGGAAGATATTTAAAAAAAAAAATCATTGTTTTTGTATAGTTTAATATTAATTTAAAAAAAACTATTACAAACATTACTGCTGTTTGTCAACGAAATTTACTAGGAGATGAGATCCATTCTCTGTATCTTGGCTCGGCCTTCATCAACGGAAACAACTTCTGAATTAGGACATAACTCTAGACTCCAATATTCGGCCCTTTGTGAGAAATGATCAGCAATATTTGCTTCACGTTGGTTTGCCTCAGTGTTGCTATATTGATTATTTTATTGGCTTGTGTAAATCATATTCACCAAGGCTGAAGTGCTTTAAGGGTGTACTCGCACTATGCTATCCTAACCGTTTCCAGGCTCGTTTCCCGGATCATTTGATAAGTGTGAGTGCTTTGAATCGGGCTCAGGCATAGTTCAGCTGGCCGGCTGTAAGAGGTGTGCAAGAGCATGGTTCACTTGGGCTTTGGCACGGTATGATTGTAGTGTGAGTGCAAAGTGCGCCTGAGCCCAAAACCGAAGACGAGACGTGACTTTTAAGGGACTGCTTCATATGGATTTATTAATCATTCTTACTGTTCAATGAATGCAAACTGTTGTAGATTATATAAGACGCAAACCGCTCACTGTAGACAGCTGCACCTTTAGCAAACCTCCTAATTCCTGCAGCACGATGACTTTATGATTGTTTATGAGTGCCAAAAGTGGCTGATCTGTTCGGCAAAATATCTGACTGCGTGTCACTGCGTCCCAAACGACTAAAACGATATAAAGAAATCTCCACTGTGCTGAGCGAGAGCGCTTCGTATTGAACAGAGCATCATCGATGACGCAAGCATGCTCAGGTGAGTGCAGGCCGTCGGGAGAGGGGGGACAAGCATGCTTTGGCCTGGTTCAAGGGAACTGTACATAGTGTGAGTACGCCCTAATACAGCAGAGTGTCTCTGTGATTCTTTTTGGTAGTTTAGATCAAAGTGTAATTTATGGATCGAAAACTCACCTTCTCATCATCCTCCACCACGACTAAGGTCAGTCTGTTCCTCTTGAAGTCAAGACGGGTTATTTTAGGCCTGATTGGAAACATTTATGCACAGCATGTTGAGATGGAAACTATCAGCCATAATGACTGAGTGCAATAATACAGTCACGCATCAGAACAATTGAAGTGAATTGTTAATCTCACCAGAAAAAGAGACCAATTTTGCTGGATCCCTCAAAAACAAGGATTCCAGTTGGAGTGAGTCCCAGAGCATATTCTCCCCCGTCCCGTCCCTACATAGATACAGTATATAACACTTGTGCACTTTTATTAAAACAAAAATATTCTAGTATTTAAAATGTTTAGTTTGGCAAGATTTTACACGTTCATAATCTTTTACAAATCACCAAGACTGTATTTAGTCAATAAAAAACTGGACTGACACAGTTTCAGTTTACTAGAACTTCTGTGTTAAGCTGCTTTGATGCTATCTACATTGTAAAAGTGCTATAGAAATAAACATGAATTGAATCAATACGAAATACCGCAGTAATAAGCTGGGTGAATATTATTGCAATACTCATGATATCACAGTTATTTAGAGCAGATGAGTGGATGATAGTACTTCTAATACAGCTATTAAAAGATTAATTCTCCTATAATAATGGCATATGCTGCTTTGAGGACTTAATGCTTTATTTAATGAGATATAATATCAGCATAAAAAGGTATAATGGAGAGTTTATGGAGGTGTAGTATTTTCTTTGTACAGTTAAAGTGCCACTTTTATAATAGGAGAGGATTCTGCTATTGTGAGAGTGAAGATAAAAATAAATGAAGACAAGAATTTGAATGCTCGCTCTGAACTCTAATCTTTGAAATCCACTGATGTAAATGAACTACAGGGAGTGATCTCACCTTCACAAAATGCATGTCCACTCCGTACATTTCCAGCCACTTGCACTTATTCAGGAAATTCAGCTCAGCTTGAGAAGGAATCATTCCTCTGTAAAAGAAATATTGGTTGAACATTAAATTCATGAGCCGTGTTGAAAATTCAACTATTCAACTCTATGTCCATTGCCTCATCGTTTCATGGCTAGAATACAGCAACTCCCTTTTGCACAGCCTGACAGCATCTACCATATGTTCCATCTAGCGCATCCAATGTTATGCCACACTCGTTTTTAACCTCCGGAAATCCTCTCACATTACAGTTCTGCTCTTTGCTCTACACTGGCTGACAGTATCTGAACGAATTCAAATCAAGCCATTGTTTCAGTTTTAAACTTACAGTCTGCTCACCGATTATCTTCATGTCTAGACATTTTTCCATTTTCAAGAACAAACCAGACACAATTAAACAGCTAATTTTTAGGAACTGATCTGCAGCCGAGCACGTACTTATACGGTAGCACGCTGACTTTGATGATTGCTCTTAAAACGGGGTCAAATGCAGAGCTGGGGATTTAATTAAAACCACAGGGACACCGAGTTTTCAGTTCGCGTGAAATGCATGTAAACATTTCAAGTGTGATTATCGCTGGCAAATGAAAGTGTCCAAAACTAATTAAGTGAGGCCGAATCTGACACTTCAATCTGTTCTGAGAACTTAATTCAGAACACACACAAGCACAACCTTATATCGTGTGCCAAGCAGAGGCGACGAGACAAAATTTCAAGTGATAAATCTCTATTAATTGTATTAATTAATGTATGTTCATTGCTTGCTCAATGGTTTAGTGGCTCAGTTTATATTCTTAAATTATTGGCTGTAATATAGTCAAGCACAGTGGTGGAAAAAGACAAATGAATATTGCCCTATAGGGTTTTAAAAATTGTAATCATTCATAAATTATTTAGAAAATCTCCGGTTGCTAGTTACAGTACAGCAGTTATTCTGTATCATACAATCACAACTAAATAAAAAAAGATTGGGAAACCCAAAAACTTATGTATAGTCTCTTGACTGATCTGGAGAACTGGAAGGCAAAACCACCTCTCAAAAGAGAAACCAAGTTATGTGAATAAATGGCAAGTTAATTCGTTTTTATCACTTGCTATTTGAAACGTTGAAATTAGCTAAAATCGCGAGAGGCTGCAATATGAATTGCATATGTATTATTTAATTTCCCCCGCACAGAGAAAATGCGTGACAGCCGGCTGCGTGTGACAGTCTTACTAACCAAATGAGTAAGGACACTTTCATTCTGCCTAATCAGAATTGCGCAACCGAACTACAGCCACAATAAAAAAAGAAAACAAAAAGGAAAGCACTGACAATTGGGATTACGGTGTCTGCCCCTTCAGAAGCATTAAAAGACAAATTAATATCAAAGAAAAACAACAATTGTAATATGGAATATTTTGTTTCAAAGTCACAGACACCAAACAAAACAGGTCATTTTTAAGAGCTGTCGCAGAATTGTTGCCATGGCTTACAGATTATTGAGCTGGAGCTTGACTACAAAATTAAATCGTAAATCAAATCGCAATATCTGTCAGAAAAAAAATACAAATTCAACTTGGTATTTTTCCCAAATCGCACAGCCCTACACTGAAGTGCACAATATAAGCTTATACACAAAGTAGTATATTAGTACTGAATATACACCTTACACGCCAAGGCTGAGAAAAACTAGTATACTAGCAAGTGATAAAAAATTCATTTAAAAAGTTCATAAAACTTGCCGTTTATTTGCATAACTATGCATATAATACATACCTTACTGAATATACACCATTAGGAATGGCCAAACATTTTTCTCAAAGTCTTTTTCCTTTATTCTAGCATATTCTATCTTTTTCCATATACACAGCCGTTGGAACCCTATTGGCTTGAGACTTCTGCTCTCATTCACTTCAATTGATTTTTTGCTATAAAAAACAGTTCATTATGTTGCAAAATTATATTTTCTTATTATATTACTTTTTATGTACTGTCATAAACACAATTGCTTTGAGCAATTGTAGTTTATGGCTGTTTATTATTCCAAGTTATTTCCCCATAGGCAAATTAATCAGAAGTCCTAAAACAATCACAGAAAAAGCTTACTTCCACATTGCAGAATAAGGTCATTATGTATTATATGCATAAAAAAATAAACATGTGGATTGTGTTTTAATATTATGATTTTAACAAATAGGTATGTGGCTCTTCATTTCTCCATTTGTAAACTAATGTTTACAGTTGCATTTCTAGAATGATCAATAGCAATGATCAATAGTGTTAAATTTATGTTCATTAAATCAAATCAAAAAGCAGATCAAGAATTGAATGAAATAGAAATGAGCTAACTAATCAGAATTGAATCAGTAGCTTTTGTTGTGAAAACATAAGTCTTAATGCATTAGGGGCTTAGTTCAGCTAAACATTTAAATGCTGCTCTCCTTCATGCCATTCCAATCCCCTGAGACCTTTGATAGTTTCCTGAATACAAATTCACATATTTTAGATGAAACCCGAGAGCTCTGCGACCCTTCATATACAGAAATGGCTCTCAAATGGTCAATGTCAAGAAAAAGAACCAAAAACACTGTCAAAACAGTCGATGTAATTTTAGTGGTTTAACTGTAATCATATGAAACTCCAAAAACACTTTTGTGCAACAAAATAAACGGTAAAATGTACTCTATTTGCTTTTGTCTTCTCTCTCGTGTCAGGTTAGATTGCGTGTTTACTACAGGCAGTACAACTAATTGCTATTAAGGTCAGCAGCGTGGTAATGCCTTTAGTAAACGTGCACCCTAATCTGACCCTAAAGACAGAAACCAATTAATTTTTTTTGGCACACAAAAGTGTTCCTGGAGCTTTGTGGGATTACAGTTGAAGTTACTACTGAAGTCATGTGGACTGTTTTCAATTTCAGGAATTTGAATCGAGGGCTGGTAATAATAACAATTTTCATTTTTGGGTAAACTAAACCTTTACCCAATGATCCGCTTGTTAAGTGTGACGTCACGCGAAGTGGCTTCCGGGTCCAAGTGCTATATCCAGTTGTATGGGGAGACTCAACAAAAGGTAATAATAAATGTTTACAAAGCGATGTAATACTTTAGAAAAATACGATTGCAATACACTGTATTTATGCATGCCTAATATCTGATGGCCAGAAAATGATTAATTTTTTATAAATTGTTAAAATATTGGTGTCTGTGATGCAGCAAGTCCAGAGACAGTTGTGTACACCATGATTTTATATAAAATTCACTTTAATGTGTGACCTAAAATGGTCATAAACAAATGTTTTCTCAATTCAAGTAAGTAGCAGCTTGGACCCGGAAACAGTATTTCATTCGTCGCGAGTTAATATTAATCGCAAATCTGTTATGCTGAGTTCACACCAGACATGGATGAAGCATCAAGTGTGAGTGAATTACATGTTTAGTCAATGCAAAGATGCGAACAGACATCCTGCGGCGCGATTCGCGGGAATGAGGAATCAATTACTTGAGTTGGAAAATCGGAACCTTAGCAGACATTTGCGCCACATTAACCAATCATGAGCTTGCTCTTGTAGGGAAGTGATTATGACATAATGCTTGTTGTTAGTGTCCCAAGGGGAAATCCTCTTGCCAACACCAGACAACAGTTCATCAAACTAGGCTCGGCTCAGTCGGAAGCACCGCTGAAAGCCTCCATGATCCAGGTATATTTTCTGGAGGAGTTGATGAACTCATAGAGCTGGGTGCATTTCTGAAAGGTGCTAGTGGATTCACACATGGCGCCAAACTAGTATAAACTGTTTTTCAGCCTTTGTAAAGCACAAACACAGCTATTCTCTCAATAAAATCCATGTTAGCCCAACAAAGCTAGTCACCAGGCAGGCAGAAGCCTTGCCCACGATGCAAATCTGTGTCTATTGTGAAGTGGATTTGATGCACGAATGAAGCAAGTAAACTCAAAATGCTGACGCATCTATTTACATGAATAGCACGATTTATTTGTGCATTCTGCATCTAGTGTGAACACAGCATTAGACCGTATAGTTTACAGCATCAGTGTCATCAATATCTTACTGCATTCGTATTAAATACAAACCTCATAAAACTGAATGGCGCTCAAAAGCATTACTATAAGTGTTGGGGCGGGCATTACTATAAGTCTGTAATATCCCATGTAAATAATTTGCATCCTTGTTTTTAGGTTAACAAATACTAAGATGTGCTTACCTGCACTCAACCCATTTGCGGTAGATGTCCGCCTCCATAATCTCCGTCTGTTTGGGTGAAAAGCGAAACTCTGACACTAACAAAATCGAGTGTTCTAGTGGATCACAATCCCCAAGTTCACCTAATAACACACAAAATAGAAAGAATTAAAAATAAAGACAAAAATGTGTCGCAAATATGCAAATGCTTAAACAAAAATGACACAGAACTCACTCTGTAAGCAATAAGCCCCGAGCTCTACGGAAACATCATACGGACATTTTAACCTGCTCAGGGAAAAAGGAGAAAATTAATGACCCTTAAAACAGCCGGTAAAGTGTGTTTGCAGCACATAAAAGGTGACTTCAAAAACATGCAAGCGACACGGTTTTTGAGTATTGGCTAAAATGTACTTCCGTTAAATGCAGGATGACGAAACCCAGTGTTTATGGAAAAAAAATGTGTGTGTGTGTGCCCCCTGTGTGGAAAAGTGTGTCGGAGCGTATCTGTACTCTTAAATTAGAAGCAGTGTGTTGATTCTCATTGGAGTTTCTTTTATTAAAAAGGAGCAGAGCAGCACCCAGGAGACCAGACCCAGATTATACACACTGAAACAGAGCTTTTATTGGACCCTGGTAGAAACCCTGCCTCTGCGTGTGTATGTGTGTGTGTGTCTGACAGAGGGAGTGTCAGGGGTGTGACAGAAGGGCAAAAAGGAGGATATCAAAGGCCCTCCTTTTTCCACTGCGTGTGCATGTTTTTGTGCGTTTATCTTTCATAGTGAGGTAAGCGTAATTTCTTACTTGCCGGACAGTATGTCTTGTCTAAGCTGCAGTACAAAGAGATACCTGAAAAAAAAAATGGTTACGTGGTCATGAGTCAAATATTACAGTTCAGATATGTCAACCATGCAAATTAGGGATGAAGTGATGTTTGCTTTCATGGTTTGGACAACATCGATTAAATGAGCAATATAAAATGATATATAATTAACAAAAATAAATGAAAAACAAATCCAAAAATTAAACTAAAATGGCCAGTAAATTTAGCCGTCAGATGATTGTAATTTGCAGTATGAGTTTGTTTTGAGATACACTCACCGGCCACTTTATTAGGTACACCTTACTAGTACTGGGTTGGACCGCCTTTTGCCTTCAGAATTGCTTTAATTCTTTGTGGCATAGATTCAACAGGTACTGAAACATTCCTCAGAGATTTTGGTCCATATTGACATGATAGCATCACGCAGTTGCTGTAGATTTGTTGGCTAAATCTGCGACTCTCCTGTTCCACCACATCCCAAAGGTGCTCTATTGGATTGAGTACTGGTGACTGTGGAGGCCATTTGAGTCCAGTGAACTCATTTTCATGTTCAAGAAATCTAAATCTGAGATGATTCGCGCTTTATGACATGGCGCGCTATCCTGCTGGAGGAAGCCATCAGGAGATGGGTACACTGTGGTCATGAAGGGATGGACATAGTCAGCAGCAATACTCAGAAAGGCTGTGGCGTTGAAACAATGCTCAATTGGTACTAATGAGCCTAAAGTGTGCCAAGAAAATGTCCCCCACACCATTACACCACCACCAGCCTGAACCGTTGATAAAAGGCAGGTCGGATCCATGCTTTCATGTTGTTGACGCCAAATTCTGACCCTAGCAAAAATCGAGACTCATCAGACCAGGCAACGTTTTCCAATCTTGTATTGTCCAATTTTAGTGAGCCAGTGCGAATTGTAGCCTCAGTTTCCAGTTCTTAGCTGACAAGAGTGGCACCCAGTGTGGTCTTCTGCTACTGTAGCCCATCCGCCTCAAGGTTTGATGTGCAGAGATACTCGTTACAGCCAAGGTATGCAGAAGAGCGAGTTACTGTTGCCTTTCTATCAGCTTGAACCAGTCTGGTCATTCTCAACTGACCTCTGGCATAAACAAGGCATTTGCATCCACAGAACTGCCGCACACTGGAAATTTTCTCTTTTTCGGAGATGGTTGTGTGTGAAAATCCCAATAGATCAGCAGTTTCTGAAATACTCAGACCAGCCCGTCTGGCACCAACAACCATGCCAAGTTCAAAGTCACCTAAATCGCCTTTCTTCCCCATTCTGATGCTCAGATTGAACTGCAGCAGATCGTCTTGCCCATGTCTGCATGCCTAAATGCATTGAGTTGCTGCAATGTGATTAACTGATTAGACATTTGCGTTAACGAGCAGTTTGACAGCTGTACCTAATAAAGTGCCTGGTGAGTGTATAATTACATATACAGTCATATTCAATAATTAAAAAAATCAACTTTGAATAAGCATTAGATAAAATGTAAAAAAAAAAAAAAAAAAAAAAAAAAAAAAAAAATGCGCCAAAAAATGGACAAACATTTAAAATTGTCTGATACTGCCTGATGACCGATATACAGCTATAGAAATAGACCACTTGAAAATTCTCAGTTTGTCTGAATTGACAATTTATAGTTAAGTGTTTGAGCAATATGTATTTTTTTTATTCTGTAAACGACAGTTTACATTACATTTTGTCTAAATTAAAAATGAAAATTTTTATATTCATTTTTGTTAAATAGAAAGACATTAGGGTTCGCACATCTAATAAAATCTTAAAGACAGGCCCTCGATTAAGACAAACAAATTAGAAACAGAAATAAACAGAATCTGCATACTACCACTTTAACTCTTTAAATTTTTCAACCTACAAGGTCTTTTGTATATAGAGTGGTCCCTCACCATAACGCGGTTCACCTTTCGCGATCTCAAAGTTTCAGGGATTTTATACTTGCTTTAATACTTGCTTTTTTATTTATTTATTTATTTATATTTACAGCGCATTGTTTTCTGTGTCCTGATTGGCTGTAGATCATTGTCAATCAATCTCCTCCGTGCCGTGTCTCCTGTACAGTGCAGAATGTATTCAGCTTGCCAAATTTACATAAATCTTTGATCATTAGCAGTGTGACTCTGAAGTGCTGTACTGGATGTTTGCAAGTTTTCTCCCCAGCAAAATGTCGACAAAACATTCTGCACCCACGGTAGCACCCAAAAGGCAGAGAAAAACGCTAACCATCACACAAAGTTGGACTTATGGACATGCTAATTGAAGGTAGAAGTTATGCGAGTGTTTAAACAACAGAGAAATATGTGAAATGTTAACGCCCATCTGAGAAAATAGTCTAGTGAGAGTTTTTACAGCCTTAAAGCATCTATGATGTTTTATAAATAAAGCAGACTACTTCACGGATTTCACCTATTGCAGGATATTTTTAGAACGTGACTCCCGTGATTAACGGGAACCACTGTTTTCATTTTTAACACAATACCAACTTCAGAAACGTCAAATCAATATTTGGTAGAATAACCTGTTCTATCGTAACAACACATGAAAACATGCTCTAAATGACCTTTATTTTTTAATTGGAAGAAATGTTGTCAGACCTTTATAGGATAAAACAAATGCACATTTTACTCAAACCCATACCTAATTAATCCAGTGAAAATTAACATTTATGCATATATTATGCACTGTTAACATGTAAAAAAGAAAAACGTAATTAGCCCAAGATTAAAAGTGTCATGTAATCATCCTCAAGTGTATATAAAGGCTTCTAAAACCATATGATAAATATAAATAATTACATTTTTCAAAAGATATATATAGCACCAAACCCCATGAGCCACTAATAAAGTATTTGTTTTATGCTTTATTTGTTATTTTGGAGCTATTTTGAGTGGTTGGCTAGGATATGTTTTAAAAAGCACATACTTAAGAGGTGAGTAAATTATTACAGATGAACATTTTGAGTGCACTATGCTTTTAAAAATCTGTTTGATTAAAGAGCTTTACAAGACAGGCACAAGGTAAAAGCATATATAACTGCTGCTGTTTACCTGGTAAACTCTTCGTGAAGGTTATTGGGCTCCGAGGAATAGAATTTAACCCTGAAAAACAATCTGTATGGAGGTCCATCTACAACAGAAAGATTTTATGAATAAGAGTTGTGTGTACAGCGAAAGAAAACAGGCAACCAGTGTCACTGACTCTGGAATTTGTTCATAAACTTTAAAGATAGAAAAGACAAGACGCTCTCCTTGAAGGTTATGAAAGATTGTTGTCATAGAGACAGGCATAAGTCAGCTAATGTTGATTCAGTGTGACTCAACGGCTTTTAAAAGTGTTGTAAAGCATTTACCATTCTAAAGCGTTGCACTGCAGTTACGCTATAGCACAGAGCAGAAACTGGAGAGGCTAAATCAATCGCCTTTTTTACTGACAATGTACTCGCTTTTTAATTGCACAAAAGTTGCATGGCTGAAATATTTTTAATCAGTCTTGAAATCAAATTATATTGACACCATTTCTATCTCCCACCTCCTCTTTGGGGATCTGCGTGGGGTTAGTCTTTTAGAGCCAAAATTAATGCGAGTATAAACTTCAGTGTTGTTATATGAAACCATGTTACTTGCCAGTTGGCCAACACCATGTTTACACCTGACATGAGTACCATGATGTGAATGTGAATTAAGACAATATAGTCCATTATAAACAGTGGTAGGATGAGGCATGACAGAAGCGACAAGGACTATTTATTTGCAATTGCATTTTTGTTGCATCACAAGCAACAACAGTGTAGAAGCAATGCCTGAGAACATAATATAGTTTTGTGTGTTTATCAGATTGCAAAGACTACATTGTTGTTATGTAAATATGCAATCTGATGCACAGCACTGTTTAAGGGTTTTTAGTGTTTTGGGTGTCTTATAATTAGCTTTTAAAATGCAACATGTGCCAAACATCTTCACAATATTGTAATGAGAATGGATTCTTGTTTGTTTTCAGCACAGCAAAGATTTTTGTAAGGAGAGGTTTATCTAGATTTTATGCCAAAATGAATGACGCTGAAAATATGTATTATACTACAAAATAATAATGAAAAAGTAATTAATAGTTTATATTAAATTCAGTGGTGTAAAGTAACAAATTACAAATACTCAAATTACTGTAATTAGTAGTTTTTCTCTGGAATTGTAATTTACTAAGTAGTTTTATAAATGTGTACTTTTACTTTCCCTTGAGAACATTTTTAGTGCAGTATTGGTACTTTTACTCCACTACTTTCCTTCAACCTGCAGTCACTACTATATTTTTTCCTGTCTATGGGAATTAGAAAATTCAGTCCTGTGAGTCCCATCAAATTTTAGCTGTTGTGATGTGAGTGGATCGATCGTTCACGCCTCAATACATCATTTACCTCCTCACGTGTTGTGGCTGCTGTAGGCTATGTATAATATATGGGAGTATACTTCCACTGCTTGTAAACCCCTTAACAAACACCTGTAATTGGTTCTTGAAATCTGCCCGATCAAGTCATTAAATGTGATTATTGGCCGATACCGGTCTTCCCTAATGCTAGTTTTATTACATTTTTTTTATTTTTCCAATTTGATTGAACACTTTTAAATAAAAACTTTAATTATTAATAGTAATATAGCAGCAATTAGACAGATTTGCCCAATTTGTTTTGGCCATTTTAACAATAATTTAAAAAACTGCACATGTAGCATATGCCCATACATTTTCTCAAGTCCCCAGCTATAGATGGCAACAGTTGTGTTCAAGGACGAAAAATCTCTATTCATCCAAAGAGAAATGTGTTTTTAACAGTAAACTGAGTGATTAAGGTTGACTGACTGAGGTTTTTAATGCTTTTGTCAAACCCATCTCTTTGCATTAATTCAACTTATTTTAAAACAAATATAATAAATTTTATAATAAATATAATACTATTCAGAAAATTCACCTAATCAGAAAGTCAGAAAGACATGAGCAAAGAATGCCAAGAGATCTTTTGCTCTTCGAACAAGAATGTAGGTTTGCAAATTACATATTTGTATGTATATATATATATATATATATATATATATATATATATATATATATATATATATATATATATATATATATATATATATATATATATATATATATATATATGTATGTGTGTGTATCAAAATATATTCAGACTTTGCAATAAACTTTGAAACACTGTCTCTAATGAAACAGCCAGCGATTTTAATTAATTCTTTTATATTTTTCCTTATTTGTAATTCTTTGTAGTTCTAAAATGATCGAGTTCACAGTCTTGTGCAGTCGTCTCTTTGTTCAGTGTTCGTATACTTCAAATCAAAGTCTGTAATGCTGTGATTCACCTCATCACTGACTGGCTCGGTCAATGCTTTATAACAACTTAACGAACAATTTTTAATCCATATTAACAGAAAAAGGAACATTAATTAAAAAAAAAACTTCCAGAACTAAAACTACTGACAAATCAAGAGGGCACTAATGCACTCTATCGGCAGGTGCGTCAAAAAGTTTGTTTTAAGCCCTGCGTGCACAGCATACAAGTGGGATTGTCTGTAGTCACACCCATAGCATACACTTGCCACTAGTCACTACAGCAACAGTACATTATGAGCCCAAGGTCATCAGCCATCTGTGACCAGCAAACTAAACAACTTCACAATACAACTAATCGAGTGTGAGTGTGTGTGTGTGTGTACTGGTTCTGATGGTTTACAAGGACAGGAATTTTTAAAATGGCATGTGTATGACCTATTTGTTCTCTATTAAGGTGTTTTACAAGGACATGATTGTGTTCTTGTAATTCAAAATGCTTAAAAATAATCTTTTCACATTCAAAATTTGGTTTTCTAAGACAATTGGGTTTAAGGGTAGTGGAAGGGTAAGGTAGGGCAGTATAATACACTTGAAACTTGTATAAAATATATCATGTCTATGAAGAGTCCTCATTAACCACCAATACCAACATGTGTGTGTGTTTGTTATGACTACTCACGTCTAATCTGCTTCTTTATGGGCTTGGCCGCATCCAGCCAGTGCTGAAAACCGAACGAAATGTGAAATACAGAAATCAGCATGGCAGAATTGGGGAGACATGGAACAAGACAAAGAGTTTGTTATTAGCCTAAGTGCTGACAAAAAGAAAAATCCTGTTGTTCTGATTGATCTCGAGTGGCTGTTTCCCACTGACACTCTCCATTTCTCATTTTTGCTTTAAGTGCTGCAGCGAATAGAAAAACAGGTCACAGCCACACACACGTTCTAACGCTCATTAAATGCCACTCACCGCAACCTGCTCTGGGTCCATGAACTGCAGCCCGAAGTAATCAGCCTCCACCAGATCCAAGTGATACATAATCTGATCAAACAGATCCTGCCCCTTGGCGTGTTTCTGAAACGCACACATTTAAAGCATAGATAAATCACTAAGTGCAGAAAGCTCAGGGTTTCACGCTGGTTCTGTGACAGTTTAAGGGGACACCTGTGGAGCAGCGCCGTGGGCTGGAAGTTTCTCCAGTGTTTGCCTGCAGGGCTCAATGGCCCTGATTAGCAGAAACAATGAACATGCTACACTGATTTTCATATGCACTCGTTGCGGCTGAGTGATGGAGCTTAAAATATCTCAGTATTCATCTCAATTCATTTCAGCCTTTTGATCGTGTTTTTCTTTCGGTCAACCACATATTTAAGAAATGTGCTTATATACAGCATTATGAATAAAGTAAATAAATGTAGTTAAATGCAATGAGAATTATGATTTCCAGATTTGCCCTGCTCTTTGAAAAACAAAATATTTGGAAAAATTGTACAGTTATATTCAGCAAGGGCAAATTGCTTGAAACATTAGAGACGTTTAGAATGTTAATGTGAATTTCAAATAACAGTAAATGCTTTCCTTTCCAAGTAAATGAAATTTCAAATAATTCAGGTAATGTGCAAAATATTAAGCATGGATTTTATACATTCATGGCAATTTAAAAGACTGTGTTACTGAACATCAAGGGCCCTATCAATAAGGTGCAATATGTGTTTGGCGCGATGTGTTGCTATTTTCAGACCAACACAACTCTAATTTTCCCATTTCGCGACACGTTGTTTAAATAGCAAATCTACTTGCGCTGCTTTGTGGACTCATAGGTGTGCCGGTCTAGAAAGGAGGTGTTTTAAGGCACATTGTTGGTACATTGCGATTTTGAGAAACTAAAATAGACTGCGCAATTGACCAGCTGAAAGCAGGTCTAAAATCCAGCGCAGAGCGCGTTAGTCGTGCACCTTAAAAGCGCACACATTGCTTAATACACACAGGATGTACAGCAATACGCAACTATCTTTACAAGTGAAAAAAAATAAAGGAATAAAATATTACAAAAATTATTATTTTCTACATAAATATAAAAACCACTGCTTTAATGCCTTCATCTCGGGGGTCTTTTTTCAGTTTATTCATGACAACTTGCTTTAGTATAATGTTATTATTATTAGTAGTATTATTTATTTATATTTGTTTTAATTAAAACAAGCTTAGATTTGTCCACCTGTCGGGTTTTGGACCATATGGGGCATAGGACATGTGTTTGGATGTAGTTTTTTGACCACACTTCATTATTATTGTTCATTTATTCGTTTGCAGGAAATTAGAATTTAGAAATAGCTTTGAAACAAATCTTTGTGCTTAACAAACTAAATGAAATATGTAGGCTAATGAACGTCTTCAGCGAAACACCGTTTCCTTATCCACGAAAGTGAAGGAGTAAAGAGTAAAAGTGAAGAGAAAGTAAAGAGGCCAAGTGGAGGAGGCTCATTCTTTATCCTTGCTCTGCAGATTGTTTCTTTAACCGTGTTCTCGCTAGTGAAGCATTCAGTTTTTCCACTTACAAAGTCCGCCATGTAAACAGCAAATGCACCATGGCGCGACGCCACTGACTGTTAAAGGGAATGTGAGTTGAGATTCTGATTGGTTTAATGCACGTTATTCTCAAAACACACCCATAACTCATTAAGAGAATAAACACAACCCTGTTAGACCAAACCGTATTTTTCCGTCCTTAAAATAGCAAAAGTCGATTCAGACACGCCCCTTAATGCTTTTGTGCCATATGATTTAGACTATGCACCTAGATCGTTAAGATAGAGCCCCAAGTCTATATACGTCTAATAATATTTCAGAACATTCTTGTTTTACTGTAGCAAATAAAACTAGCAAAAACAACAACGAAACAACCCTAAACGTTTGAACTGACATGTCAATATCTTTATTAAAAATTATAACAATTATTTATTTATTATTAATTATACAAGTAATCAATAGCAATTTAAAATTACATTTCATCTACTTCAATGTAAAATGTCTCATTATTTATGTTTTACAATATATTTTTTATCATATAAATGCAGCCTTGGGGAGCATAGAAGTTTCAAAAACAAACAAAAAAGCCTTACCAACCCAAAGTTTTGTTTGGGGTCATTTATTATAGATTATTACTATTATATGTTTTGTTTATTATATAAAAATGATAACATGAGGACACCCAATCCTAATTTTCATTATGACACATAACTAATAGTTAAATAAGGTTTTTTTGAAGTCCTTCACTATTTGAATGAACTGTAATAACAATAAATATTATTTATTTAGAGGTCTTCACTATGGCTCAGTGGTTAGCACTGTCGCCTCACAGCAAGAAGGTTGCTGGTTCAAGTTCCAGCTAGGCCAGTTGTGTTTCTGTGTGGAGTTTGCATGTTCTATATGCATGTGAATGTGAGAGTGTATTGGTGTTTCCCAGTACTGGGTTTTGGCTGGAAGGGCATCCGCTGTGTAAAGCTTCATTCACACAAGCAACTCGCAGCGGCAAAGCAACAAGCGAACGTTCATTTTAACCGTGAGTGAGCGACTTCCAGTGACCTCTGTCAATGCGAAAGACAGCGACCGTTGTTATATATTCATTGCTAATTTTAAAATAAAAAAGGCTACATACTCAGACTCTCAATACACAAAATAGCCTTTGAAATAAATCATACAAGTATTTAGATAAATTCCTTATAACTAAAAAGTGCCACAAATGTCACAATATTCCTTTTTATGCCATTTTAAATAATTCAAACTAAATATATGGTGATTATTCATAATTCATTCTAACCTAGGTCAATTACACAGCCTTTTGACTGATGATGACACTCCCAAAGCACTTTGAAAAGCCAAACCGAGATCAAATCAGTCAATTTGGTGTAGGGCTCTCGATGAAGGAGACCACAAAAGCACACACAAGGGAAAACTCATAAACTATTCTGGAGATTATCTCTTCTTTGCGATGGTAAGTTTATTTTCAAGGCCAGCATGTGCCGAGATCAAACACACTCAAGTGAATGCAGAGAATTTGGGATTTAGATATTGATTTGTTCTGTTTTACAGAGCATGGCTGATGTCTTTAGTTGGTTTGAGGATTTTGTGCATGTGGAAATGGAGGAAGGAAGCACATGATCAGAAAAGCATGGTTATAATGGCAGGATCTCCCTGTTAAGATGAGCAATGTCAAGTATTCCCCGAGTACAATCACAGTACTCGAAATCCTGAATCAGCATTGCTACAGGCTAAAAGAAATTAGTCAATTATGAGATTGCTTGGAAATGAAACAATCTTTTGAAATTCCCCAAAGACAAATCTTGGATAAGCTCCTAATACAAGCGACCCTCTTTTTTGGCAATTATATAAATGTTTTGGGACTGATGCTGATATTAATTTTATTTATATATATATATATATATATATATATATATATATATATATATATATATATATATATATATATATATATATATATATATATATATATATATATATATAATTATCTATTTTTTTTTTTTTTTAAATACTAATGCTTAACTTAAATGCACCTTGGTTTGATGTTTTTGGTTAAAAGTGTGTCTTAAATGCCCAAATAGATTTTAGGGGAAACTTTTATGCTGTATAACTTCAAAAAGGAAATCCACATCCAGCTACTTTGAATAATTGTACTGAATACTAAATGTATGTCCTGAAGGCTTGGAGACACTGACGTATACTTATTGTCTGAAAGTGAAAGTGCTGCTCTATTGTGTCAACATTTAGTCTTCATTAATTCTTGATACCTTGACATTTAAAAGGCGTAACTCGAAAAGAAAGATGAAAATACACACACGTAGTGTATAAATAATGTACACAGAAACCGAGACCAGGGCAAAAATAGCTGAAAGTGTCAGAGGAGAGTGGTTGGATTTGGGACACACCATGAGAGGGGGGTGGCTATTATTCTCTTTGATACTTGCTGCTGTTCAGGTTGACCTACAACCCTTAACACAGATAAATCAACATGCATTTTGGAGCAGTTCTCCCCAGTATACAAAAACTATTGCATGAACTAGGCCTACAACAACCAAAACAACTCTTAAACTGATAATCAAGTTAGATGGGATGAGAACCATTTTCAAGGTATGCGGTTTGGTCAAGTTTTTAAAATCGACAGAATTTTATGCTATACCATTTTTACAGTAATAAAAAAGTTAGGACAACAGTATCCCCAGCAGAAAAGATACCTAAAAATGTCTTTTTAAATATTAATAGATCTGTGTTTTTGAAACTAATAAAAACAGCAGAAGTTAATGATTCATTTGAATGATTTAGCCTGACATGTTTTTTGCTCCAACATATTTTAAATGTGACTCAAACTAAATAATATTGTGTTTAAAGGGGGAAAAAGTTTTTGTTTTTTACCCAAACATTCAAAAATAATACATTTTAGAGCAGTAATCACAATACCGTAAAAAAACGTGAAATTTTTATCCAAAATTATCATACCGTCAGAATCTTATGCCGGCCCATGTCTAGATGGAACTCAGATGACAGTGAGAGTAGTAAAATCAAAAGAATAATTAGGATTTGCTAAAGCTGAAATGCTGACATGCATTCTTTGACATGTTCAGACTTGTCTGGCAAACATGTCCTTACTGTTAAGAGTCTTGTTTATAAACAAGCCATCAGCAAAATTTATAGCAATAATGAGGTCAATTCTGAAGGAAATATTCAGCATTAAATCTAATTCTATAATGGCCTCTTATTTGTGATTGGGTAACAAATTACTTTGATGGTCCACCAATAGGCATATCTATTGACTAAAAGCAAAGTCTCTTTAAGGCAAGTCATTATATAGGAGTTGGCAGCCATCTTTGAAACACCTCTCAGGCATGCAAGTGCAGCTCCTGTCTTTTTGAATGAGGAAATATCAAATTCTCCAAAACGGTTTGCCAAGCTTATGATTAAATTTTATATTTGGAATCACCAATTTAACAGTTTTTTTTTTCTAAACGTTAAAATCAAACTAATAAATAAAAATAGGATTTGTTTTCAGGTAGCAAGCTTATGCACATTTGCAGTTTACAACACCAACCTGCTTTATGGCAGTTGCGATTTCTATTTTATTCATGATTTTGTCACAGACAAACTGAATTTTTAATATTTATAGTATTAATCTGAAACATATTTTAAAAGAAAAACAATTAGATCTTTATCAAAGACATTTAATATGTCTCTAAAACAAACATCAAATAAAATAAAAATCACCTAGTAAAGCTGTAACAAATCGTCTCTAGAACAGACCTACTCAAGTAGGGCTTCGATGTTCTGCTTGACCAAATATCAGAAGTAGTTGCTTATGTGTTCACAGATTTGTTTTGCCACACATAGATTTTAGACCTCTTTGTGACGCTGCCATGAAATAGATCGTTCACATATCGCGTGTTTTGTTTCACGCACAAGTCCATTATTTCCAATGGAGGCACATGGATTGCGTGCACATATTGAGAGCGGTATTCCTGGTGCTCCCGGCTGAAAACATCTCTTTTCTGACAAACTTTAAAATGAACTTTTCAGAATGCGCACACACAGCTTCATACTTTGTATGGAATATACACATTTCGGTTACCTCAGACAAACACAAGACACCTGAACACCAAGTGGTTTTCAATTCTCTCCATACATAAAACTTGTATTGGAACTGCAGCAATGTTTTGTTAGTTTGTCATCCTCTGAAAAACGGTTGATGGTCACCGACCAACGACAAAGGAGCAAAGCACGTTGAAATTTCTGAAGGAAGCAATGTGCTCACGTTTTCCACGTGCTTTTAGACGCAATATATGACTTACAGATTACCTGGTTCTGCCATACATCAGCCTTCCTGTTTCCTGTTACTGCGGGAAAATCGTGCAGTAAGGCGATTTAGAAATTGCGAAATGTCCAAATAGTGATTTCAGTACAATTTCAATTAATTGCACAGCTCTATTCTCCATCCTATCAGACTACAAGAATCGGTCATGTACACAAATTCGGGCACTGATAAGGACATTGATGAGCTTGGGACAGTGACTACACCATTAAGGACATGAGAACGTCCTCATCTAAACTGGCATTTATAAACAACAGCAAAAATAATGTCATATATTAATTTTAAAAGTAAATTTTAAAAGTACATTAAAGGCTAACTAATTAAATCTTTCATGTACCAGCAACAAGAAGTTATTCTGAAGTAATTTCCAACTTATTTCTGACATTTCATCCCAAAGGACACCGACCTCTTTGTTTAAAAGTTTGTGGGCATTCAAGTGGTTGCAGTCGTGTGATTTACATTTGAAATTTTGAGGTGGGAATTGATTTAAAATAATGAGGTCAGATGTACCTTGTGTTTGTTACATACAGATGTCAAAACCAGATACCAAGTGCAAGTATGTAAGTGTAGTTAGTTTGTTAAGAGTGGAGATTTCAAGCTTTATATTTCTCAAGTCTGTAAGGCACGTATTCACTGAAATTCCAGTCCGTCTGTCAACACCTGAGGGTTCATAGCAATGAAGCTACTGAAACTGTCGTAAAGGATACACGTCTGGACTGAGCACCTCCCCTGGGGAATCATCAGTCTATAGCAATAGATGATTGGCTCTTTTACTAGAAAACAGGGCTTTTTTCACTAGAGCATACATATTGACTGTTATATATTTCCCCATTCAAAACTATACACGCATCTATGACTTGTGTATTATATAGTCCTTGTTTACACCTCATTTAAAGATCTGCTTTTGTCAATCCAATTAGATGTAAATGACACTAAATACAGGTGTAATAAGGTCTAAAATGTTGTGAGTTTATCCCCTTTCGGCTGGTCCCAAAGGTAGTAAATCTGACTTGATTGAGTCACTTTCATAATGTAGACGCTAATGTGGTCAAACACATTCGAAGAATAAAAAAACAAGCAAAAAAAAAACACCTACTCTCCATTGACTGACCAAAAAAGTGTGCATTATAAGATGTGTTTTAAGAAGTCCACCAAAAAAGGCACTCATACTTCAATGCATTGTACTAAAACATGAATTAAGATCAAAATCATAGCTGATATCCACATCTTTTTCTTTAGCTGGTTTTGCTGCTCACTTTCAGGCCATCTAAGTTGTGTCAAGTCAATAGTACTTATTCACCACACAAAGCAGTCCTGCAAATGTGGTGTAAAGCTTGACAAAATAAGACAGAAAGGACTCAACAAAATCGGAACAAAGGTGGTCATAAGAGACATTTGAATGCATGTTAATACCATATTGGAATGGTATTAGCTGACCACCTGTGATCCTACAACTAAAATGCAATTTAATAGAAACGACAGGTAGTAACTTCATATGTGTACATTTATTTCTACTAACCACAACAACAGTCTACTAATACGATATTAAGAGTAGCTCCAAAATTATTTAGAGTCATCATAACACAATAAAGGAGATTAAGTATTGGCCCAGTGATGCTTTATCTTTGCATCACTTTTGCATACTTTTAATTAGTCTGTTTTCTATGAAGCTGATAGAGCCTGAAAAACGGGTTTTCTGACTTATGATAGCTCAAAAGGGGTTTCTCTCATCAGCAAGAAAATAAAAATACATATTCTTAGGCTGGAGGTGAGTGATTACAAAACACTCTGAATGGGTGTTTGGCCAATGCATCATCAACATTAGCTTTTGTTGTTTTGTCTGGTGATTAAAATGTCAGTACTCATGGGGGTGACAGAATCACATTCATATAATCTCAGACTCTGAGATCTCAGCGTATGCATTATTATTCAAGTTGATGATATTAATATGCACAGCAAGTGCTTTGAAATGTGAATTTTTTTATTCGGTGTTTGATGTAATCTCAACTGAAATGTGAAGACAGGAACAGAGAAAAGCCTCTGACCTTTAAAAAAACCCAAAAGTGTTTTGTTTTTATCACAGCTCTGTCAGTGAGAGTGGTTAAGCTCAAGCACATCAAACAAAAAAGAAATAAGAAGAGTCTGGAAGAAGGCAGGATCTGTCAGATACTATAGAGTAGGGGTGCCCAAACTTTTTCTTATGAAGGGCCAAAAACCAAAACTGATTGAGGGCTGTGGGCCGAAGTTAGATATGCCAAACTGTATTACATTAAATTGTCCATGAGTAATTTCTTAATTTATTTCCTAAAATTTAAAAATAACTACAAAACATTGGTCTAAAATATATTAACCAATGCAGTATATTTTAAAAAGAATAATACAATTATTACAGTAAAAACATACACAATCCCATTAACAACACAATAGAGTTCAATGCTGAAGACACCAATCTGCACGTGCCGTTGATTTGATTTGCTCGCTGATATCTTGTGCATTACCCTCTATGCGTCGAGTGACGGTATTTACATTTTTAAAAAGTCTGATTCATTTACAAAACAAAAGAAACAAACGTTTACATTAAATTTAAACCGAAAATTTCTGTCAGCGATATTTGCCCCAACTAACCCTCCCCATCATTCTCCCTCTATCCTCAAATGGGTCGGTGGGGCAAATAAAAGTTTAACATGGGCCAACTTTGGCCCACAGTCCCTAGTTTGGGCATTTCTGCTATAGAACTTTTGATTTGTCAGAAGATTTGATTGAAAAACTAAAGTATAAGGTGATGCGACTTGTCACTGTTTTGGAGCACACTCGCTTATAAATATTCCTATGGCTAACATACTGATACTAACATCTAAAAAACTTTAATTTCACATTAATAGGACATTTAAAAACATTGCTCCATCATGACAGTAGTTGAGAAAGGAGTACATGAAAATAGTACTGGTGCATTTGAATAAATTTGGTCAGTGCTAGAGCTGACAGTGCAAGTTTTCTGTTGAAAATTCTATGGGATGATTAAAATTAAAATGTCTATTGCATGTATTTGTACTTTTTAAATGTTTTTACAAAAATGACTGATTAATTTACATGCAAGTCAAACAATACTGTGCTTTTGTATCCTGTAGTTTTATAAATGACAAATGTGGATATACATTTTAACTACAAACTTTACATCTATTGTGTTTAAATACAAAATCAAACAAAAAGTGCGTCAGGGGTAATTAATGCGTCAGTGCTCTTTGGATAAGGGATTTATAAAGATGAACAGCAAAATCATGAGTCCAAGGTACTTGAAAAGTAAGTGACAAAATTAAAAAGATGTTATAACATGTTAATAAAGGCTTTTTAACTTACTTAGAGTGCCTTGGAATTATGATTTTGTTGTTTACATCTATGATATTTGACATGTTCTCACCCAACATTTCAGAAACACTGGGCTTACAAAATATTGTGAGTTTCATGCTTGTAATTGTGACTTTGTGCTGATGTTCATGTGTGTTCATGTTCAATGATGTTACTATATCCTGAGGTCACCAAATAAGAGTTATAAATACCTAAATACCTGTACAAAGATGTAACTAGCATTCTTGTTGACATGACACTAACATGAGCATTAAAAAGTATCATATTGGTAATAGTGTGATCTGAATGTTCTACATTCATCGTGTTGTAAAAGTATAACTACACTCAGAGAGTAGGACATTTCAGATAGACTGTTTACATATACAGTATACTTTTTATGTTGCATGAAATATGATAATGACCAATAATATCAATTATAAATAATGCATAATAAATAATAAAAAATCCTCAATAAATCCTCAATACACTGATCTTAGTGTTAAATGTGAAAAAAAATAATTATGGTAACAATTAAGAAAACAACTGTTAAATAAATTATTGATCTTATTATTGTAAACAGTAGCCCAATATCGTTTATAATATTCACTAAATATTAGACTTCGTGGATGAAAGGCCCGATTTCTCACTACATTTCTTTGTTGCTTGGTGACAGGATAAGGAAACTGTTTGGTTTCTTTTGAAACAATTTTCAATTGCTGAGAAGAAATATATTGACACAAACTGTCAGCTTTTTACGCAAGTTAATCACTGAACTGTTGGCGTCTGTGTTGATACAATTCCTGCCCGTGTAATTAAATTACAAACGATTCATTTCTCCTCAAACTCACACACAAAACAATCAAAATAGGACGTGTAGGACTGTCAGGACACGGTTACAGATAAACTGTCAGTCTGAAACTAGTCGACGCATTTCATGGCGCGACTTGCAGAACAGGGAGCAAAGGTTAAGCGCTGAACTGGGCTATTCGTCGACCTCATTCAACAATGATTTCTGGAAAACACTTTCTGGCGACAAGTGGAGAGAAAGCAGATCAGCTGGGGAACTCCGTGTGTATGTGTGTGTGTTTTCTCCATGGTTGTTTCATTTTCACTGAAAGCTCCCAGAGCCCGAGGGGATCTGCAGGTTTGTGTGTGACAGGTTGAGCGGTCGCTATAGGTGGGAAGTAAACAGGAGGACGGGAGCACGAGCACCATCTGTTTACCGGGACAGGACCCAATATCGGGGAAATCCGGCCGACCACACAGCGACAGGCTGTCGAAATCTAACTTTACCACTAAACACCACATTCAAAACACTCAAGGTGACTTTTCTCTCACACAAAGACAAGGAAGTCCTCCACTCACCGGTAACTCCACATTGACATCCGATCCGTCCAGCAGCAGGACTCTGCATGTGATGGCGTCTTTGCTGTTGCCCGCTGCGGGGATGTGCACTACGGCTCCCCCGGTCACTACAGTCGGCGCGTGAATCACCTGCTGCTGGTGCGCCTGGAGCACTGCGTTTCCGCCTCTACCGGTCCCGTCTACCTCGCTCGGCGGCCGTCTCTTTGACCGACGGCTAAACGTCCTGCGCAGAAAGCCCATCATCTTCCTCCGCGAGACAGCGCTTTAATTAATCAGGGAAAACGGCACCGATACCGGACCGCTCAAGAAGAAGGCATCCAGCTGTTTCCCAGGCTTTCCACGACGAAGAAAGGCGGCGTCTACCGGACTCAACCGTGCAATGCAGAGGGAAGAAGTCGGCGACCTGTCACGAGCTCCGTTTCCTCGTGTCGTACGGGCGACAAAACACGAGCGCACCTGCCAGAAGCCACGGGAAGATGAGATACTCCGTTCCTCCCGCTCATTTAACCTCGGATTCGGTCAAAAAGTGATCGCGCTTTTATTAAACTTCTTCTTTCGCTCATAGAAGTCCAGGCTCAGCTGACTGATGTCGCGTTAGTTGCTCTCTGTTATTGACCGAAACTGATGTACCTCTCAGGTAAGTCAACCAGAGGAACTGGCCAGGCAACCTGTTCTGCGCAAGCGTTAAATCTCAGGGCAACACTCAAACTTTTTTTTTTTCCGTTTTCGGGTCGGTGTGTGCGAGGCAGCGCTACCTGCTGGTAAGCCAAACAGTGACCGGCGTCAGGTTACCTTCACTCGAGTCACCATCACTGAATTCCCCAGCAACCAGCACAAATCAAGCAGCCTTAATACAATTGCGTCAAGTCTGCTGCGAGGAAACAATATGCGCCAGTCGTCAGCATTTCACGCACGCTCATTTCAGCTCCCTCCCCTCCTCCAAAAGTCATCATCATAAATAAGGGAACAGGCACAACGTGATAAGAATTGCACATTTTATTTAGTAATTAAAAGGTGAATTGAATTATTCTAGTAGTTATTTGGCTGCTCATAGGTCAGTCTCACAAAGTGTTCAGGTCACAATTTAGCTTCTTTTTCAGAAAGTAAACAAAACAACAAATGTTTTCATTTGTTCTGATGTAAATCAAGGTTATTCCACCAAATATTGATCTTTAAATTGGTATTGTGTTGCCTAAAATAATATTGAATAACATTATTTTGACCAATTGCCACTTTATACTCTAAATGACAACATTATTTTACATTTAAAAGAAACGACAGCTGTTTTCACCCCCACAAATTATAAATGGCAAATCCAGAGAAACTGAGAATGTCCGAGAACACACGCACACAAACTTACATATAGAATATATTATATTAAAATATATATTTATATTTCTTCCAATAAATTTGAAGTTAGTTTAAAGAGCTTACTGTAATGACCACAACTGTTTGTAGCATATTGGTTTTATGACAGTTAAGCTCACTGTACCTCACCCCAGTTCCTGTTATTAAACACAAAAACTCATTCTTATGACTGTAATATGAAAAATGTAAGTACATTTAAATATAATTGTTCATATTAGCAGTTATGTAATTATGTAAATGAAAGAACATTACTGTAATACAGTGGTAAACAATACCTATACAAATACATTAGTTAATACAGTAATGAAAATTATAAGGGAGTGGTGGTAAACGTGCACAATTTATCAGCAAATAATGTACTCATTTAAAAAAAATACAAACAAAAATCACACTTGAAATTTTCTAAATAGATTACATTTTATTTGTCATTTTTATTTCCTTGTGTTTTTAGGGTGAAATGTGACCTGAACACGTCTTGACAGATTTTGTGAGATTCACCTAAATATAGCACTGTGTTTGTGTGTGGGACAGAGCAAGGCAGAGTGTGCTGTAGGGTCCTATAAGCTTCTACGTGTCAAAGTGCTTCATGTTCTTCCTTGATCCGCACAGCTGTCAGGAGAGCCACAGCAAGAGAAGAGATTGTCCATCCGTCTTTTTCAAGGCACACCCTCTACCTCCTGCCTCGTTTTCATCCAGTCTTTACTGACAGCTGGATCACAGCGGCGGAGCTTCTTCCTTCACTTCTGTGTCCTCAAACACTCCCTTACTGTCCCCGTTTTCTTATCAACTGTTAGGTTTGACTCTCTCTCTGTACACCCTCAGAATGGCCTCACACACAAAGGTGAACTGGCACTGCAAAACAAACATGCACACAGGATAAGCAATGGCAGGAATTAGGTTAATATATTCAACCTTCACATCTTTGAATAGAAAGCTGTTTCAGACACACACAAACCACCAAGAGTGACCCTTTCCCGTATTGCTCTTATTGTGTCATTAGCTGCGTCCGAAATAGTGTGAAATACTTATCTTTAGAATGTTTAAAAAGGTTTTTTTTTAATCACTGGGAGTGATTATTGTTTTACATATTATGCATTTAATTCAGACATCTACATATGTCGTGTGGGCTACAGTGTCGGTTCTGTCACTAGCATTACACTCTTCTCAAGTAAAGTCAAGTTAAGCTTTATTGTCATTCTACCTCACGTGTGGTTTTATGTGGTTTTGTATGGATCTTAAAGGGTTAATTCACCCAAAATTAAAATTCTGTTATTAATTCTGTTGGGAGTAACGCATTACAAGTAACTTTGGTTTAATTAAATTGACTTGACTGAATTGCTGACTGGGTGGCGCAGTGGCACAATGGGTAGGCTGTCGCCTCACAGCAAGAAGGTCACTGGTTCGAGTCTTGGCTAGGTCAGTTGTCATTTCTGTTTGGAGTTTGCATGTTCTCCCTGTGTTCGTGTGGGTTTTCTCTGGGTGCTCCGGTTTCCCCGACAAGTCCAAAGACATGCTGTATATATGAATTGGGTAAGCTAAATTGGCTGTAGTGTATGTGTGTGAATGGGAATGTATGGGTGTTTCCCAGTGATGGGTTGCAGCTGGAAGGGCATCCGCTGCGTGAAACATATGCTGGATATTTTGGCGGTTCATTCCATTGTGGCTTTAATAAAAGGACTAAGCTGAAAAAGAAAACGAATGTATGAATGAATTGCTGAATTAAAGTAGTCACAATGAATTACAGAGTCAATGAGAGAATGTGTTCGTTATTTTGAACACATGGAAGAAAAGGAAAAGGGGACGGTCCCAATAGACAGTGATTTTACTTAAGACAAATAGTACAAAAGTAGCAAACACATCGCTTTAAACAGGGGTGTCCAAACTCAACGCTGGAGGGCAGGTGTCCTGCTGAATTTACCTCCAACTTCCTTCAACACACCTGCCAGGATGTTTCTATTATATCTATTTTCTATTATAATCTGTTTCTATTTTCTATTATATCTGTTTCTATTATAATCTAGTAAGAGCTTGATTAGCTGGTTCAGGTGTGTTTTATTAGGGTTAGAGCTAAACTCCAGGACACCGACCCTCCAGGACCGAGTTTGGACACCTCTGGCTTTAAACCGTCATTATTCTGTATATACAGTATGGCATGTATAGCTCTGAGGTCAGGACGTTCTCAGATAATATTATCCTACAATATTATGTTATTTTTATATTTAAATATCATATGTGTTTTTAAAGGTAAATGTAGGTTATAGGGTGCATTGCTCATTACAGAACTCCTTTGTTAAAAACAGAAAGAGAAAAACTAGTTCTGAAAAAGATCAAGCCTCAGCCAGGTATATGGAGGATCAGAGAGCTCTCAGATTTCATCTAAAATATCTTAATTTATAGTCTGAGGATGAATGAAGGTCTTAGGGAATTGGAACGATATAAGGGTGAGTAATTAATTCATTTTCATTTGTTGGGTGAACTAACCATCCTTTTACTGTGCACCTCAAAATCCCAAGTCTGAAGTAGCAAGTCAACCAGTTACTTTTAGCCCAGCTAATTTGGAAATGCAATATTTTTTATAAAATAGATTGCGCCGGACTATAAACTGCATGGTCAAAACTGCATTGTTGAAAAAAAAAAAATAATAATAATACATAGGTCACATTTTATAATTGAATTCTAACATAGTAAATAGATACAAAAATAGACACACAACAAATCCTTTAAACGTAACTGTAATCAGAACAGAGGGTATTAAACGTTTTAAGTTGAATAAAAAGAAACTAGTGGCTTTCATTATAAACAACATGTATAATAAATGTTAAGCCTAAATGAACATTTGGTGAAATTGAAGATATCTTGGAAATGTGCTATACAAAAAAAAAAAAAAAAAAAAATCTACTCTCATTTAGTACCATTCTAAATATTTGCATGCTTTGTAAATGTTTCTACTTTATTTTAAATGCACTGTACAAGTCACTTTATAAAACAAGTCACATGATGTTTCAGATGTTTAAAAACATGATACGTTTTCTGAAAAATGTAAAGATTTAAATAAAGTGCAATAAAGTGATCAAAATAGTGTGCTGTCAATATTATAATAATTTCTCTTTTTTTCTTCTTCAAACACCTGTAATTTCAGCTTGAAGTAATTGACAGCTGAACACTACTGTATGTTCTATTTATGGTAAGGGCTGTTGTGTTTGTAAATGTGTGTACTTGAAGAATCAATAAAAACTTTAAAACCAAATAATGTGCTGTCTGAGAAGTTACGACCTGTGAATTTGAACATACTTCATGACTCTTAATAAGGTATGTTCTATCTAAAGATGAGTAGTTTGAATGAAATTCGGGTGGATGTTATCATTATTACATGAGCAACCAGCATCAGCTGCATAACAAATTCTCCGCTGTTGCCTCATGGAATGGTAAAGTGTCCACTGGCTGTGCATTAGTAGCTAAAAAAATAGTATGTAAGGATGTGGCAGTACTTCTCATCTACTGTTTTTTGAATACTGCACTTTTTGTTGCTACCTTAAACTTAAATCAGTCAAACTGACTAAAAATATTGAGTAAAACTAAACTTTGTACAAAACTAAAAATATTTAGTTGGAACCTGATTAAATTAAAGTAACATAAAAAAATATATGTTGTCATGAATGTTTTTTGTTTTTTTTCACAGAGTATGAACTCAAACATACTTCTCGGCCCATAAACTGTTTGTCACATAATATATAGAAGGGGAAGAATATATGAGCTGGGCCACAACAATACCGTTTTTACTTACTAGTCATGTCAAAGCAGTTAGTAAATCAGCATACTATCATCTCAAAAACATTGCAAGAATTAGATGCTTTGTTTCCAGTGAAGACTTAGAGAAACTTGTTCATGCTTTTATCAGCAGCAGGGTGGATTACTGTAACGGCCTCCTCACTGGCCTTCCCAAAAAGACCGTCAGACAGTTACAGCTCATCCAGAACGCTGCGGCCAGAATTAGTTACCTTCTTGCTGTGAGGCGACAGTGCTAACCACTGAGCCACCGTGCCACCCCCTGCATACATTTTTAAAATTATCTAATAAGAAAATGTTAAGTTTGCAATATCAAGCAGCATAACAAGCTGTTTTTATGGCTAAAAATCAATGATCTGTGCCCGCTAATAAATGAAATAATAAGGTCAATAACAATGGAGAGATGTGTAGCTTCTCAAAAACACGATTTATGATATATTTTATATTTATACTATGTTTTATAGTGTTTTTGATTGAATAATTCATTCATTGTGTGGCATCAAATGAAATTGCAATTTGTATGTTTGAGTAGTGTCACTTGACTGGACACAACAACACTGGCTCTAACAGTTGAATGGGTTTGAGTCAAAATCAGCTGCTGGATGGAACATCTGTAACTTTTGAAACTTCATATTTTAAGTGTGTGTGTGTATGAGGTTGTACCGATGTCTGAACCAGCATGGCCCTCTGTTCTCTCATCAAGGTAATGACCTCTAGGGGATACACTGGCTTTTCCTTCTCCATCAGTGTCAGGGCGGTCTCCATGGTGATCAAAACACCCGTCCGGCCGATGCCAGCACTGCAGGAAAAAAACATTGGGTCTGTGTAAGACGAGCGCCCGATAACATCTGTCTGCCTGTGTGCTGGAAGTCCCCTCACCTGCAGTGGACCATTAGAGGCACAGACTCCTGCCTCATGCTTCTCACTGACTGGACAAAATCAAGGAAGTCTGAGGAATCTTCTGGTACCCCGTGATCAGGCCAGGCAACATACTGTAAATGAGTGATTGAGCGCTGCTGTCTTGACTGTAGAACCAAAAACAAATAGAGTGAGAGAAAGGGCGAGGCTGAGTGCAAGAGAATGCATGAATGAGTTCGCAAGAAAGCAGACAAGTCTAAGCATGCCTGTGCCTTTCCTCATCCAGAAAAAAGAATTTATAAGAAATGTTTCTAGAATGAAAGCATTGAGAATTTTCAGCGCCTGTATCTATCTATTAAAGGGCACCTATTTTACTCCTTTTTCAAGATTTTAGATAAGTCTTTTGTGTCTCCAGAACGTGTCTGTAAAGTTTATTCTTAAAACACCCATCAGATTATTTATTAAACCTTTCAGAATATTAGAATTTTCTTCTTAACACAATGTAGCTGTTTTTGTGGCCTGTGCCTTTAATGCTAGTTCTCCCCGCCCAACATTCCCACGTGCCCGTCAGAGTGTGCCTTAATCTCCACCTCAGCTACGTCAGATAAACAGCACAGTGACCGACATGAAGGAAGCAGATCTCACATAACGTTTGTGAGAAATACTACAGTAAGAACTTTCCCAATGATTATTTGATGTATTTGTTGTGGAGTTAATTCTGCAACAATAAGTCACACACAATGTCGTTACAAAGTTCACACAGGCACACACAGTGCATGCGTTTAAATTTGCACGCAAATGTGACAGGATTCAATTAAATCCTTAAAGCGCTTTTACAATGTAGATTGTGTCAAAGCAGCTACACATAGAAGATCATAGTAAATAGGAACAGTGTTGTTCAGTTTGTAGTGTTTAAGTTCAGTTCAGTTTAGCTCAGTTCAGAGTGGTTTAAAAATCACTACTGAGAGTCCAAACACTGAAGAGCAAATCCAACGATGCGCAGCTCTACAGATCTCGAACCATGCAAGCCAGTGGCGACAGCGGAGAGGGAAAAAACCTTCACTAATTGGCGAAAGTGAAGAAAAAAAACCTTGAGACAAACCAGACTCAGTTGGGCACGACCATTTTAATTTCTCCGCTGGCCAAACGTCTTGTGCAGAGCTGCAGTCTCAGCGGCGGAGACTGGAAGCTAGCCTAAGCGAAGACTTATTAATACACATTAATATCCACTGCTGATTGGATATCCGTTATGTTAATGTACAAAATAAACCTGATTTAACGTCAACAAATTGATTGAAGCGTCTTCTATTTGTACTGACATGCGGCTGTGCTGATAAAGTAAAGATGGTAAAAATCGCTGTAATTTATTACAAACAAGCACTTTTATAAACGTTTCAAACTTGTAAAACTCATTCTTGATCACATTTGATGATGATTGATGATCACAGAGAGCTGAACAGATCTTTTTATCCCAGTTGCTTTGCACATATCCTGTCTTGTTGATACTGTATGATTATACATGTTACTATGGAGACATATTTATAAAGGGCTGTCAATCAATTTGGTGGGTGGGGAAACCACACTCCTACATCACATTGTGCGGTTGGCCTCAAAACGGGAGGGATTTGGATCCATTTTAAATAAGGAAATTTAAAAAATAAAAGAGACTTTTTGTGTTTCTATTACTCCAATATGACTGTGGACACACTAATCCAACACATCCAACACAACAGCTTCAAAAGATGATTTTCATCATAGGTGCCCTTTAAAGTATTATTATGTACATAGAAAGCATATTAAATGGAGGCAAAGTGTCTCAAATAAACTTTTTTTGTTCTTAAACTTTGTGTTTTTAGTAAACATGGTAATAACAGTATTCCTCAACATTGACTTGGTGCATGGTCCTAGTTTGGTCATCTCTGTTTTAGTCAAACCATGTGTATAACCATTTCTGAATTGACAGGAGATTAGGAGGGAACCAGGAACTGATGATTGCTTTCTTTACAGCTTTAAATCCTGAGAAAAAGGTTCATTTATGACTCAAAGTCAGGTTTATTGAAGAATCATCATTCAGGATCAATAGTTATTGCCAAGGGTAAGAATGTGGGTTTATGTTAGTTGCATGTAATTATGCATAAATCCATTTAAAAACAGTAAATACATGTAAAATAATTTATGTAACAAGAACACCTTAAAAGAAAGTGTTACCAGATTTAGTATTTACAGCAGGGAAAATAAGCATTGAACACGTGATAAGTATTGAACACATGTTTTTTTCCTGGGAATGATATTTCTAAAGGAGCTGTTGACAGAATTGAACCACATTTTTGGTAAAAAAAAAATCTAACAATAAAATAAATCAAAATATGAAAGATGAGTTATGTGTAATAACAATGAAATGACACAAGGAGAAGGTACTGAACTTCTGAAACGTATTTACTGCTTTATATAAAAAGCTTTTTTGATGATGGCAGCTTAAAGACGCCTGAATGAAGTCACATCCATTGCTCAGGTGTGATTTTTTTTCCACAGACTTCAACAGAGTGTAAAAGTCTTGATCGTTCTGTGGGTCTCGTCTATCAAATCTGAACTTTATCTTGTATTTTCTATTGGATTCAAATCAGGTGATTGGCTAGGCCATTCTACAGCTTGATTTTCTTTATCTGAAAGCATTTGAGAGTTTCCTTGGCTGTGTTTTGGATCATCGTCTCGCTGAAATGTCCACCCTGCATGGTGTCATCTTCATCCTCCTGCTAATGAAGATGTTGGACTGAAACTGCTAATATTCATTTACAATGATGAAAGGCAGAGGGTTGCTGAAGAACTACTGAGAGATTTCAGCTGCTGTCTGGGCTTTCACTGCCTTTCTACATCTTCCTTTCTTCATGGGTTCAATACTTTTTCCCTGCGTCATTTCATTTTAATATGCATAACTTCATTTGTGAATTAATTAGATTTGTTGTTCTGCCTATATGGGCTTCTTTGGTTGTTACCAACATCCAGGGAAAATTTCAAGTCAACAGCACTTTTAAAAATATGTTTTCTGAGAAAATAGTGAGGCGTTCAATACTCATTTTCCCCATTGTAAACCTTTTTGCACTCAGTTATATTATAAAGGACGACCTCTATAAATCAAGAAAAATGTTTTATAGACTATATTTATAAAACAATACATATTCTGATTGCCTGTTTACCATTACATTTTTAGAATAGTGTTATAGGAACACAAAAACTACATTAATTAATTAATTATTAGAAATCACACACACTTTTATATTGGAATATTCATAACTAGGCATGGGACGATAACTGCGGTTTACCGCGGTTTGGAAAAGTCAAGGTTTTAAAACCGCTAGAATTTTCTGTTATACCGTTCCTAAGGTAATGTAAGTTTTTTAAAAAAATGTGTTGTAAATAAATATGTGTTTTTGAAACCAATGAAGATAGCAGAAGTCAACAATTTATTTTAATAATTTAGTCTGACATGTTTACTGTTCTAAAATATTATAAATATTTCCTACAGTAAAATAAATTGTGTTGAATGGGGTAAAATAGTTTTAGTTTTTTACTCAGCCATTTTAAAAAGAACTTGTTTTAGAGCAGTAATCACAATGGTGTAATACCGTGAAACCATGTTTTTTTTATCCAAGTGTATACCATCCAAAACTTTTACCAGCCCATGCCTATAAAAAAAAAGTGTATATTAACGTTAGTTTCTCCCTTTACATTTTCCGATCCTGACTTTTGACGCATAAAATTCATGGATATCAGGATCAAATCAGATCTGATTTTTATAAATAAAGCCCATGTCATTCCTGCCTTTCTTTAAAACTACATTTCAGCTTGGAATGATCTAAACGTTGACATTTTAAGTTCCTCTCACTCTATCATTCATGATCTTATAAGTAGGTGAAGACCAAAGTAATGATCTTTAAGTTCTTCAATATATGAGTCACACTCTAAAGGCCAAACATGAAAAAAAAAACCTTTATTGTGACAAATCAGCCAGAAAGGAATAATTGGTTCGCAAGCTGTGTGGTACAAACACTCACACATTGGCATTTTTCCTGTACCCCCCAATCATCCCGTTCTTTTCTCCTTTTCTTTATTTTCATTTGAGATACGCATACACACACACCATATATGGACGACGAATGTGTGATGTAACCTCCGTCTGCTGTCCGTGCTCAGATTAACTCCCACCAACAGAGACAACAGATGGGTCTCCGTTCTCCAGCAATGATAGATTGTTTTGTGAGAGTGAGTGTGTATGTGCATCTACATGTATGTGTAAGGTCCTGTGCTCCTGGCCACAGCAGTACTTGACCTGTTTGCCACATCCACCAGCACACGCTGACACTCTCTCACACACAACAAGCTTTCATTTAAAGTCATTCCCTTTCTATTTCCATAAATATAACTCAGAGTGTGAGTAATTATAAACATTTATTTGAGAAACACTGAATTCAACCAAAAATAAGACTATGCTTGATGAGACTAATCTGTGGCGAGCAGCATTTTCTCTGTTGTTAAGTATTTCTTAATGAAATGGAATACATCAGACCACTTTGAATTACAATACAACTTTTGCTGTTGCTTTATATATACATTTCCGATCTATAATGTGCTCGATTTAACGTGGTCGATTTCCACAGGCTATCGGCAGTGACAATTAATAATTTTGATTAATATTATTTAAAGCATAGTAGTATTTTTGGTAATGGGAAAACTGTTAAAAAATGTTCTTAAAGGGCACCTATGATTAGGACCAGACAAAATCTGCAGAAGTTTTTTGCCATTTCTGTGGAGAATTTTGGTAAAAATATGCAGATTTATTCAGAATTATTTTGAGAGTATCATAGCTAAAACTTTAATATGTGAAATAAAAAATAATATATTTTTAACTTATTTAATGTTAAAAATTAGATTCACTTTATTTGGCAAACAACCAAGTCTCTCGTATAATATATCTACTAAAAGACAGAAAATATTACTTTACACACTGCATTGTACATAAATCAGATGAACATTTTCATATTAGTCAATAATATTACTGTAATTAATTAAAAAACTGAATTAATATAGATTTACACACATTTACTCAAGTAAATAAACAGAGTTAACGATGGGCTAAAAATCTAAGGAAAACTGCGTAATTCTGTGGGCCTACCTATGATGAAAATCATCTTTTGTAAGCTGTTTGGTTAGAGCTGTGTGCAGGTATAGTGTGTGTCCACAGTCATATTGATGTAATAGAAACACAATAAGTCTCTTTTTTTAAATTTCCTGACATTAAAATAGGATCCAAATCCCTCCCGTTTTGAGGCCAACCGCAACGTGACGTAGGAGTGCGGTTTTCCCACCCACTAAATCGATTGACAGCCGCTTATTAATATGTCTCTGTAGTAATGTGTATAATCGTATCAACAAGACAGGACATGCGCAAAGCAAACAGGATTAAAAGATCTGTTCAGCTCTCTGTGATCATCAATCATCATCAAATGTGATCAAGAATGAGTTTTACAAGTTTAAAACGTTTTTAAAACAGTGCATGTTTGTAATTAATTACAGCGATTTTACCATCTTTACTTTATCAGCACAGCCGCATGTCAGTACAATTAGAATACGCTTCAATCCCGGCTTGTGGACGTTAAATCAGGTTTATTTTGTATGTTAACATAACAGATGTCCATACAGAAGTGGATATTAACGTGTCTCCTGTCACGCTTGCCGTATAAAAACAGTGTAAAGTTAAACATGGCATTGTGTGTGTGTGTCCCTGATGTGTGTGCGACTGCGTGAACTTTGTAACGACATTGTGTGTGAGTTATCGTTGCAGAATTAACTCCACAACAAATACATCGAATGATTATTGGGAAAGTTCTTACTGTAGTATCTCTCACAAACGTTACGTGAGATTTGCTTCATGTCTGTCACTGTGCTGTTTATCTGACGTAGCTGAGGCGGAGATTGAGGCACACTCTGACAGGCACGTGGGAACGGTGGGTGGGGGAACTAGCATTAAAGGCACAGGCCACAAAAACAGCTACATTGTGTTTAGCAGAAAATTCTAATATTCTGAAAGGTTTAATAAATAATCTGATGGGTGTATTAAGATTAAACTTTACAGACACATTCTGGAGACACAAAAGACTTATAAAATAGGTGATCTTTAAGTAATAACTAAAATGACATTTCTGTCCTCATTTAGTCACTATTGAGCTTATGCAAACTGTATACATTAATTTATTCTGCTAGACATGAAGGACATTATTTAAATATTTAAATGATGTTTGTAACTGCTTAACAACTATTATATCTAATCCGCCAATCAACATGGTAGCATCTTAATGCATTTAAGGGTGTAGACATGGTCAAAACAATTTTCTGAAGCTTGAGTCCAGCATCAGAAGCGTGATTTAAGTGACCGAATGATCATTGTTGCTGGTGCCTGATTCAGAAGCTGCTGATCTGCTGGGATTTTAATGCACAACCCTTTCTAAAGTTTAAAGAGAACAGTTCAAAATAGAAAATATCTAGTGAACGGCATTTCTGTGGGCGAAAATGCCATGTTTATGCTAGAGGAAGTCAATATGAACCAAACTCTCTGAGAAATGCTTTCAACACCTTGTTAAAGCTATGCTAGTCAGAATTCCATTCTGAACACAAAAGTGGGTGCACTTTATACTAGCAAGGCAGCAAGTGAGTGTGTGAGAAAAGTTGGATGCTATTACTCTATATTACAAATTCAGCAATGGCTTGTGACCAACATAACACTCACACAGTTTTTTTCCTTATAAAAATATACGCTGCATTCCAAACAGGATAAATCCGCCTCCAAAGGACATTCAATCAAGAGCAATCAAGGGTTGTTCCAAACTGAAGTGCTCAAAACTGGCCACTTCAAAGGATCCTTTTAAAATTTACAGACACACTTCCACGATTCTCTATGCAAGTTAAATTTGTGACGCAGAAGACACAAGATGACGCAGTTCATTTCAAGAAACCCTTTTTTTTCCACTCTTCAACCCTTTGAAGCTTTCGCTCTAGAGGTCATAGGGATGAACCAATCAGAATGGAATGCAATGAATTCTGCCTGTGGTATAAGAACAGTAAAAGTAGCTTCCTAGTAGTTATCCATATTCTGTCATTGTTTGTCATTAAGACACTGTTTACATCCTACAGCCATGAGCTAATTTACATGGCTAGTTCACTTTTTAGTGCTTAATCCTGTTCAGAATGCACAGACATGCACGCAAAGTAACTGACAGGTAGTGAAATAACACGCATACCAAACCCTGCACCTGCATTGTTTAACCCCATAAACTGGCCCAATTTAAGTGTGGCCTATATTAAGTGGACGTGGCAACAACACATGCGCTCTGCGAAGCAGCCTTCTAAACATAAACAAAACATGACACCTCTGTGGTGGCAGTTCAGTTAAAAATGATGACCATAATATGTCTTTGTTTCTGTAAAATTACTTTGATCACAAATAGCAGATTCAAAATGTGCAAGACGCCAGAACGTTGCTATGGTTACTGAAATTTGATTGTGTTCTGGTGTTCTGTACAAACATATCATGACAGTTCAGGCTGGTAATACACTCCTGTGTTTATGTGGTTTTCCCTCCTTAAACTTTGTATTATGCTACATTGAATACAGTCTATGAATTGCTGCCTGCTAGTTGTAGCAGCTAGAATTTAGAACTTTAGCAAACCTCCTAATTCCTGCAGCACGATGACTTTATGATTGTTTATGAGCGTCAAAAGTGGCTGATCTGTTCGGCATCCCAAACGACTAAAACGATATGAAGAAATCTCCACTGTGCTGAGCGAGAGCGCTTCTTATTGAACAGCACATCATCTATGACGCAAGCGTGCTCAGGCGCGAATGCAATGTGAGTGCGGGCCGTCAGGGGAGACGGGAAGGGGGACAAGCGTGCTTTGGCCCGGTTCAAGGCAACTGTACATAGTGCGAGTACGCCCTTATTCTTCTTTCACAAACCTCTGTCAACATTTTTAATAGAAGTCATTATTTGAAAGATTATGTCTTGAGCATCTGGTTTTACTTTAGAGCTTGTCTGCTTTTATTTCCGTTGCGTGTGATGAAAGACAATGACAAGGCTCATATGTTGACTTTTTGTAAAGTATAGGCTACTATAGCATATAACAATTTAGTTGTTTACATATGATGTTGCATTAATTTGCATACATGTTTTATAAACTATAAAATGAAAGCCTCAGTTTGGTGCGCAGTTAGCATTATGCAAAAATCAAGAAAATCTTTGTATTTGTTTGATGTAGGCTATTTTAAAAATGGATATTTTATAAGAACTATTAATAACTGTAATTTTCCAAATGGAAAAAGGTTGGTTTGTTGGTTGTACACTAAATCACCACAACTATAGCCTTATTGTTGTGTTTATGAGCAGTGCCGGAGAGCGCTCTGATGGGGAGAAAATCCCGACGCTACGACTTGTGGCCGGCTTGTTTCCAAAGCAGCGCACATTTCAGAAAGTTTTGTGTTGCGGCTTCTTTCTCAAATCATGCAAATAAACAGAAGTGTTTATGACCCAGATCCAGGACAGAGGCAATTAGCATCAGCGCTGGTTTGGCATCAACTCGTCTGTGTTAATCTATGAGCAGCAATATTATTCTTTCATTATGCTTCTTTGCCAAAAAATGTCTGTAGGCACGTGCGCTTGCACATGTTACCGTCTTGCGAGTTGCAGCCAATTAAATAAAAATATAAGAATATTTTTAATCTTTTAACTGATACCATTAATCGGTTAAAATGCACCCTTTTTATTATGAGCATCCCTAGTAGTGTCTATTTAGTAGTATGTGTACTGTTGTTACCTGAGTGTTAGTGAGTGTTAATTGTCTGGTAACGTATGCCAGGTTGCACTCCTCTGAGTGACAGCACACCTGAAGATGCCCATAATCCCTCACTTCAGGTGGATGTGGCCAGTATTGGTGGCACTTGGTCTGTGGAAATGGACAAGAGATTACTAAGCACACACACACACACACACACACACACACACACACACACACACACACACACACACAATTTGTGCTCCCTCTCTCGCTCTCCCTTGCTCAAACACCAAGTTTATTAAATCATCCCTTTGGAAAAGAATGCAGAATGCTCGGTTACCAAGCAACAGTCAAGCCGAGCCGAAGAATACGCTGCACACAATAAGCTGTCCTTGGGGGACTGGAGGTGTGTGATGGGTCTCGTCTGATTAGTTGTTATATGTGTGTGAGTCTGTTTGTAGTTTTTCTGTTGTAAAAGTGAATTCAGGACATTACTATGTCTGTGTTTGTGTGTGTACTGGATTTGGTGGTTTATGAGGACACACATTTGTATAACGACATGGGTATGACCTAGGTATTACAATGTTGAGGTGGTTTATGAGGACATAAACAGTGTCCTCATAATTCAAAACTGATAATAATCATACTTGACCAGTCTTTTCGCATTCAATATGTGCTACGTTTCCTGTGAGGCCTGGGTTTAGAGATATTTCATATAAAAAGTAGTTTTTTAAGAGCATAAAATAAATTATGCCACGAAGAGTCCTCATAAACCATCAAAACAAGTATGCTTGCGTGTTTTAAAATATTAGTTCACTCCAAAAATGACAATTCTGTCAACCAAAACAGACAAAGAGTTACATGAAGTGCTGCAGTATTAATAAACATGAGCATACTTGATGATAAAATGAAAATTCTGTCATCATCTACTCAATCCCATAACAAGTTTGTTCATCCTTCATCCTCATCAGATATTTTGAATCGTTTTTTAATATTCTTACCCACATATTGTTGCAAACGTAACATTCAAAAATACTTTCATTCATCTTTTCAACAAAAAAGAGAGGTTTCTGGCCCTATACACTCAAAAACCTGTTGTTTTAAAATGTTTTTCAAAAAGCTTCATAAGTAAATCTATATGAAATAAGCACTGTGATTCAAGTTTTATGAAGAGACACAATCAGTAAAATTGACCAGATTAAAACGTTGTTTTTTGCTTGCATATAGACATTGATCAGCAAACATAGGCTGCATTCAAAGGCTTAGGCAATTGACTTGTTGCCTCACTTTCCTATCAGGCAGTAACTCTGGAGGAATCATTTGTGAACAAAGGCACCTTGCAAAATGTATTTCAGACAGACTTTTAAGACAGCATAACGATTTAATCATGTACAACATAGAGAGAACTTACTACAATACTTACTTCTCTCGAGAAAAGTAATCAAAAGTGGAAAATGTTGTTCAAAGACCTACATTTACACACAAACTTGTACCCAAGCAAGGCTTAAAGATGACATCTTGAGATTTAAAATTTTTAGAAATGAAAACGATATCAAAAGATACATCTTTGCTGTCTTCAAAATAGATGCTAAGCAGATTTTGGATTTGAACGCACCTCGATGGCTTCCTGTGTTGGAATGCTGCCTCTGAAGCAAGCATTTTAGAGCTTTTGAATGCAGCCATAAACAGAAGCTCAACAATACCTGCTTAAAGGTCCCGTGAAGTGCTTTGAATTGTTTTTATTCGATGTTTGACGTAATCTTAACTGAAACATAGAGAGTGTGGGACATAGTGTAGCTCTTGCCCTTTTTTAAAAAACAAGCAAGAGCGTTTTGTTTTACCACAGCTCCACCAGTGAGAGTGAAAAGCAAATGAGAAGTGTCTTTAAGGGGGCGTGGCATGTAAGATGCTAGATAGCATTTGATTGGTCAAGATTTGATGAGAAAGTGAAGTATGAGGTGAGGTGAATAAGACTGTTGATCCATTTAGGCGGAAGTGACAAACTACAAGCTTTTCATGTTGATTAGTGATGTCCAGATCCTATCACATGATCAGAAATCGGGCCTGATCATGCGGTTTCAGACTCGATCGGAATCGGACTTTACCTCCTGATCAGGACTCGAATATATATATACATATATATATATATATATTCTCATTTTTTAACACATCTATAGTTATGCGGCGACACAGAGTTAGACCTCTTTCTGGACTTCACACAGAAACGGCAACGTGTGCGGCATGACACCGCTTTGTTGCAGAGACATTATTGGTTAAATGCCTTTGCAAACACTGGGACTTTTTTTGTTTACATGCCTGCCGGGTATTTTAAGTTGAGGTGCTATTTGTTTTTAATATTAGATTTTTTTTTACTGTTTACTGAATTTATGTTATTTATTACTTGATTGTTCAAGCTACCTCAGAGAAGTGCTCTGTTTGTTACCACAGTTGTTGAATGTTAAAATAAGATGAATAAAATAAAAAATAAGGAACATCCTGGATCTGTTTCTTTGCTCTTCTTTATACTTTTTTAAATGTATTATAGAAGTATCAGATCGGGATACTTAAAATCAAGTGAATCGGAGGCAAAAAAAACCTGATTGGACATCCCTAATGTTGATATTAATTTTTATATTTACTAAACACCAATGTTGTCACTGTTTTGGAGCACTAGCTTATTCATATTATTCTCCGCGTACGAGCGGGCGCATCCATTTGAATCTTTTTGGCTCGAGACTTCCGGTCTCATTCACTTCCATTCATTTTTAGATGTTAAAAACAGCTCATTTTGCTGCTTGATGTTGCAAACTGATATATTCTTATTATATTATTCAATTTAAACAGTATAGTCATGCAAACACTTGTTTGTAGAGCAAATAGTTTGACCGTTTTCTGCCGTTTGTTATTCCTAGTCATTTCTCCCAAAGGTGACTGAATCAGAAGTTCTAAAACAATTGCAAAATTGAAGAATAAGGTAAATAGATATCCTAAAAACTAACAATACCGATACTAATATCTAAAAAACGTATTTTAATTTCATGGAACCTTCAACAAAAATTAACCTCATTGGTTCTTGCGAAAACTTAAACGTGTCACATGATGCACTTAAATAAACCTAATTTGTTCTTGCGCATCAAGCAAGCATGTCTTAGCTTGCATGACCAAATCTGCAGATCCATGTTCAAATGTTATTCAAAGTCTAAATGGATTAAAATTCTGTTCTATTTATTAACATTGTAAAAGCCAGAGAGACTTTGCAATGGAGGGACAGAAATGGCTGAGATTTTATTAAAAATATCTTGTTTTTTAAGGACGAACAAAACTCTTATGGGATTGAAACGACAAGTAGATGATGACAGAATTTTCATTTTTTGAGGTCAACTAAACCCTTTAAGTATGTTCATGTTTATAAATACTGCAGTACTTGATGGAACTCTTTGGTTGTTTTTGTTTCATGTGAGGCGAGCACGTGCTGAAGTACCCGTCCTCTCTCAGTCAGCGTAGTCAGCATTATGATGACATTGACGTCCTGCTCCCACACACTCCTCCAGAAGTGTGTACAGGTGTGCGGCAGTGGACCCTGAGCTGCTATGTACTGCAAAACACAACCTGCTGGCTCAGTCTGACACACGCACACACATACACACAAAGAAACACATATCGTCAAGTCTTCAGTTAGTCATCCAGAATCATGAATCAAAACTTTTCAATTCATCACTAAAGTGAAGCAATGAAAAGGATGACTGGGACGAGACATACCTTCACGTGACTAGCATTGATGTAATCCTCCCCCTCCTCCTGCAGCACCACCCTGGTGATGTCATCTGAAAGAAAAGAGTGAACGGGCAGAGAATGAGGAAGAGGGATTTGCGGATTATGTGAAAACACCTCTGAAGACTAGTTTTAAAAAGCATTACGCCTCATTCCCCATCGAGAGCTTATATGCAAATTAATAAAATAACATGTTTGACCTTAGGCCTGATCTACTCAAGTGTGCTAGCTTTGTTCAATCTCATCACAGTCATGCAGTTGTGGTAAAGCACAAACCTCCTGAAAAAAATATTTTCAATTTTTTTAATTGTTATTTCCAAGGCTCTTTTTGAACTTTAAAATGTTGTTTTGACACCAGGATCATTCATGACAGTTTCTTAGGGATATCCTTATATAGCCTGAAGATCAAACCAAACTAATGCTAGGTTCACTTAAAAAAATACATAAAATATGTATAAATTATTAATTATTATTTAGATTTCTATATATACACATGAATGTAACAGCAAGAAATAGCAATGCAGATTTTGTTGGAAATGCTAATAAAACTTTAAGTGCCCTTATATTACCTTTCATGCAGCATGTAAGAATAAAGTACATAATAAAGTGACACTACCACCCTTAAAAGAAAGAACAGATTCTCAACTATCACAGTCAGTTCGTCAACAACTCCACTTTCACTACTGTAACTGATCTACACATTCAATTTTTTTTTTTAAGTGAGTAAACCCATTGTTTATAAAGTTATTAGTTCATTTACCCAAAAAAGGGAGTAAACATGTTGCCTTAAAATGATTAAGTAAATGAACTATGTGTATAATTATAATAATCAAGTTTATTCAACTTAGAAGTTTCAAACAATGGGTTTACTTACTTTACTAAAACTAAAGTCAACTTGTCACTATTAAGGCAACATTTTACTCACGTTTTTTTAAAAAGTAAAATAACTAATTGCTTTTTTATTCTGTAAGAAATCACATTAATAACAATAAATCTCATGAGAAACAATAAATGCCACTATCCGTGAGAGCAGAGTGAAGCTGTGGTCACACTGCACTTTTCTCCCCATAGACATCCATTCATACGTACACGAATGCGTCAAAACGCAAGCTCGTGCTAAAAGTTTCACAGTTCGCTGTGTTGGAAAGTTCAAGCTTGGTGAACTCTGACCTGCGAAATCGCATCACATGATTGCCTGAGACCAATCAAAGATGAACATGATCTCTCTGGAGAGAAATTTAAAACATGGACCAATCGCTCGCTTTTTTAATGTCTAATCATCTTGTTTAATCCTGCCACTTTTCGCAGCACCGTACAACAGAATTGTACATGCACAAACTCTAGTGTGACCACAGCATGAGGCTGGTGGTTTGAGTGTTACCGAGCGTCACCTATGTGCCACACCGGTCTTGAGTCTCACAGAGGACTGTGAAAGAATAAAATGAAAAGTGACGACAGAAGAAGAAGAGAGTACCAGGGCTGGAACTTGTTATGTGTGATTTTGCTATGAGTTTGTCATTCATGAGGGGCTGCCACCACCCATTTGTTTTCTTAATCAAAGTATTTTAAACATTTACAAGTTATTCGCCTCCTTCTTCTGGTGGCTAGATAGCCATCTAATTACTTCATTACAATCTTCCTTTGTGCTTAACAGAAAAACAAACTTGTTTGGACACACTTGAAATTAATTTTTTTATTTTCGGATTAACTATTCCTATATAAACTATTAAAAAAAGCATAACTGTGTATCAACATGACCTTGAGTTTTCCACTTATAAGTATGAGCCATTGATGTCTATTTTTTTTAACTTCCCTTAATTATTATTTTAATATCACAAGAAGGCAGCATTACTCCATTAACACTTCACCAGTTCATGCATTCCCTGGAAACTGAAACCGCTGTTAGTGCCATGCTTTACTGTCTGAACTACAATATAAATGTGCTGTTGTTTGTCTACATTTTTAAGTGAAACAATCCCACTTAAATGAAACCTCCACATTTTAAATAAAAAATATTATATATTTATTATATAATAACCAAATAACACAATTATGCTATAATGCGCTTTCCGTTTAACTTAATCTTGCTGGACATGAAAAGCAATACACTTACATGGTAACACATCTTTGTACCGATTCTTGTCCATATTCTCAGACTGCTTTGCGCAAGACATTAACATTCCTTCTTTCTTCCTGTACAACTTCTGTGAGCAGCAAAACACACAAACACATGCGCTGATGACAATTATCAGCAATGCACACACTCATGCCAACTGACACATGCTGTAAAACAATCACGTGGCCCAACCTCAAAGTGCAGAAGCAGCGTGCCAGTGACCAAACCCTTTTCCAGACGGGCCATGGACTCCTCTAGTGTCTCTCCAGATGGATGAGTGGACAGTGGGGATATTTCACCCGGAAGGGTGAGGCCGAGCTGTAGTGTGGGTTCGACTCGTAAAGAGACACCTGGAAATGTTAACAATAGCATAAAAGTATTTGTTATGGTCAGAGATTTTAACTAAACTGCTGTCAGCATTGCTCAACAGAGGCGGTGTTTTGTTTTGTTTGTTTGGAACTCTTTAAGTGTTGCCATGCCCACTTATTATAAGCAGTGTTGGGTTGAAGTTACTTCAAAAAAGAAATTAATCAATAATTACATCATTACCATTGTCTTTTCTAATTACTGTCTAAAAAAAGTAATTTACTCAATGAGTAAATACTATTAATCTCTAATCAATCCTCAACACAAATCAACCTCTTTGAAATTCGTTTCAAATATTGGCTTTTTTTTTAAGATTTATTTTTGGCTATATTATTTTTATTATTTTGCCTTTATTAGATAGGACAGTAACGAGACAGGAGCAAAGTTGGAGAGAGAGAGAGGGGGGGGGGGGGGGGGGGGGGGGGCCGGGGTAGGGTTGGGAAATGTCCCCGAGCCGGGATTCTACCTCGGTACGCCCTGAAGTGCTTTAGTGCACCATGTGTCGGCACAAACTATAATATTGGCTTTTTAACTCTATTATTGATAAATAATAAAACAATACTTTAATACTGTTATTTTAATAACAAATTTAGAATTATTTAGTTAACAAACAGATTTGCTAAAAAAAGAAGTTACATCTAAGGGCCCTATCATACACCCGGCACAATAATGCGCAAGATGTGTTTGGTGCAATTAGTTGCTATTTTCAGACCAGTGAAACTCCAATTTTCATGCTTAGCAAATGCGCCAAGGCATGACGCAGCTGACCCTTAAAGGAAATGGGAAATGAGTGTCTAATTGGTTTAATGCATATTATGCATAAAACACACCCATAACTTATTAAGAGAATAAGCACAACCCTGTTAGACCATGCGCCATGGTGTAAATCTTATTTTTACATCCTAAAAATAGCAAGTGTTGCAGCTAGAACGTTAAAATAGAGCCCTAAATGTATCAAAATATAGGGCATGTGTCCTTACTCAGTTCATTATTTCTGAGGAATGTCCAATTATCAGGCAAATGTAACACGCTTCATAAAAAAACAAAAAAAAAACATTTGTGAAACAAAAAATACAATTACTTTGCTTTTCTGAACAGATTTATAAATAACTCTATTCATTATAAAAAGTAATGATAAAGAATATTTATAAAGAATTCAAGTATAAGTAACTAATTATATTTTCCTCAAATGCTTTTTACAGTGGATAAGTAATTTAATCGTGGAAACTAGATAATCTGTAACTAATTAGTCCCAACGCTGATTATAAATATTACCAAAAAATGAAAATGACTTTATTTATTCTCCCTCTATTCTATAAATCTATTAATGAATACTCATTCAGTTCTACATCAAAGGTACAGTATCAACAATAAATTTCCCCTACAGCATTTTTGTTTTGCCCAATATAAACGTACACATGCACAACAACAAAACTGCACCTTTGCGGCGCACAAGCAATGCGAGCTCCTTGCTGTGTGACTCTCGGCTTGCTTTGATGAACATGACCACCTGCTGATGTGTGTGTTCTGAAATGTCCCGTCCATTTATCAGCAACACCTGATCTCCCTCCATCAGTGGAGGCACACAGCGACCGGCCTGCGAACACAGCCAATATTTGAGCAAACAGAAAAATCCTGACACTCATTTGTAATCTCAAACAGCCGGGGCTTTTTATGGCTTACCGGAGATGCAGTGTTAACATGAGAGATGGCCAGGGGCATCTTCTGATCCACGCCTCCCTAAACATTAACCAAGAATATCCTGATACATGAGCTTCCTAACTAAATTAGCTGAAGGCTATTGGAACAATATGAAAACGAATAACTCACTTTGACATTAAAGCCAAACTTGCCATCTTGGTCTGGGCTGATCCTCACAAGCAGCAGATCACCATCCGCTGTCACACTCTGTGCACAGATAACCAAAAAAAGAGGGGATTAGGATGAAAATAATAATAAAAATGAAGATCTTTAGCTTTAAATTAATTAAATGCTAGCATGTTTGACAATGGCAGCACAGTGGTTCAGTGGTTGGCACTGTCGCCTCACAGCAAGAAGGTCACTGGTTCAAGCTCAGGCTGGGTCAGTTGGTGTTTCTATGTGGAGTTTGATTGTTCTCCCTATGTATACGTGAGTTTCCTCTATGTGCTTCAGTTTCCCCCACAGTCCAAAGACGTGGTATGAGTGAATTGAATAAGCTAAATTGGCCGTAGTGTATGTGTGTGAATGTGAGAGTGTATGAGTGTATGAGTGTTTCACAGTGCTGGGTTGTAGCTGGAAGGGCATTCGCTGTGTAAAACATATGCTGGATAAATTGGCAGTTTATTCTACTGTGGCGAACCCTGATAAGTAAAGGGACTAAGCCAAAAGAAAATGAATGAATGAATGTTTGCCAATATTATTATTATTACTAAATAGGTTAAAGTTAAATAACCTTTTGATTTCTGCACAGACATTAGATTTGGGTTGTAACATATGTTGCCAGATTGAGGTTAAAATGCTTTGAGATTTGAATATTTCATTAATTCTGGGAGGTGATGAGCTTCATACAAGACCTGGCCACTTGACAAACATGGACAAAAAGAGATTTTTTGTAACTAGATTGAGCCATACAAAGTACAGGGGATTTCTGGGAGAAATAACAAAACAGGAGGGTGGCGGAAGAGAGTTTTGAATTTATTGCTGACTGAATTTTTCTGGCTATTTCATGGCAAAACCACATCAAAGTTACATTTTATAAGTATCACTTTTTTATAATAAAATAAATATAACAATAAAAAGACCTCAACGGCAATAAATAATACATAAAAAAACAAATCTAAAACATTTTTATGGTTTGCAAAACATTTTATAAATAATAATTAATACATTTTATAAATAATAATAATATATACATTTGATAAATATTTTAATATATATATAAAAAAATTACATCTTCATAAAATTATGCATAAAGATAAAAATCGAAAACTTTTTTATAAGGATTCACTTTTAAAAATATTACCTTTCAAGAGTGCACATTTAGTTATGCTTTTAGACAGAGAATCCTGAGCTCGGAGATAATTGAGCCCAGGACTCAAGCCTGATCAATAAGCATATAAGGGGTCCGAGATCAGGTAGGTCTCCCGAGAGCTCGCCCTGGTTAAAGTAGGAAAAGGAGGAGATGGGGTGGAAGGGTGGATTCTTCCAAAATGTAGATAAAGCAGTAGGGTTAAATCGGTCTGTTTATTGTAAGCTTGAATCAATCTTGGATTATTACTGATTACGAATGAAAGGCTAGTCTCGATCAATCATATCATGTGCTCCTCTCAAAATTAGTTTGTAAAACTTCACTTAAAGCCTCTCCAGATAAAAATCGATGTCTGATAACATTAAAAATAGGACTTTCCAAAAGTATATATTTAACATTTTGGTTTCTGTTGTAATATTGACATTTTGGGGAACTTCTCCTTTTAGTAAATGTTCATGAGTGAGTCTCGTGTTACGGATAAAGCATCTTGTGTAAACAATCTCATCATCTCTTGAGTTAAAAATAAAAGTTAGATTTTTCCCTACTCCTGGCTGGATTTCAAAATGTTTATTTTTGATCACTGATCCCATTCTGTTTGCCATTTGTTAAGAATATAGCCTTTTATTAGTGGCTTTAAGTCTAAAAGTGGGATTTGGCACTCCTTTATTCTTCCTGTTAGGGCTTTTTTTGGCAGCTTTGGGTGGCGGGAGACGGGTGTGAAATATGGGAGACTCCTGGGAAATGGGAGTGTTGGCAGGTATGATTATAGCACATAATGATAAAAAAAAAAAAAACGACGTGACCTTGGAATGTTATTGCCCCCTTTGTCAGAAGACATCCTCAAGCTACTTTGCACACTGATAGCTTGAAATTTCTTCTGTAGAATACATAAACTGGCATGAGAGTAGTTTTTCTTAAGTAATTACAAAATGTAACTTAGAAATTACTTAGAAATTAAAGTTAGAATTTTTTAATTAAAAACTTAGAATTACAGCAATTGTAATTATTTTATTTGCATTCCTTTTATTTATGTATTTATTTAACTTGTAGGTTTTATTTTATTTTATTTAGGTGTGCGAGTTCCTCAAACTGATTAGTAATTGAAAATCTAAATTTCACTTTAGTCTCAGATTTTGTGCCTTACTACTGTTTTAAGGGTGCCCTATAATGAAAATCTGCCAAGGCGTAGTAGAATAATAAATGATCAGTGTATGGAATTGGGCATACTGTGAGCCTTGGACGCCACTGTATCCTCATTCTCATGTAAATTCCACGAGTGTAAAACCCCGGTGGACGACGGGCCAATCAGAGGACAAAACAAATCGTGACGAGATTCACGGGCCATGTCCTCCACATTTGCATGTAATCCTAATTTGGGTCATTCATCTGACCTGACGAGCAGTCATGTCATCAAGCTCTGAAACCATTAATATGCATGCCTCATGCTGCGTTTGATAAGCAACAACGTTTTCTAGTGAGACAACAATGATCATTTTCCTTTTATTTTAAGTGTATAGTTCACTTACTATGTATGAGGGACTTTTATTTTGAAAAATACATCTCTATCACTCTCATTTGTCATGTTTAATTATAATTCAGCCTTTATCCACAACAGATCTGGAGAGCAAAATAGGTAAACGTTACTCTGATTGGGTTTATATTTGTCTGTGTTCAGCGTACATCATGCTGTGCGTGTAATATTCACGACACAAGCCATATATGGTCAATCATGGACCTTCTGAGTCTATGGGTATTTTATGGAGTAAGAAATTATCTTATAAAACCGTTTCTGGAGATTTTTTTAACTTACCAAAGCCATAAACCATCAGAGAACAATTTTACTTATTAAACCACTGCAGTATTTGGCACCTTTAAAGTATTTTCCAGTCATATTCTTGTGATTTGAGAGTTAGTTTTTCCGTGACTCATCAGCATGAGTGTAATGTCAGTTCACTGCTTGGATCTGTCATGAGAAGAAAGGATATTTCTGACAGCTAACTGCCTTGATGCTGGACTCAGTTTAGATCCTGTGTCCTGTTATTTCATTCAGCATTCACTCTTCTGCTTCGTTTTGATTGCCTTTCAAAAATCCAATCAAACAGTATTCCTGAACACATCAGAGTTTATAGATGTAAATCTAGGGTGACATGTCCGGGGCATTATTTTATACGTAAATAAGCTACTGTAGTTTTATGACCAAAATGTAATTGTTGATTGATTAAAATGATTAAATGCTGTCTCAAAATTACAAACAGTATAGACAGGAATCAGCGAGTGAAATTCAATACCTTTTAAAGGGCACATAGTTTACCTGTTTTTTATGATTTAATATTAATATTATGGTTCATCTGAGTGTGCCGGTTTAGGTTCAGTTTAAAACACAATTCAGATTGCTTTATTATCATGTGTTAAAAAGTGCCATTTTGGGGGCATGTACACAGCTCGCTGTTTCGCTGTTTCATGCTTCACATGAAAATTAGTTTCGACTTCCCGCCCAACGTAACAAGGGGGCGGAGCCAAGACCTCCCCCGCTCTGTGTTTGGCAAAAGACAGGCAGACAGAGAGAAGCAACATGAGCGAGAGGACCAGCATTCAGCTGTACATGTACGATTCGGACACAGACCAAGCAGAGAGTACAAAATCATTTGTGTCTTTGTATAGTTTTACAGCCAACTGTGTGCTAGTTTAAAGTGCAGAGCTTGTACACCGAGACTAACAACCGAGCACACTGAATTAACTTTGACTGAGGCACCGGATGCGCTGCTCAGAGCCGCGACATGGCACACCAGACACGCACATTTGGAGGTTGTTAATAAAGAAACTATTCAGATGGTGATCTGTGGCACGGCAGAAACATGAAGTGTCCCGAATCGTGGCTGGGCGCCGCGGACACCCGCCGACTTGAAGTGCCGTTGTGTGTACCCTGATAGAAAACTATGTTTACAATTTAGAAGTTTAGCGGAGCGTCACTCAATGCAGAGCGTCGCTTCTGGTGTGTGACCTGCAGGCAAGTTCCTTATTTTATTTCCAATGGAGAGACACACACGTGAGGCAACGCGTTTGCACTTTCCAGCTGCACCTAGTTACGATCCCAGGGAGCTTCTGTGACCACAAGAAATGCAAACGGCTGAAGTTTAAGGTAGACGCAATGAAAAGTACACGTTTGCAAACCTACCTAAAGTTACAAACAATAGTTTCGATTAAAGCGATCATGTGGAGAATATTGATATGTGTTGAGCCTAAAGAGCCTTACATCTAAAAATAGAGCAAGGGTGTTCCTTTAGCAATATCGCTTTGACTCACACGCTGAAAATGGCGGACGTGAAACAACAAACTGAGGACATGGTTATGCACGCCTGTCAATCAATATTGGTGGGCGGGGGGACCGCACTCCGTCAAGTTGCGGTTGCTCTAAAAACCGCTCCAATTGGTCCACTATTTTTATGTTGTTAAATTGAAAAAAAAAAAAGGACTGGGTGTGTTTACATCACCCCAATATGACAGTCTATACACTAAACCTACACACATGTCTGTCCAAAGGGGTTTTTTCACCATAGGTGCCCTTTAAGACCTTTTTAAAGACTCTTTCCATACATTTTAAGACCTTATAACCACTTTTCAACTGGAAATAATGGCGAGATTTTAACTTACAGTATATTTACTAAATATTAATCCAAAACAAAAACATTATTCATATACTGAATAAAAATCTATTAAATCTAGCTAATTCATTAGGTTGGCGCTTTTTGAATAGAACCTCAAAAATAATGGTGTTGCCTTAGTTATTGCAGTAAACAAAGCAGCATGATGTCAAATCTAGTAGGATTTCATTGATTTCATAAACTACACAGCATGAGGATATTCTCAGATTTAATTCAGGCAAACTTTAGCATACAACCATAGATTGTATAATCAAAAATGATATAAAATTTAATACCTTGCAAAATAGGCAAAATTTTTTTATACTTTTTAAGTGCCTTAAATTTCTCTACATTGACTTATCGACTTTTAATACTTTTTAAGACCCCCCCCGGACACCCTGTACAAATGTGTTAAATATTGCACTATAATTATTATTGTTGTTATTTTTCATCGCTGTTATGTTAGGGCATGCATGACTCCAGACTATGTAATTACTGTATTTGACCCTAATTATTTTGTTATGCTGCCTTGGGATGTTCAGGTCTTGGGGGTGGGGGTTGGGTTAAAACAATAATAGAAAGAAGGAAACCATAATGTTTACTGTTTTATTTTATGTACATTTTCCTTCAATTAAAAAACAAAATAATAATAATATTGTACCATAATCATTCATTCATTCATTCATTTTCCTTTGGCTTAGTCCCCTATTTATCAGGGGTCGCCACAGTGGAATGAACCGCTAACTGTTCCAACATATGTTTTAGGCAGTGGATGCTCTTCCAGCCGCATCCCAATGCTGGGAAACACCCACACACTCATACACTTCAGCCAATTTTGTTTATTCAATTCACCTATACCGCATGTCTTTGGACTGAGGGGGGAAACCAGAGCACCCGGAGGAAACCAACGTGAACATGGGGAAAACATGCAAACTCCACACAGAAATGCCAACTGGCCCAGCCGGGACTCAAACCAAAGACCTAACCGAGGGCTAACCTTTGAGCCACATATTTTGGGCTTATTTCATAGCCTTTTCCCCTCCTTTCTATGACTACGACTACTAAAAGGTTCATTTTTTCTGCCTTGTCCTTAAGGAATGACTCAAGATGTAAATAATAGCGGTTTTCTTTATTTCCGCATAATCTGTAAATCTAATATGGATTTTAACTGCCCCATTCATCAAACGCAACAATCCACACTGAACTGTGCCACAGGGAGCTTCTTCATATCAACCACTCATTTTAATGCAATGATCTTGATGATTAAGCTATTGAAGCGAGACCCTGTTGTGTGCCACATTTTTCCTTGATCTTGCGTCATCGTGTGTAATCACACTCACCTTATCCCAGACGTGCAGATCATCCTCTTCAATGGTGACATCATCACCATGAGACCAGCTGCCACTCCTCCGCTCCTCCTCCTGAGGTTTCCTTAAGTGTAATTTAGTTTTAATAAGTTACTATGAGAATGAATCAATACAAATGTATGGCTGTAAGACTGTACATCCGCATGCGTAGATTAGATTTATTGCCTGTAGGTATAAAAGACGTCTTCACTCTCGGTCACATAGCTCATTTCATTGGTCAGGTTGTCCACGGATGATGGCCGAGGATTACGGAAGTCATGACGTACACGAGGGCTCCGCCTACAAAGAAAAAAATGCAGACTTAGACCTTTAAAAATTATAACTATTTGCATAAAAAGTATTAAAGGGGGCATATTATGATCGCTCCACCGTCAGCTTCCTTTACTTAGGTGCTGTTTACACTAGTGTGTTTGTATTTTAATTACTGGTTTTTAGAATGAAAATGCTTCTTGTCCAGGCTTGCTTTTCAGAAAACCAGTCTCTGTTTACACTATACAGCTTGAAACGCATGATAATTGACCATTCATGCTCACTGCCCATTCATGTGCATATTTTGCTGCCATGCGTACTTGCAATCTAGTTGTGTAATGGTCATTTAAGGCGAGCTTGACAAATCAGGCAATGACATGATAAGCAATAAAGTGATTGTGGATAGCCGCAACTCCATTTTCAAAGGTGTGCATTTCAGTCCATATACAGTTGAAGTCAGAGTTATTAGCTCCCCCTTTCATTTTAAATTTTTTTTTAAATTTTTATATTTCCCAAATTATGTTAGACAGAGCAAGGAAATTTTCACAGTATGTCTGATAATATTTTTTCTTCTGGAGAAAGTCTTATTTGTTTTATTTTGGCTAGAATAAAAGCAGTTTTTAATTTTTTAAAACCATTTTAGCGACAAAATTATTAGTCCCATAAAGCAATATTCTACAGAACAAATCATTGTTGCCTAATTACCCTAAATTAACCTAGTTAAGCCTTTAAATGTCATTTTAAGCTGTATAGAAGTGTCTTGAAAAATATCTAGTCAAATATTATTTACTGTCAACATGGCAAAGATAAAATAAATCAGTTGTTAGAAATGAGTTATAAAAACTATTATGTTTAGAAATGTGTTGAAGAAATATTCTCTCTGTTAAACAGAAATTGTGGAAAAAATAAACAGAGGGGCTAATGATTCAGGGAGGCCAATAATTCTTCAACTGTATATCAATTTAGAGCACCAGCATTTGCAAACTAAAGTGGATTCTTTAACATTTTCAAGATGCTCTGGGGTTTCACAAGTTTCCTGGGGTAGTTTGGATGCCAAACACTATCTCACAGCAATTCGTAACTTTTTGATTTAGTGGCTAATTCATATGAATTCGTACGATCTCATTCATACGATTTAGTACGATTTGCTCATCCCCCAATGACAGTTGTGTTTACAGGCAGAGTTGGGTGCCACACCTCCTTTTTAAAATCGTACATTTTTGTACGGCTAAACTTGTAAACACTTACATTTTCACATAAGATCAGGCTGGGATGCCAGATGTAACAAAACATATGCCTTTTAAAACAAAATCACACTAGTGTAAACGGAACCTTATTCTTTAGATCAATACAATTTTTGAACTATTTCTGAACTCCCTCAAACGTCTCATCTTCAGTTCTGCATTTTCTTCTAGTACTGTAATTTCCCATCTATAGTGCAGTGAGAGCAGGTTGAGTTGTGTTTAGCAGTGTGTTGTCATCCTGTTCAACTGCTTCACAGATGTAATATACTGATACATATAATTTCATCACCAACCAGTGTTGGGGGTAATGCATTACAAGTTATGTGAGCGACATAATAATATTACTTTTCTAAGTGACGAGTAAAGTAACACATTACTTTAAAAACTTAGAATAAAGAAATTTCTGAATGAAATTAACATGGTCACACTGAATCATGCACTTAATAAGAGAATTTGGTCCCTGTGGAAACACAGAAACAAAGATGGCAGGCCAGAGCCTTATATTTCTGCGATGGAAGTATTCTCATTATTTTGAACGCAATGAAGAAAAAAGTAAATGAAGGTGCATGTTATACAGTGTGTTGTTAATTGCAGAGCTTCTCTATTAAAAAAAAGAAAATACCTACCCCAAAGTTCTGAAAGAGATCAAGCCTCAGGCAGGTAAGAAAAAGTAATACAAAAGTAACTCAAAAGTAACGTAATGCATTACTTATTTTAAAAAGTAACCAGGTAATGCAAATTACTTTTTGGTGGACTAATTCAATTTTGTAATACAGTGTACATTACATTCAAAAGCAACTTTCCCCAACACTGTCACCAACTGTTTATATTTACAGACATACAAAATATTGTGAGAAGGTTTTGACAAAACCTAATGTGTATTTAACAGTTGACAATGAAAGAGGACTTAATGCCATCTGAAAACCGCATGTCAGAGGTTTATTTAGACAAGGCTTTAAAACACATGCAGATCATTTGTTTGATCTGAGTAACAGCTGCGAAGTCTCCGCCCACTTCTGATAAAGGGGGTGGGGAAAAGCAGCTCATTTGCATTTAAAGAGAGAGATGAAAACTGTGTGTTTTTCGGTTCTACTCAAAAGAGATATTAAGGCATGGTATCAATAAAAAAAATGACCCAATGGTATTTTGAGTTGAATTTAAAACACACACATTCTAGGGACATCTACAGTTGAAGGCAGAATCAAAATCCCCTGAATTATTAGCCACCCTGTTTATTTTTTTCCCCAATTTCTGTTTAACAGACAGAAGATTTTTTCAACACATTTCTAAACATAACAGTTTTAATAACTCATTTTTAATAACCAATTTATTCATCTTTGCCATGATGACAGTAAATAATATTTGACTAGATATTTTTCAAGATACTTATATACAGCTTAAAGTGACATTTAAAAGCTTAACTAGGTTAATTAGGTTAACTAGGCAGGTTAGGGTAATTAGGCAAGTTATGGTATAACAATGGTTTGTTCTGTAGACTATCAAAAAACTATATAGCTTAAATGGGCTAATAATTTTGACCTAAAATGGTTTTAAAAAAAAAAAAAATCAAAAACTGCTTTTATTCTAGCCGATATAAAACAAATAAGACTTTCTCCAGAAGAAAAAATATTATCAGACATACTGTGAAAATTTCCTTGCTCTGTTAAACATAATTTGGGAAATATTTTAAAAAGAAAAAAAATTCAAAGGGGGTTTTATAATTCTGATTTCAACTGTATAATATTATTTCTTGTAAAAAGAAAATGGCCCTTTTATAATTCATCAAAAAAAAAAACATACTAACAAAAATGTGTTGTTTGTTAAAATACATAAAACACTTTTAATCATTCCCTTAAAAATGATCTATAATATAGTTAAGCATTGTTACCAGTTAGGTGTATTGGGTGGTGACCGTGAGGGTAGACTCTTAGTCTCTAGCTGTTCCACTGAGCTGGACCTTACCATTGGGTTCAACATTTGCTCTCCAACCAGCTTTCGATACAGCGGGATAGAGCTTTAACAAAAACACATGCAATTAAACTCACATATTCATCTAGTGTGGGCAGCAATGAACTCTAATTAACTCCAGGAATAAAGACTGCTTATGCACCTCAGTTTTGAAGCTGAATGAGATGGTTTCCTGTTGTAGAAGGTGTGGTGGTCCACGCAGGATCTCCACAGGTTCTTACAGGCTCGTGAATTTGGCATGGAGAGAGAGACCACATGGTGGCCCAGCTCACCCTGTGCAATATATTAAAATGAGGAAAAACACAACACAAATCATCAAGTCTGAAACAAAGATATTGCTTTTGCAGTGTTCAGACTCTTTCAGGCATCAAGTATCTGGCTTTAATATGCTAATTTCTGTATTTTGTGTTTGTTTTGATGGACGAGCATGATTAAGCATGTATATCTTACATGTTTTCGGCGTAGGTGGACAAAGAACCTCTTCCTTTTGAATGAAATTTTGATGATGTTAATCCTGAAAAGAAAGCAGGGATTCAAAAAGTGCAGAAATAAAGTACACCAGAATCAAAACAGGGGTTTGAGGGCTTTTAATTTGACTAATAACACTAATTATACTTTTCTGCAGTGTTTGTAAATCCTTCATTGTAATGATAATCACAACACAGATCAAATCCGAAAGCTGTAGCACTCTCAAACGTCAATCATGGTAGAGAGAAACATTAATGTTAAAAAAAGTGGATTTTTTAAGAACAAAAATTAAGCATGTGCCAAAATATGTATTTGCAAAAAGAGAAAGGAAAAGGGATCTGATTGGCCAAACTCACCAGGGGAAAAAGCTGGAGCAAATTAAATGACAAAACAAGGCCACGCCCCCTGATGTAATGCCCACCCAAACGGCAGGGTTGCTGGCATCCTATAGACAGGGATTTAAAAAAAGAGAACTAAATCATTCATCAACATGACCACTTTAAAACAAGATTACATGTTATTATAGCTGCAGGATTTTCAATGCAAATTGCACCTGAGCATGATGCAGCTCCACTCCATATAGGTCTAATGTTCTGGCTGTATTTAAATAGCACAGCTCGGCGTCACTCTGAGACAGACCCCTGAACACACATTTAGACAGGCATTGTTAAATTCTGCATGTGGTGAAAATCAATTAGGGCACAATGAAATCAGTATAATTTCTTTTTCCAAATTCAGTTTTGCGGTTTAAAAATCACTTTTTTTGTTTACTATAATTTTTCCACTTGTTTTTTTTTCATGCTAATGGTTAAAAAGAATAATAATAGTCTATTTAAATTAAAACTATTTATTCAGGGTTAAACTACCATTTAATTTAAGAGATAAGTTTGGGTTAAGTTTAACCAATTGAAATATACTTCCATTAAATGTTAAAGGTTAATATTCACAGACATTAGTCCACAAAATTGATGATTATGTGCACAGCATTGCTTTTTTATAATTATGTTTATTGGATTTTCCCAGTAACACAGGCATAACAATACATCTTCAAAAGGCATGCAAAAAATATCATCACAAAACAATGGAGAAAAAAAAGAAAAAAAAAGCTCAGATTAAATATAAAACAGGACCACCTCAAATAAAACAGATCTGAAAAAGGGCTAAAATATATATTTTCACATAATAATACAGTTTCAATATTCCTTTTAGCATGATAGGGCAAAGACTTGGGGCTCTATTTTAACAATCTACGTACAAAGTCTAAAGCGCATGGCGCAAAAGCATTAGGCTTGTCAAAATGTACTTTTGCTATTTTGAGGACGGAAAAATACGCTCTGCGCGGGGCGCATGGTCTAACAGGGTTGAGCTTATTCTCTTAATGAGTTATTATGGGTGTGTTTTGAGAATAAATCAATCTCATCTCCCATTCCCTATTAAGAGTCAGTTGCGTTGCTCCATGGCGCATTTGCTATTTACACAGCGGACTTTGTAAGTGGAAAAATTGAAAGCTTCACTAGCGAGAAAACAGTTAAACAGACCATCTGTAGTGTGAAGAATTAACCCCTTCCAATCGGCCTTTACTTTCTCTTTCTCTGACTGTGTCCGAAATCACATACTTCCATACTATATAGTACACTAAAATCAGTATGCAAGCAGAGTAGTATGTCTGAATTCATGGAATTCAAAAAATAGTATGCAAGAAGTACCCGGGTGACTTACTACTTCCGGCGAGATTCTGAAGTGTGCATCAGATGGATGCTACGCTGTCCCATGATGCCCAATGAGAGAATTTATGAATGGGAGTGAAGTGAGGAAACTCACACAGGTAGGTCACGTGATCATGACAAAATGGCGGATGTAGTACATCTGAGTTCCGTTCATACTACTGACATTCAGACTGTATAGAAAGTACTTTTCTAACTGCTGAGTAATACGTTTAAATTCAAATGCAGTACCTACTGAGTAGTAGGCAGTTTCGGACCCAGCCTCTCTTTCGTGAATAAGGAAACGGTGTTGTACACTCCACTGAAGACATCCATTAGTCTACATAATTAATTTTGTTTGTTAAGCACAAACATTTGTTCAAAAGTATTTCTAAATTCTGTTCTAATTTCCAGCAAACGAATAAATGAACAAGAATAATGAAGCGTGGTCAAAAAACTGAAAATTAACAGGAAAATTAAGGTTGCGCTGGTCTGAAAATAGCAACATGTCGCGGCAAACACGTCTTGCACCTTACTGTGCCAGGTTTATGATAGGGCCCTAGGTTCCAAATAATCCAAATATGGAGTCCAAACTTTGGAAAAATTGTCATGTTTTCTGGTGTAAAACATGGGTAAGATGTTCAAGGGGAATTAATTAAAAAATTATCTTGTGCCAATCTTTAAGTGATGGAGATTTATCACTAATCCAATTAAGTAATATATTTTTTCTGGCAGCAAAGGTTAATATATTATACAATTTCTTATTAGCTGATGAAAAAATGCATCCATTAGGTATACCCCAAATCAATGAAACTTGGTCAAAATCCAGCTGCATGTTAAAGATCTGTTCCATTTCCCCAGCACCAAAGACCAAAACCTTTGCAGTCTGTTACATGACCACATACAATGTGTTAAAGTTCCAACATCAGTTTTACATTTTAAACACATAGGCGAATTAGAAGGGTTAAAAAGATGTCTGCGGTTAGAAGAGACGTGGAGGTGTGTGTGGAAATATGGAGATAATTATCAATTTATATTTCTCTTGTACCTGTACAAACAGATATTTTCTTAGCATTAGACCAAATATCATCCCATGTTTCCTCATCGATATCAGTATCTAATTCTTCCCCCATTTGGTTTTAATTCTCTGTATATCAGCAGATGGGATTGAACATACAGACCCATAAAAATCTACCCACATACATCTTTCCTGATGACAAAAATAATAACCTCTCAATAGAAGACACCTCACAATTTATAACAGGTGTTTTGTTGTTAGTGATACAATGGCTCAATTGAAGAAAATGGAAAAATTGGTACTTCTACAGCATTGCTTTTGAATTATTCATCTAAACGTTGCCAAATCTGTGGCATTCTGTAGTAAATTTTTAATTTTGACCAGATTCTGCAAGTCTGACTATGACTGATTCAACATTTTCCCCCCACATCTATCTGTGGTTTTCATGTCATGTGCTTTTAATTAGCTTTTCGCATCTATGGTTTTTAAAGAATATTAAACTATGGATGCTGTGTATAGAAGGAAGCTGAGATGATGAATGTGATCATGGTTAGTATAAACATTAGCAACACATTTTCAGGTGCTAAAAATTCAGTTACTCTACTACTCAACTACTCAATCCAATAGCAAATAATTATTATTACCATGTGAGAGCAATACAGAAAACACATTATTATTCTGGTAACATTTCACTTATCCTCTTCTTTTGAATCTGACTAAATTAATCCAATATTGTCACTTGTTATTGTGTATCATTAAAGAAATTACCCCCCCCCCCCCAAAAAAAAAAGAAAAAAAATAAACATTTTTGATTTTCTGTATTCAGCTGAGCACTAAAGAAGATATGTTAAAGAAAGCTACCACCGACTGTCGACATCTATACTATGAAAAATAAATACCATGGAAGTCAATGTGGTTACAGTTTCCAGCTTTCTTCCAAGTATTCAAAATGGCAGAATGTTCAGTTTTGAGTGAACTGTCCCTTTAACTATTATAAGTAAAAGCAGAGCATTTAGTGCCACCTGGTGTGACTGAATGGAGGTGGAAATTCATTTGCATATTCATGAAACCAAATATAGTAAATGAGGTAACCTTTTAGTAACGCTGAAATCATTGTAAGATATGAATAGGATTGTTCACCCCAAAACAAAAACAAAAATTCTTCCATCATTTTCTCAAATCAGTTTGAGTTGATCACAAGAAAATATATTTTGAAAAATGATAAATAAAAAAATGGTAGCCATTGACTTTGTTTGGATATCAATGGTTACCAGTTTTCAACACTCTTCAAAATATCTTCTTTAGTGTATACACAATACTAATACACAAAACCTATAAAAGGTTTGGAATCACTTTTGACAGCAAAATAAGAAATGAAAATGGAATAAAACTAGTGACAGTGAGAGCTGTGATAGTGTGCGCGTGTTTGTGTGTGTGGGTGTGTGTGTTGACATACTTGTGCTGTGGATGCAGTGACTCCACCTTCAGAAGGAACTCCTGGTCTTGGTCAGGGATAAAATGGGTTTTACCGAGGTATCCAGCAGGAGTTTCCGGGTCATAATCTCCAAGCTCAGCTGTCAATCAAACAGGAGTATTAGAATGCCATGTTAGAAAACTAGATTGTATGTCTCCATAATCTGCAATCTGTACATTTGACAGGGCCATTAACCCCAGCTATTTCTGTTGGAAGAAACATGGCTTTCCCCAAGCACACAGACACATTCTCTGCCATATCTAGGCTGTTTCTATGGCAGGGCTGCCAGTCACACAGTGAGGAGCTGTAATTTCCTTGACTTACACTGAACAGAGTAAGAAGCAAGTACCACGGCTGAGCTTAAAGGACACTTCAGTCTGCAATAAAAACACATCATACATGGTTGTGACAGGAGTATTTTTTTCATCAGCATTTGTCATTATTAAATATGTAGTCTATTTGTTATTTAAATGTCAGGGTACCAATGTCCTGAGTGTTTAAAAATGTATATTTATTCCCAGTACTGATTTTACTAAATCAACCTCTCAGTCCATGAGTTACAACTTTCTGAGCTTTCATCTGGAAACAGAAACACCAGTTTTTTTTAAAACAATACAACCAGCATCCAGAATAATTAATATTAATGTGGGTTACTGGTATTTTTGATAATTCATCCATTCATTCATTCATTCATTCAATCTGAATAACTTTATCAATGTGGGTTGCTGGTATTTTTGATCATTCATTCATTCATTCATTCATTCATTCATAATAATCAATCAATCAATCAATCAATCAGAATATAATTAATTAATTAATTCATTCATTCATTTATTTATTCATTCAATCAGAATAATTTTATTAATGTGGGTTGCTGGTATTTTTGATCATTCATTCATTCATTCATTCATTCAGTCATAATAATCAATCAATCAATCAATCAATCAATTAATCAGAATATAATTAATTCATTCATTCATTCATTCATTTATTCATTCAATCAGAATAATTTTATTAATGTGGGTTGCTGGTATTTTTGATCATTCATTCATTCATTCATTCATTCATTTGTTATAATCAATCAATCAGAATATAATTAATTCATTAATTCATTCAATCAGAATAATTTTATTAATGTGGGTTGCTGTTATTTTTCATCATTCATTCATTCATTCATTCAATCAATCAGAATAATTTTATTAATGTGGGTTGCTGGTATTTTTGATCATTCCTTCATTCATTTATTCGTTCAATCAGAACAATTTAATTAATGCGAGTTGCTAGTATTTTTGATCATTCATTCATTCATTCAATCAACCAGAATATTTTTTATTAATGTGGGTTGCTGGTATTTTGATCATTCATTCAATCAGAATATTTTTATTAATGGTGGTTGCTAGTATTTTGATCATTAGCCAATAAATCTATAAATAGTTCAGCTCCAAAAGCCTCAAAATAGCATCTGAAGTTTTCTTCTGAAATGAGCAATTTTCTCAGCCTCCCTTGTTTATGTTCAGTTATTAATTTAAAGTAATGAGAAGTAAAGTAAAAAGTAATGAAAATAAAAGTGAAATGACTGAACCTACGTGCAGGAGCCTAAGAAACTTGCTCATTTTAGAAAACATTTTTAGACTACACTTTTGCAGCTGAACTCTTTAAACGGAACAACAAAATAAATAACAAAAAGGTGTCATGTTTATATTAATTTTTAAACAACGGTGTAAATCTTCAGAAGAGTTAAAACAAACTATTTTAGCAGAAAATTTAGGAATGTTTCGGAATATTTTCTATCATAACAAATTACTCTGGTCAATTTTTGTTTTCTGTAAAAATAAAATGTTATGCCTTGGTGGGCATCAGAAACTTATTATTAGAGGTTATTTTATGCATGTATGCTTTTGTGTATATGCATGTGATATTTTACCTTATTATTCATATACTTATTTAGTGTATAATTATGTTTTCCTAATAGATTTTTCTTTGATGAACTAAACTAGTGTGTGTTATTTTTATGGTTTTTGTATACGTTTCATTCATTCATTTTTTTTTTGGCTTAGTCCTTTTAATAATCAGGCATCACCACAACGGAATGAACTGTCAACTTATCCAGCATATGTTTTACAAAGCGGATGCAACCCAGCACTGGGATTATTTCTATTGTATTTACGGTGTTATTTTCTGTCTGACCCAAGATGAACCTAATAAAGCAAAAAACAAAAAAACCTGGTATGTTTACAAGCAAGTGTAGATGAAGGTAAACTCAACACATACCTTCCCTCACAGATGTCCTTCCTGATTTGCAAGAAATAAAAATGCCTACAAAACAAAATAAGGGTCAAAAAACTCTCACTCTATCCACATATATATAAAAAACACATATCTGCTTCATTCTCATTTGCACATAAACAGTGAAATGTACCTAGTCTGCTCATGCTGGAGGGAGTTTGGGTCAGAGATGAAGAAGCGCACTCGAAACATTAAAAAGAATGGAGGAGATCCTGAGGGAATAACATTAGGAGAGAAATAGTGCAGAACACAGTCAGAAGAAAAGGACCAAAACATGATGCAGACATTGAGCACAGTGAAACATAGGCATAGTCCCACAGTTTTTAAAACAAAAAGAAAGGATTTCATTTTTGCAACTGGCCAGAAAGGTAAGCAAAGCTATTAGATGCTAATTTGAAGGTAAAACAGAAGGTGGGCACTGAAGCGTGAGCAACAATCATGGTCTCTTGCTTAATACTGAAAGCACATCACGTCTGGTGACTCAGCTTAGTTGATTCATTAAATCAGCCTACTCCAAATCTCAGGAGGAAAATAAACATGTGTCTCTTGATGTGCTTATTACGGAAACTTAACTCTTTATGCCCATGTGAAATAAGTTATTATACACCCTTATCAGACATCTCCACACTCAATAAGATTATGCATGAAATCTGCTCCTACAGAATTTCTGCTGAAAGTCATGCGGAGTTCTACAGAATTCAGATAGCATTGCATCACCAACCCTCACTTTAGCACAACTGCGTGTCTTCATACCGATCAACTGATTTTAAATAAAAAATTTTATCTGATAATTATTCATACTATTTTATCAAAAAAATAAAATAAATTACACATAAATAAACACACACATATATACATTATATACACACATATATATATATGTGTATATATATATATACGTGTATATATATATATATATATATATATATATATATATACATACACATATATATACACATATATATACACATATATATACATATATATATATATATATATATATATATATATATATATATATATATATATATATATATATATATATATATATATATATATATATATATATAATCTGCTAATAGGTTAAGCAAAATAAACTTGTTCAGAGGTTTCAAAGCCATGGTTTAAATAAATGATAAAATGCACTATATTAAAATGCTGATAAGCAGAGGTTAATGTTTATGTATATTATAAAATAAAATCTTTATATAAATAACTAACTAAATAAATACATGAACAAAAAGTTTCTATATAAATAAATATCAAGTAAAATTGAGTGAATTTAGACATTCAAACATTGTAATGTACAAAATAAACATATTTTTTCAAGGATTATTATTATTATATGTAATCATATAACTTTTATTCATTCATTTTCCTTCAGCTTAGTCTCTATTTCAGAGGTGCCACAGCAGAATGAACCCCCAACTATTCCAACATGCGTTTTACGCAGCGGATACCCTTTCAGCCGCAACCCAGTACTGGGAAACACCCATATGCACTCTCACATGCACACACATACACTACGGCCAATTAAGTGTCAATTCACCTATGGCGCATGTCTTTAGACTGTACAGAAAACTGAAACATCCGGAGAAAACCCACGCAAACTTAGGAAGAACATGCAAACTCCACACAGAAATGCCAACTGACCCAGTCGGGACTCAAACCAGCGACCTTCTTGTTGTGAGAAGACAGCGCTAACCACCGAGCCACTGTGCTGCCCATATTATAACTAGTATAATTATTATTTTAATTATAATTGTACAATTTACATATATATTTAAAAATATTGTTAATTTTCAGAAATCCTTAAATGGTCAAATATGGGCAAACGTGCATGCAATATTAGCCAAAATGACTTTCCACAACAATCGTCACCTAAAACATAAAATAAACACATTAACTCAATGCAGCATTCAGTATCGGTGTCTAGTTTCTCTCTCACCCTTCAGCTGCTTCTTAAAGGGTTTGTTGGGGTCCAGCCACCTCTGAAATGACAGATATAATCAGTTATCAATAAAATCATCTGGTTTAAAGACAGGGCATTGCATTTCACAACTTGTAGTTCATAGCAATAAACGCTTGATCTCTCATTCAAACAAACACGCATTCAGTTACCGGAGAACTGGATGTGTCCTCGCTGATCTGCATGCTGAAGTACTGTTTCTCCACTATGTTTAGGTGTTCACAAGCCAAGTCAAACAGCAGATGACCAGCATCATGTTTCTGCAAAGCAATAAAACATGCTATCCTGTTAAGTGGCAGTTCACCAAACCTATATTTACATCATGATTGATACATAGTGACAATGTACAAAAACATGTCAAAAACACTGCAACCAATAGAGTTTTTTTCTGTCGTTGATGCTGATATTAATATCTAGAAATAAAGGTGGGCCATATGATTACGACTGTGAACTGTGTATAGCAAGGGTGTAGATATGACATGGACGGAGGGGACGTGTCCCCACCAATATCCACCAATTACTAAAATGTCCCTACCAATAATTTAATCGACTTCAAAATGATATGTTCCATCAACCGTTAGTAACTTACACGTGCACAAAGTCAAGTTCGCTACAGGTTCACCATAATACTATTAACCAAGGCTGGGCAATTAATCAGAATTCGACTTAGATTTAAGCCTTCATGCTTATGAAAAACAATAAATTGCGTCACACAGCTCTCGAAATTTCTCTGTTTATTTTATATTCTTAAGTACTTTATTCATGTTTTTAAAAGCGCGAAACAGAATTTGTGTTGTTCAATGCATGCGCTGGGGATGTATGTCCCCACCAATATCAAAGGCAAATCTTCGCCCTTGGTGTCTAGTACAGAAGATTTTTTTCCCAGCCACATTTCAAACATAAGAATTATAAACTAACTTCTACTAACTTCTAAGTCTTCTACTTAGTTGGAACTAACTTCTAATGTCTTTGATATGGTGACAGTACATAATATTTTTCTAGTTATTTTCAAGATACTTGTATTCAGCTTAATGTGCAAGGCCTGACTAAGTTAATTAGGTTAACTTGGCACATTAGTTTAATAAGGCAGATCATTGGACAACAATGGTGTGTCCCGTAGCCAATCAAAAATTCTTTAAGGGACAGATAGATTTTAAAAATATCAAAATGTTTTAGATCATCTACATATATTATAGTAAATATACAAGCATATATAAATATGACAGAGCAAAAATAAACTTTATGGTTTTCTAACAGTATTCAGGTACAGAAATTGAACAAGAAAAGTAAAATAACATGGTTATCATTATATAAATAATTTAAAAGAATAATAATATCTTTATCTTTTAATATTTAATAAATAATCTAATCCTGCAATGTGACTATTGCAGATACACACATTGCGATATTGATGCTCAAACGATATATTGTTAAGCCCTAATTTGGACTTTGTATTACTTTTTAATGTCTTCGTGCTTACCAAGGCTGTTGGTATTTCAGAAATCAGGTAAAAACTGTAATATTGCTACATTTTATATCACATATTTCTATTTGAACACACTTTAAAATGCTATTTTATCCTGCAAAAAAATTCAGCATCATCATTACTCCTGTATTCACATGACCTTTAGAAATCATTCTAATATGCTGTTTTGTTGTTCAAGTAACATTTCATATTATTATTAATAAAATAAATTGTGTCATACTTATTATTTATATGGAAAATAATTGATCTTGTTCATTCCGCTGCACTAATTTAAAAAAGTAACTATAAATGCTTTTTTTTTAACTTCATATGTTGCACAATACTGTTCTGTATTAATTGAAGTACTTATATAGTCTGTCTCAGGTTCTGTATAGTTATACCAAGTGCTGGGGATAAGTTACTTTGGAAAGTAGTGCATTACAGTATTGACTTACTCTCTTAAAAAGTAACTAGTTGTGTTACTTAGTTACTTTTATGGTAGATAATGCATTACGTTCCTTTTGGGTTACTTTTGCTTTACTTTTTCTTACCAGAAAGAGGGTTGCAGATTTTTTTTTCTTTTCTTTTTTTTAAATAGAGGAGCTCTGTAATTAACAACACACTGTATAACCTACGCCTTTATTTACTGTACCTTAAGAAAAGCACATCGAATAGTAATAATGTAGGATAATGTCATCTGCTAAGAACTTCCTGAGTCCACAGCTATACTTGCCATATATACAAAATAATGACTGTTTAAAGCAGTGCGTTTACTCCTTTTGTACTTTTTGCCTTATTAGTGAAGTACAAACTAGGGCTGTGTGATATGGGCAAAGGACACCAATTTCGATTTTAATCACAATTTTGACACACACAGATGTTTTATAGTGTGAATCTGAAACATATTTCCAAAGAAAATAATTAGATCTATATCAAAGACCTGTAACATGTCTCTAAAACAGACATAAGGCAAAATAAAATAAAAATCACGTAGTAAAGCTGTAACAAACTGTCTCTAGAACAGACCTATGGCAAAACAAAAAAATAGACTACTGTGTGTGTGTGTGTGTGTGCCATCGAAGTCAAGAATGGTTCAAATGTTCTGCTTGACCACATGCAAGTAGTTGTGTGTACTTTTCTACATGTCCAGATTTTTTTTTGCCATGCATAGATCATAGACCTCTTTGTGACGCTGCCATGAAATGGGCCGTTCACATATTGCTTTATTTGCGTGCACAAGTCCATTATTTCTAATGGAGGCTTGCATGTGCATATTGAGAGTGACGCGCTCACGTATTCCAGGCGAAAACATAAACTTTAAGTTGAACTTTTCAGAATGCCGCACCGCGAGTCATGAAAACGTGCGTTATGACTGGTTCAAATAGCATACTAAGGGAAAATCGTGCTATAATGCGATTTAGAAATTGAGCATGTCTAAATCGCAATTTCCTTACGATTTCAATTAATCGCACAGCCGTAGTACAAACCATTTCAAGTGCAATTCTTTTTCTTCCATGCGTTCAAAATAATGAATGCATTCTCATCTCAATTTTTATTCAGCAATTAACTTTTTAAAAACTAATTAATTAAACAAAAAAGTAACTTGCGTTACATTTTTTAAAGAGTAACTCAAATAGTATTACTTACTTTTTAAAAGTAATGCATTACTTTACTTGTTACTTAGAAAATAAACATTATTATGTAACTCATGTTACTTGTAATGCGCTACCCCAAACACTGGTTATAACTATTTATGTAACTGTTTATTGTATATATGTAGTTATATTATGGCTCCGGTGGGCTAGCTATGTACGTTGAGTTTGTATTTACGATTATGTATATTTACATTGTACCATGGTCCCGCAAGACACAACATTACATTCCACTGTATGTCCACCAGAGTTGGGTGTTCTGTATTCTTATTACATTTTTGAGGAACGCAGTATGTGTAATTTGATTACAGTTACTAAAGTCAGTGTAATTGCGTTACTTATGTGACAATTAGAGATTTTAGTAGAAATAATGCTTCTTTTAAATCACGTTTTCAGCTGCAATGTCATTAAATTAGCATTCGCTTTTAAACTGCTGGAGAACGCAAGCTGAAATAGCTCCTGATGAGAGTGGCTGCTTCAAGTGGAAATTCATACATTACTCTGATTTCATTGAGCATAAAAACAAAAATATTGCTGTGAAATTCAGGCTATGTCCAGTCTCTAAAAACTTTGACTGCTTTTCACTCGACCAGCAACTTGTTCAAGCACTAAACAGAAAGCATTCTACGACAATACTTGTCATCAAGGAGGACACAGGCGCACAATAACATGGCGGCTCAACTCGACCTAAACAGGCTAAATTGGATTTTTGTGCTGGAATGAATGTGAAGAGAAGTGCAGCTGCTTGTGGAAGTTCACATATCTTATCTTTTGCGTGCGTGCCCATGTTAGGAGTGCATATTGCACGTGCGCATATGGTGCGCGCTCGCATTTCCTAGGCGTACCAGTTGAAAAACGCGAGTCACGTGACAAGAACTGACCGATCAGCTTCATACTTTGTATGGAATATACACATTTCAGTAGATTAATTACCTCAGACAAACACAGAACACCCAAACACTGCTGTGCTTTTTCATACTATGAACGTCAATGGTTGCATTTATCCAGTTTTCTTCTAAATGTCTTCTTTTGTGCTCAAAAAAAAAGACAAACTGGTTTGGAACAAGTGAATAATGAGAGAATTATAAGTTTTGAGTGAACTCTTTAAGTCTTTTTAATATGTCAGGCTGTTATGATCAACCCATTGTAATGTTTTTCAGTGAAAATTAAATTACTGAAAGAACTGCAGTTTATTTTATATTTTTATAGGTATATTTCAAATGTTTCAAAAGTAACTTCAAAGTAAAGTAATTAGTTATCTGATTACTTTTTATATGAAGTAATTAGTAATGTAATCAGATTACAGTTTTCGAGTAGTGATCAGTAATTTGTAACCGATTACTTTTTGAAAGTAACTTGCCCAACACTGTATGTCCACACATTAAGTGGAATGAAAATAAAGCTCAGCTTGACTTTAAACAAAAATAGTCCAATTTAAAAACAATATGAAATTAAATCAACATTTGATAACACTTTAGTTTAAATAACAATTCACATAAATAACTATTGGCTTATTTCCTGACTATTATTAGGATATTAACTGTTTATTAGCACTTATAAAGTATGATCATTTTTTTTAATATCTCTCATCCTACCCAATACATAAACTTACTCCCTTAATAATTTTAATAAGCAGCTAATTAGTAGTTTATTGAGCTAAAGGTCTTAGTTAATGCTTTGTTAATAGCATGAATTGTACATTCAATTAAAGTGACCCAACATTTTAACACTTATATTCAGCTCATTTTGACCTTCATCGAGCAATGTCCTCAGTCGCACTGCCCTCATTTTCATCATCTAAGGCAAAACCCTTTTTTCTGTTGACTCCTTCATGGCTGCTCAAAAATGTGTGTACGTGTGTGTCCTTCAGAATATGAAGCCAAGGTTGCAGCAGAGTAGTATGGAACATGAGAAGAATAACATCCATGTATAATATCACCATCTTCCAACAGGCAAGCTCAATAAAATGTGCACATTCAGCCAACTTTCGCTCATTATACAACCTAAACACATCTGCATGCATACTAATACTAATTATACTCACATTGACAGTAAAATTTTGCGTCGTGCCATCAGGGAAGAGCACTAAACACAGTAGGCCGGAGCGTGGCATGTGTGTATGTTTGGACAGATCGGCACGTCCGAGAGCAGTGATCTTGTTTCCGAGCACGCCCCATGGGGATGTCATCTCAGAACACTACCACACATGCACACCTGCCAAAACAAGAGTCAAGACAGGTTAAACGCAAGCATTTGCAAAGTGACGATGATGAATATGACGACTGCCAGTAATAAAGTAAGGGGACACGTGCGCAGAATGTCGGTACATACCGTTCCAATGGTGTGAAACGATTGTATCCAGGATAAACATACTCATTCGGTGTGTAACGGATATTTAAAAAAGCATGTTGTGAATTGTATCCGATGACGAGGGCTTGGCAAATCCCTCATAAATGTAATTATATGTCCTGATACAATGTTCCACCCTAGAATGATGGATGGACAGGTCAGCGCAGATACTGTGGATGCGACACGATCGCCCAAATAAGATGTAAAACATAGATTTAGTGGTTATTAGAACTTTTTTTGTAAGATCATGTTGAGTGGGAGAAGCATTTTAAGTTTTTAATGAAGTCAGAATGAAACTGCTTGATTTGATGTCAGAATTAAAACAAGCATTTGGGTTTCATTAGCTCTCTCTTACTCATCCTTTTCTGTTCCCCGCTAGCACACACTCACACTCTCTAGGTCTAAACATGTTCTAGCATTGTTTTTAACACTCGTCTCTTCTCCTCCCAGCACAGTCCAGGAATGTGGACTACTTTACTACCAGGCTGAGACAGATAAATACTTTCTCTTGCCACCGTCAGTGAGCATAGTAAATAAGGAAAATGTAAAGGAAATATGGCTTGCTTGGTTGGGAATTGTGTGAATGCGTATGGATGGATTTGCTTTTCAGTATTTAGACATTCAGCAGTGAAATTTAAACCACACTGAAGTGAACTAAACTGAACTTTAACTCTGAAAACTGGACTGACGGTTTCAATTGACTAGAAATTCTATGTTAAGCTGAATTGACACAATCTACATGTAAGTGTTATAGAAATAAACAGGAATGAGATTTCAATTCAATTCATATTTGTCCTGCATTTCTTTATGAGGAGGACAGTCATGTGTCTGTCATAGTGTCATGAGACGCCTTTTTATACAGAGAGAATTTTGAGTTTATTGCCATTTCAGCTACTTTGGCTGTCATGGCAAAAAAAAAAAAAAAACATCAAGTTTACCACATTATAGAAATACCACTTTTCTATAGTTATAAAAAATATTCTAACAATTAAAAGTCACCGACAGCAATAAATAATACACAAGGTAAAATACATAAATACTACTAATAATAATAATAATAAAAACAATAATGATAATATACAAGATAAAAATCTAAAACAGTTGTTTAAGGTTTACTTTTGATAAAAAAAATTGTACAATTTTAGAAGGATTCACATTTAAAAATATTTCATTTAAAGTCTTTCCAGATAAAAATTGTTGTCTAATAACATTAGAAAAAGGGCATTCCACAATAATATGTTTAACAGTTTGGTTTCTTTTGCTATATTGACATTATGGTAGTTTTTCTCCTTTAAGTAAATGTTCATGTGCGAGTCTTGTGTGTCCAATGCGACATCTTCTATAAACATCTCATCGTGTCTTGAGGTAAAAAATACATTTGATTTTCTCCCTATTTCTGGCTGGATTTCAGAAAGTTTATTTTCTGAGCATTGATCCCATTCTGTTTGCCATTTGTTAAAAATATAGCCTTTTATTAGTGGCTTTAGATCAAAAGGTGGGATTTTCCACTCCCCTTTTTAAACATTGTTATTGAACTGTTCACTATAATGTTTATAAATAAAACTTCATTATCTAAAAGTAATAGGCTACTGTCTGTCCCATTTTGACACTCTTCATTCATTGGAAAACACTGCTTAAATAGGCAAGGCAGATTGCTGGAAGTAAACGGCCACTTTTAAGTTTGGCTAACAGCTTTGCATACTTAAAATGTTTCAAATATTGTGTCTAAGATTACATACTAAAGTTTATATGGATGGCAGTGAACCTACCGACATAAACCTATGCATGTGTGTTTGACAGCCTACCCCACACCCTTTATGAATGGATGCTGTTCTAAATTTTGGTTGATACGCTTAAATGCTAAGCAAATGTTCTTTATGAAAATCCAGTGTCAAACTGCTTTGTTGGTATGCAAATTGATAGTAAAACTAAGTTAACAAAGTATCAAGTTTTTAATGATGCTTAAACTTCTTAAAGGTCCTGTGAAGTATGTTGAAATGTGCATTTTGATGTGTGATGTAACTTTAAACTGAAACATGAAGATAGGGTGGAACAGTGTAGCTCCTCCCCTTTAAAAAACACAGCCAATAACATATCGTTTTTAATCAAAGCTCAGTCATCGAGAGCAGTTGAGGTCAAGCGTATCAAATGAAAAGCAAATAAAAAGCATCTTGGAGGGGGCGGGACATCTCAGATCCTAGAGAGTATTTGATTGGTCAGAAGATTCCATGAGAAACTGAATTATGAGGTGATGTTTAAAAAAAAGCTTGATCCATTTTCTAATTGCAAATTGTCACTGTTTTGGAGCACACTAGATTATAGATATCCTTAAGACTAACATACTGATACTAACACCTAAATATTTATTTTGATTTCAGGGAACTTAAATGATCTAAAACAAGTTCATCCACTCTTTCCTAATTTTGGGATCTGAAGGATGATAATACAACGACTGGCATTGCACAGCAGGTTGTTGTTTTTTTCTAGATTATCTTTATCGTTCTGTCTCTGCAATAGACCTTGATTTGGCATTTTCACCATTTACTTACATGATAGTAATAATAATAAATAAATAAATAAAAGTAATAAAGGCGACGCAGTAGTTAGTGCTGTCGCCTCACAGCAAGAAGGTCGCTGATTCGAGCCTCGGCTGGGTCAGTTTCCTCCGGGTGCTGCAGTTTCCCCCACATGTCCAAAGACATGCGGTATAGGTGAATTGGGTAAGCTAAAATTGTCCGTAGTGTATGTGTGTAAATGAGTGTATGGGTGTTTTCCAGTGATGGGTTGCAGCTGGAAGGACATCCGCTGTGTAAAACATATGCTGGATAAGTTGCCGGTTCATTCCGCTGTGGCGTCCCCAGATTAATAAAGGGACTAAGCCGAAGAGAAAATGAATAAATGAAAAGTAATACAAGTATCAACCCAAAAAAACTGACAGTTTTACAATTTGTGTGGACTTGCTAGTAGTTGTACTGTATATTTTTATTGTTTATGTTTTGCATATTTAATTTACCTCGTGATGTCAGATTAGTCTTTTTAAATATTTTTGTGTGGTTTATTTATAAACTAATTTCGAGAAGATCACGTGCTTATGATCAACACGGCTGGCTCCTCATTAGCTCTGTAACCTGACCCATTAGATGATTATGGAAGCATTATAAATAACCAGAGTTTTTCACTCCAGTTATCTTCATCTAGAAGCTTCCCCCCCTTCCACCCCTACTTCCTCCCCCTTTTTCCGATAGGGCGACACGGTGGCCCTGTGGCTAGCACTGTTGCCTCACAGCAAGAACACCGCTGGTCCAACCTCCTATCGGGCTGGTTGGTGTTCCTGTGCGGAGTTTACATGTTCTCCCTGTGTTCGCGTGGGTTTCCCCCAGGTCCCTCGGTTTCCTCCCACAGTCCAAAAACATAAACTACAGCCAATCGACTAAACCAAATTATCACCAAAAACAACACTAGTTTACACTTCTCACGCGCCGACAAGCAGGGGAGTCCGAGACCTACCTGAGCTCGAACTCGGCTCTCGCCCTTCTAACGGGAGGGAGCCCCGGGCTCGAGGATATTACGAGCTCAGGGCTCTCTCCCGGGACAGCATGCCAAATATGCTTTATTGATTATCAGCTAAGTGTGAACTCTTGAAACTATTTGTTTTAATTTAAGGCCAAATGTGTAATGTTATTGCTAATAAACAATATTTTAAATTGTATTTTATTGACCCCTCTAATTGTTGTTGCATCAGTCATTGTTGAAGTAATAACATTTAAAGCTGGAAGCATTAACAACTTGTATCAAAATTTATCATTATTGTTTAATATGGAAAAAATATCACCCAGCCCTGTTGGGAACACACCCTTACTCTTTTCAAACGACATCCCGAGATTTTTTGTGACCACTAAAAGTCAGGACCTTATCCGAAGGATGGTGCTTACTAAACAGTCTAATGAGCGAGTTTAACCCACTTGTACATTAAGGTAGCGTTCAGAAAAAACAAAAGACCAGAACATAAAAACCTCACTGCCAGCTAGCGTTTCAGAAGTGTTATTGTGGAGCAACACAAGCAGTGCGCAAAAGTATAAATGCAGTGCAACGCACAAGGCATGTGCTGTGGGTCACGCCGCTCACTCGACGGAGAAGTATAAACCAGGCTTTACAGTATAGTGTCACTACACTGGAGCATTAGGATCTACACAGGGTAAGCACCCCCAGCTGACCTCTATAACACTTCTTCCAGTCCCAACCAATACTGTATTGCCCCTTATATACCATCATTCAATATTCTCTACATTAATCCACTAATATGGTTCGCTTGAAGGAGTGAATGAAACTAGTGAGTTAATTCAAGCAGCAGAAAGGATGCCATTTTGTTTGTGCTTTGCTGTTTGACCAGGCGCAGCCCTGCTTGGCTTCAGTGGGCTACCATGGGAGAGCCGAGAAAGCTAGCAGCCGGCAGCTAACCATACACAGATCAGTGGGTGGAGCCAAGACAGGCAGTGATGTAAAAGAAGGCTTTGATGACCTTCTGTGAAGTGGAGTTTAGACACACATTGTAGACATACATTATAGACATACGTCATTATACGTTTAGACATACATTATAAAGTGGCTCATCTTCAGAACCTGAGTGGCTTCAGGATAAGCTGTATTTATACTAAGAAAGTTTTAAGTTATTAAATTTACAGGATGTTTTAATAGAATAACTGCCTCTTACAGGTCTGAATGTCAAGTGAAATATTGTCTTATTTGATTCCAATGATACACTGTAGTTATAGTATAATCTTTTTTAAATTCAATAATACTTGTATATTCGGGAATGGATGTACTGTGAACATTATATCATAGTTAATACAACCTGTATATCTTGTTCATAGTACATCCATCTGTAAATATTACCCATAGTTTTTCTATAATTGCATTTTATTACTTGTACCTGTATCCTGCACTTGCTACTATTGTACTCCTGGTTAGCCCTAAACTGCATTTCGTTGCCTTTTACTTGTACATGTGTAATGACAATAAAGTCAAATCTAATCTAATTTAATAATTCCATTAATGGTGTCATGAACTGAGAAATAAAAATTGACTTGATCTTTTGACATGTATGATGTCACTGCAATATAAAAACATACCAGCAATTCCAGCATTATGGATGTGGCATTTGCAGTAAAAACTCAAAATATAAATTCACATAGAAGGTATGTGTTAACGTTATATTGCAACATATGTGTATATTTTCCAAAACTACTAACCACAGAGTTAAGGGATCAGAAAAAAATGAATCTGTAAACTTATTTTATTATTTTAAATGAGGGAAATAAACATGCATTATGGATGTGACACACACAAAAAAAATCTTTCAGTTTACAGTATACAACATATGTTGTAGAAATTCTGTGAATAAAACTGCACAACCCAAATAATCAATGCTAATCACAGGAATAAAAGTTGACTCACTATAGAGCAAAAATTATTATTTTATTTGACATTTTTGCATTTATGAGGAACAAGCTTCATTATAGATGAGACACTTTTTCATTATGGATGTGACAGATGTGAATTTGCCACTTGTGTGACTTTGGTAAATCAAACATAATAGTTTGAAAACACTGACAGAGACATTTTTGAGTATTTTTAAAGCACTGTAAAATACTTGCTTAAACAATGTAGAAACAGTTTCTCTATTTTGGTGAAAACTTAATTTTTTCATGGCAAGGTTGACATTTGCATGCAATTGCTCATACTGTAAGTTTTATAACTCAAAGCTTTTTTATGTGTCTAAATGAATTCAGTGTGTGCGTACATTATTCTGTCATGTCACTGTTTTGTACTGTAATAAAACATTTACAAAAATATGCATAATCAAGTTTTTCATCCAAACACGGTTTTCTGTTTAGTCGACAGTGTTTGTAAATACGTACAGTAGTAATAATAATATAAGACAAGTGTGTTAAATGTTTGTACTATTACATAGCCACTTATAAAGCTGCACTGTGCCAATTTAAAATTATGCCTCATAAATTAGAGACAGACTAAATGTCTGCTTTAATTTATGCTACCTCTTCCCTATATACTGTAAGTATAGTGTACAGTTGTAATATTGGTGTATGTGCATTTATGACACCTCTTAAAGGGGTAGTTCACTCAAAAACTAAATATTACTTATTACTTACAGACCCTCAATTAGTTATAAAGCTTTGTTAGTTCCTTTATTCTGTTGAACACAAAGATATGCTGAAAAAAGCTGAAGAGCTGTAACCCTTGACTTCCACAGTAGGAATAACAAATAGATGTCAATGGTTTCAGGTTTGCAGCTGTCTTCAAAATATCTCCTTTTCTGTTTAACAGAAGTAGTCAACAGGTTTTGAACAAGCACGAGGATGAGTAAATGACAGAATTTTCACTTTTGGGTGATCGATCTCTTTAAACACTGTGTAAATGCCACCTCAGACACACTTCTGTGCGATCTTTAAAGTGCAAATTTGACATTACACAAGTAAACATGAATGTGAACTGGTGTTGTGGCAATACTTTATAATTTGAGAGAGAGACAAAAGGTAGGTGAGAGAGAAGCCAGACACAGACATCAGAATTTGAGACAGAAATCCATCATATAGAAACACGTTATTTGACAATATATGTTAACAGCCCGCAGTTACTCCAGATTAAGCTGCATTACCTCTTGTTCTTTCAGACTTAACCTCACAGATCCAGATTGTGGACGCTCTCTGTGACTGTTTGCAAATACAGAAGTTATATCTCACTGATCTGTCTTTGTATACAATGGTATGTTTCCCTTTTTGACCATATAAAACGCATAGTTGCAGTCTGAAGTGGATGTTTTACTTTCACTCACGTTTAGAGCAGCTCTGACGTTTACACTGGAGGTTAATATTTACCAGCAGCTCGGTTGCAAAAGCGCTACTTTACACGCTCGACCTCACTTTAAAGCGACGCGATATTTACGGGTTAGGAAATGTAATTACTTGAACCATGCTAAAAAACAAAGAGCCTTTGACTCTAAATGCTGTCATCTTATGAGTTTGAAACACACAAGCAAGACAGGACAGTTTAACACGAGAAAACAGCTCAAAGTTTCAGTATGAGGGCTTTTCTGGGTGTGACGTCCTACATTTCTGACTCAAGTTCACGCTGGTCTGCTCAGGCTTTAGGCTCGGGCTGTGTCACAAATCTGAGTCGAACTGTCACCAAACCGAGCGGGGTGAACGACAGGACACAGTTCTGCACCAGCGTTTGCTCGAACAATCGTGTTTCGAATGAAAAGAAACTACTCCATGAGTTTTATCGCGATATTTCCCATTAACAGTCTAGGAGTTAACCGATTTGTTGTTCTTAAAGCCAAATTTACGTCGCTTTACATTTCTCTTCTTTAGCCCATAAAGTTGGAGTTCAAGCAGGGACATTCATACATCGGAAAAGCGTCAGAAAGTTACCTGCTCGAGCTGCTCCCAATGTCTCTGCAGTGTTAGAAGTTCTTACAATCCCCGAGATGAGAGAAAAGTTTCCATGTTAAGGCGATCATGGTCGCAGGTGTCGGTAAACTTCCGGAATATGTTATTTTTTTTCTCTCTTGGTTCCTTCGGGAGGGCAATAACGGCGTCACTGCGCTGACCACGAGTGCAGGATCTATTGTGATCATGTAGCAATAGTTTTGTTGTTATGCTCCCCTTCCCACTGCTGGGGTGGTTGCAACACATTTTACAGATTTCATGATGTGAATGTAATTGTCAAACCTAGCCTTGATTTCAAGGCGTGTTTCATGTTGAGCGAGAACTCTCAGGAATTTCACGGGCTCGCGCAATTTCAGGTGCGCGTCCCCGACGGTTTAGGGCGCTGCCTCTTTGAGTCAGTAAGCACACCTGGGTGTAGAACAACCTGCTCTAAAATTCTTCTGGTTTTTATTTTGGTCTCCCAGCTTAGTCTGGATGCCGTTTTTAACACTCAATACTATCTGATCAGAGTAAGAGACCAATATGCGGTTACAAACAATGATAATAAAATAAATATTTAACCACCATATTCTTATTTTTCTTACCTGAAAAGATGAGAATATGGCATATTTCTTTGTAAATGTTACATCTATGCTCTTAAAGAGCCCATATTATGGGTTTTTGAAAATGCCCTTCCATGTAGTGTGTAACACAGCTCTAAGTGAAGTGAAATATCCAGCTAAGGCTTAAATCTGTAAGTGTACAGTGTTTAAAACTATTGATTCATCTATAAAAGAGTCGACTCATAGTGCTTCAAACGAGTCGTCTTGATAACGAGTCATTAGGTGTTTCGCGATGACGCAGCCACGAAACACAAGCCTCGCCAGTAGTTACCAAGCGGCAACCTCCCGCTCTCCCTCGGGAGGCCAATACGGAAGTAACTGAAACTGCAATTCATCAAAATTCCGCTAGTCCTGGCTCCATAATAGAGCAAAGTGCAATTGAGCCCACTGTTAGAATGGCCAACTTTACAGCAGAAAAAAAGGTGTTTACAGCCTGGTACAAAGAACGATTTTGGTTCAAATAGCTATTATTACCCTCCATGACAACTGTGAGGGGGGTGAATTTTTTTATAACTCATCCATTTCCTTTATATTAGGTTATTTTAAGTTTGCATAATTAAGGGCATGGCCACTTGAGTGACAGCTAGGTCTCGCTGGTCGCCGTCACTTCACCTCAGCTGAATCCGGCAGATTAGCCACTGATCTCGGCATATTCATCATATTTTTGTTTTGTTTTATGTGGCTTTACACAGTCAGCTGCCTTTTGGACTTATTTCTTACAATTATCAGATGATATGGGATGCTGTGTGCACTTAATTGTGCTCACAAACCATTCGTGTGGCCTCGTTTCCCATGTGAGTAAAGTTATATACTTGTATACCATCTCTATAAATGTATTTGTTTGATTTAAGATCATTTATCATTAATATTTTTCTTTAGACCCGTAAAGCACTCCAGAATGTGACAGACTGATTAGCTGTAGGCTCTAGAACAGTCATCTGAAGCGTTGTCATACAGTCTTGTGCTGGATTTTATCAATAGTCTTGCATTTACTAACACTGACTATATCTGAAGTGTTTGGAAGTATTTCGCGTTTACCTCCAGTAGAAAAACGTCATAAGAACAATGTTTAGTGGCTCAATGTATTACAACAGTGTTTTTGAAAGTCTAAACACTTTACTGATATAGTGTACAGCCAAGCACATGTGGTCAGAACACAAACGAGTCGCAGGTAATAAAGTATCAAGCGTTCCTCCCAAAGTAAAGTCTGTCTGCCAGGTCTAAGCAAGCTCCGCCCACTCTCCGCCTCTTTGCCCTTGTTTGGTATCCCGCCGTGGGTGCGATGACGCGCGAACAAAATGGCGACTGTTGGCCGCGCCTACTTGTGGCTTCTTTTGCGCTCTTCAGAAACCTATGGGTGACGTCACGGATACTCCGGCCATATATTTCACAGTCTATGGTAGTTACGCGCGCAAACCAGGGAGATTTGAAACCTGCGGCCCCGCCCACTAACACAGAAAAAACACTAGACACACACACACAGACGCCGCCGGTCGAATGAAGTCACACTGTGCTCAGATGGATAATATTGACAGTCTCTACCCAAAGATGAGTTGTGAACTGTGAAGAGTCAGTGGTTGAGGTTTATTCACTAGTGTAAGTAAGTGCGATTAAAATTGTTGCCTCGTTTAACTTGCAAATTATGTATTTATTGTGTTTTGTTACTTGTTAACCTGGTACAGTACACGCGGTTACTCTTTATATTCTCTTATCACATGTAAGCCACGTTAAAAACGCGACGCGTGCCGCTTTGTTTACGGATTTAACGTTAAAGGCTTTTGTGAGCTCGCGTTCCACTGCCGTTTGTCGTTGCTATGGCGATCGTAAGCTAGGAGACTCGTGTCGATCTCCCTAGTTCTGAGGAGGAACGTGATGTGTGTGTGTGTGTGTGTGTGTGTGAGAGAGAGAAAAAGAACAGGTCGAGTTTGTGACGCCTAGGGGCTAGGAGACAGGAGACTCGCGTCGCTTTCCCTAGTTCTTCTGAGGAGCGTTGTGTGTGTGTGTGTGTGTGTGTGTGTGAGAGAGAGAGAGAGAGAGAGAGAGAGACTCGCGTCGCTTTCCCTAGTTCTTCTGAGGAGCGTTTTGTGTGTGTGTGTGTGTGTGTGTGTGTGAGAGAGAGAGAGAGAGAGGGAGAGGGAGAGGGAGAGGGAGAGGCTAGGAGACTCGCGTCGATCTCCCCAGTTCCGTCTGAGGAGGGTTGTGTGTGTGTGTGAAAAAAGCCTTACACTATGAAGCGTGTGTGCACTGTGACTACGTTTATATAGTTGATTACCAGCTGGGCATTTCACTCTGTCTCGCGCTGAAGCCTGTCACTGTCGACCAATCGCAGCAGGCTGTCATCGGTCCAATCAGCGCAGATTAGCTTCGCGCTGAGGAGGGGGTTGGGAACAAATGAATCGCTGAACGATTCATATGAGAGTCGTTGGGATAATTAGGTAAAAATAAATGCAGATTATAAGACCATAAAAATGTTTTATGACCTTGCATGCATATTAGACTGTTGTTGGAGACCCTTACAACCTAAATATGACCCTATTTCATCTATAATATGGGCTCTTTAAGACAAAACATAAGAATTAAAATCTGCATCTGAACTTCTTTCAACTTGCCTTAAAACATCAGATGTAATAATTTTGATAGGCTAACCCGCCTATTTTTAAAATATTCAGCATTATATCTAACCACTAGCTATATGTTTTATCAATCTAATCATACCAACTACTTTATCAGTGCCTTGCTAGCTGGTTGCCTTTGTTTACACTCAGTCATGCACTCACTCGCTTTCCTTCGGCTTATTTCCTGCTTTATAAGGGGTTATCACAGCGAAACGAACCGCCAGTTACTCTTTGTTTGCCAGTGGACACCTTTCCTGCCGCAACTCAAAATTGATTCATGATTTCTGGTACATTCACAGCTTCACATCCATGATGTGAATCTACCATTACAGCAAAGATGTCCTAGATCTGGTGACTATTTATGCAATTGAGTATAGTGAACACTATCTATATAGTGCTGTGTTAAAAAAAAACAGCTTAAGATGATTTGAGATTGATGAAAACATGAAGATGAACAGCAACATTAGGCTTTGGTACTCAGCTGAGGGGTCAAAGTGAGTCAAGAAAATATCCTGAATTATATCATTATCCTGTCTTAGCTGACAGGAGTGGTACCTGTTGTGGTCGTCTGTTGCTGTAGCTTACCTGCTTCCAGGTTGGATGTTATGTTCTTCTGCAGACTTATAAATGGTTATTGACTTTCTATCAGCTCAAATCATCTGACCTCTACCATCAACAAGACACTACTCTATAAAGTAGCTTGTATAGTAGAAATTATATTATGTAAAAAATTCTAGTAAATCTGCAGTTCTGAAAAACTCAGATCAACCTGTCAGTAACCAACAACCATGTTACATTTGAAGTCAACAAATTCACTTTCTTGCTCATTCTGATGCTCAGTTTGACCTTGAGACGATCATCTTCACAATGTCAACATGCCTAAATGCACTGAATTGCTGTGATTGATTCATAACAGGTGTACCTAATAAAATAGTTAGTGTAAGGTGACACAAGTGACTAATGATTTAAACCAGGGTGTCCCAAGAGCTGCTTCCCAATTCAAAGGCCACATCCCTTGAAGGCCACAGGCTGATTGCATCACAGCTGCACGACGAACGCTGTCCCAGTTCAAAGCCTCCTTCGAATGTGGTCTACAAATGCATCCTTCTTTCCCCAGGCTGTTAAGGATAGAACAGATAGATTCTTCACAACCAAGCCTATCCCAAAATTTCACTGCAAGCTAGTGAGAGCAGGATTGTATCTTTAGTGAAAATATTAGATTTCAGTTTACTTTGATATCTTAAGATACAAATGTATCATTGTAAAATAACATATCTTATTATGCCAACTATTATTATATACCAACTGTTATTATATTTAATGTCTACAAAAAGTAACCAAGCAAGATGAACAAATTTAGACAAGGTAACTTGTCAACCGTAGCTTTGTTTTTGGGGAGTTTGATGTAATATTCAAAGAGGTCCAGCGGGAAATTAGGTGTTGCTATAAGGAATACAGCTCTGGGTGGAAGTGAACAATAATTATTTATATTATTTATTAAAACACCAATTACATTTTATTTTATTATTGTCTAGCCATAACTCAATCATAAACCTACCCTTCACTGTAATGTACAAATAGTAACTATTGTTGTACAGTGTCGCAATAACTATGCTACATTGATGTGCACATGATGTGCACAAGTATCTACAGCTGTATCCCTTCTAGACTTCACCACAAATGTTGCTGCCCCTGCTCAATGGCAGCTGTCACAGTTGCTAGGAAACAAGTCCAATTCTCAATAGGTTGGTTAGACTGTCCCATTTAACAATTCTCGGACTTCCGTCCACGTCCTTACAGCCCATGTCCTTCAAGCAAGCAGCCTATGAACAGCTAAGTCTACTTTCCTGCTGTGTAGTTCCAACATTAATCAAACACACCAAAACAAGCTCATCAACTTCTTCAGGATTCAAAAAGTTACAGGCAGGTGACTTTGGTCAAAGACTGCATTTCAGACCAATTTTTATGCCCTTCATTCGCTAACTTCCCTCTGTCTTGTTCGCACAGATGTATGTCACTGACTACATTGTACAAGTGTCCACTACTAGTGGAACATCTGAATGGGTTTAAAGTTCAAAACTAGATTAATGACCTATCTTTTTAGTAAAGCATACACTCAATGCATTGCATAACGGTATGATTACATGAATGTGCTCCATGTAGGTGAGCTGGCTTGACAACCACATGTAGGACACACTCCTCCTTAATACACTCTCACATGCTTTACATGTTTATTTCTATGTTTGTTTGTTTAAATGCTATTTTCATTTATAACACTCCATTTTTGCATCTCGTTTAAATACACTATGAACAGCAGCTACGCTAATTATTTTCTTTATTCTCTATTTCCACCGGGGGATACTCATTCCGAGGTCCCTAGAGACTATGCAGCACCATTGAATGTGATCCAAGACCTGTGAAGAGATGATCCCAAGGTATCCATAATCCTGGACCAGGCCGTATCCTAAGCTGATGCTGTGGTGGTCATGGAGGAACGGAGTGCATGAGACTAATTCCTAAAAGTCCAAAGTGACAGACGAGCACGCATTGATTCTGCGGGGCAGTCTGACCTCCCACCGGTGCCCTACTTACACCTGCAACTTCTCCACAATGGACATCAAGCTTCTCCAGCCAGCTTCCGGCTCCTAGACTGCAGCTCCACACAGGAAGTTTGGCCAGAAGAATAATGGTCGTGCCCAACAGAGCCTGATTTTTAGTTCTTTTTAGGACTTTTTAGGATTTTTAGGACATATTAGTGCTGAAGTGGACATATGAAGTTGACTTATTTACTTGGTCAAAATCAAGGGATCGAGGATATGTCCATGTACACTGTAAAAATTAAAGGTTCCTGGAGGCACTTTTTGGGGGTTTTCACATTGCCACACCGGCGGAACCCTCTAAAGAACCTCTAGGCACCATTTTAAAAAAAGGGCAGTTCTTTGAGGAACTTCAAGGGTTCCTGGAGGAACCCTTTTATTAACACTGTAAAAATGAAGGGTTCATGGAGGCACTTTTTGGGGTTCTTCACATTGCCACGCTGGCGGAACCCTCTAAAGAACCTCTAGGCACCATATAAAAAGGAGCAGTTCTCTGAGGAACCCTCTTATTAAGAATGACCAGGAACCACCTTGAGTGCTTTGAAGCACCATTTTTTTAATGCTTGTTTTTCCTATCTCTCTTAATTTATGGTTTGTGCAAACATGTTTAATCACAAATTCAATAGACATCTATCTATCAATCTATACATGTTTATAGATTTTTTAAAAATACAATCGCATTTTTCATAAATAATTACTTTTATTAATCAATATACATCACAATTACATTCACATAATATGATTAATAATGTAATATACATTTAATGCAAATAATCAAATTTAAATAATGTCTAGCAATAACAGCCAGCAACATCTTCAGCTGTCCACTGCTTCACATTGGAGGTGTCCCTATTAAAGTAAATTAAAAAGTAGTTAACCTGAGAAGTTATGAAAACAAAGGAAATTCACAATATTCCCAGAGCCATTTTTTTTTACTTATCAAGACATATTCACAAAAGATATGCAGAACATTTCTGAATAACAAAAGTAAACATCAATAAAATTAGGAATTGTCTTAATTTATATAAAAGGATTTTTTTTCACTGCTTGCAGAGTGCCCATATACATCAATAAAGGCAAAATCCATAGAATGTAAACCTCTCAAATATCTGAGCACAATTAGAAATAAGACAACACAAAAGCTGTGTGAAACCACTCCCTCCTTAGTGCACCCCACATATTTTCCCACTCATTTACACAGATAATGCACTATAATTTTGAGTGTACTGCATATGCGACATTGTTATTTTATTCAGGTTGTAGTTATCAGCTTTTTTTTTAATTAACCATTAGTTGATTAAAAACACATTAAATAAAAAGAAAATTATATGAGTTAAAAATTTAAATAAATTATGCATGAAGGTCAAATATTGTTTTTGGACTAAATTTAAGCGGCCTTCAAAATACAGAAATTAATATTACAGGGCTCAACAATAAGTTTTTACAATAATACAATGTAAAAACATGTATATACAGTACTTAAGTGCATTGTACTATATTATTGATTTAACTTTAAGTACTGTGGTTAAGGTGCCTTAATATAAAGTTGGTCTTGTTTTTTAAAATATATAAATGAAAGTAAAGCAGTCTGTCAAGTTTACATTATTTTGCGAATTGTTTTCTACTTTAATGAAAATATATATTACAAACTCGATTAATGTAACCATTTTGAAGAAAATGCCATGTTTTACTGTAGTTTTTAGAGCTAGGGTGCAGCTATTTTGGAATGTCGCTGTGTCTGACGTCACGGGGTTGGTTCCGTTCCCTCAACTGAAGTGATATTGTGGAAATAATGGACTGAACATGAAGACTGAAAAGCCTAATTTAACAATGCATGAAGTTGTGGACATGCATCGCAGAGCTGGCACAAATACAAGGAACAGACTTGTGTCTAAAATCTAAACTTTTTTTATATGTTTACTATTTTTCTTTTTTTTTTTAAATACTGTTCATTTGATGTGCTTTGGTCTACTCTCTCACACTGGTACAGCGCTGCCTGGGATGGTGATTTACATTCAGACTAATGCAACGATTACAATAATCTTTCAACATTGAATATGAAGCACGACAAAAACTGTGAAGTGAAAAACGGCACCGATCTTAGTTTGGTTTGAACATGAAAAGAAGTGAGGGGCTATATAGTAAAAAGTGAAAGTTCCCGCCTCCATTACGTCAGGTACCAGATCTAGTTAAAGACATTGAGGGCAGTCAGGCATCGTAATACAGAGAGTGGACCAAAGCACATCAAACGATCGGTAATAAAAGAAAAATGTAAAAATGTATAAATGTATTTTTATGTTTCAGACGTACAGTTCAAGTCAGAATTATTAGCACCCTTGTTTATTTTTTTCCCCTAATTTCCAAATTTTAACACATTTCTAAACATAATAGTTTTAATAACTCATTTGTAATAACTGATTTATTTTATCTTTGCATGATGACAGTAAATAATATTTACTAGATATTTTTCATAACACTAGTATTCAGCTTAAAGTGATATTTAAAGGCTTAACCAGGTTAATTAGGTTAACTAGGCAGGTTAGGGTAATTAGGCAAGTTATTGTATAACGATGGTTTGTTCTGTAGACTATCAAAAAATATAACTTAAAAGGGCTAATAATTTTGACCTTAAAATGGCTTTAAAAAAATTTAAAACAGCTTTTATTCTAGCTGAAATAAAACAAATAAGACTTTCTCCAGAAGAAAAAATATTATCAGACATACTGTGAAAATTTCCTTCCTCTGCTAAACATAATTTGGGAAAAATTTAAAAAAAGAAAAAAAAAAATTCAAAGTGGGGCTAATAATTCTGACTTTAACTGTAAATGTAATGCTTGTATTTGCACCAGCTCTGTGATGCACATAAAAAACTTCATGCATTGTGTTAAATTAGGCTTTCCAGTCTCCGTGTTCAGTCCATTACTTCCACTGTATCTGTTCAGCTGAGGAAACGGAACCAACCTTGTGACATCAGACAGTGATATTCGAAAATAGCTGCACCCTAGCTCTAAAAATATAAACTATTGTAAAACATGCTCTTTTCTTCAATAATGGTTACATTAATCGAGTTTGTTTATTATATTTTCACTAAACTGGAAATCAATTTACAAATGAATGTAAACTTGACTGAGTGCTTCACTTCCACTTTAAAGGGACAGTTCACCCAAAAAATTTTATTCTGTCATCATTTACTCAACCTTCACTTGTTCCAATCCTGTTTAAGTTTCTTTCATCTGTTGAACTGAAAACAGAAAACCTATAACCGCAATCCATACTTTGTTATACTGGTTATAATTTATTTTTAACGGTTAAAAATGTTCAGCTTTAATCAAAATATAATGTGTTGCGCTCAACTAAAGAAAGAAAATCCAACAGGTTTGGAACATATTAGAGGTGGGTAAATGATGACAAAATTTTAATTTACTTTAAACCATGTTTATTTGTGAGGTGGTATTAACTAACTCACTACTCTGTAAAAAAACTATAATTTGGTGGACACTTTATAATTACTATTTTAATTGAACAACTATTAATTTTAAATGTATTACCCAAGCATTATGTTGCTTTATCTAATAATAAATATAATTTAATTAAATTCAAGTTCAACGCGGTTTTGTTTTAAACTAACATACTGTAGTCATTTTGTTTAAGCCAGGTTTCAGTAAGACATTAAGATTAGGATTATTAGTGCATTAAGATTGTTGTCTGTTCATTTACAATACGTGCTTTAGGTGCAAGTGGCCTGACGTTTAGAAGACCGAACTTCAAAAAAAAAAAAAAAAAGTATTTTCACTTATTTGCCATTTTTCTGGTTTGATTTTTAATAGATTTTTTTCTAGAACACATAGTAAATTTAATTCTTGATCTAATAATACGAGGAACAGACAGTTTCTATGGAGTTAGCCAGATATGCATTACTGTGATTAAAGTGGGACGAGCAAAAGTCTACATGGCTAAAATGTGGATTTTCACTCACTGGTCAAAGCATCCTGAAGATGTTTTCTAACAGGAATTCAGCTCCAGTACTGCTGTGGTGCAGCCCATCAGCATGGGCAAGCCTAGGACGATCCTAGAAAAGATTCCAATTGTTAATAAAGAGCAGATTTTGTTCTTCACACTATGTTAATAGCCATTCATTCAGAGCAAAAAGTCTGCTGAACCTTTCATGTCCACAGCAGTAAGTAGAAAGCTGTCCAGAAATGATGATCTGCATTGCAAGTGAAGTGCATCGGACCATTTCAATCTGGCCCACTGCTACCTGGATTTGATACAGCAAACTTTAAATTTCTAGTCTATATCTGTCACAATGATTTACACCTAATATGGATACATCAGAAACAAGCAAATGAGAAAATAAGTGAGTGATTTTAGACACTTAAATGGTTAAAAGTTAAATGTCATTAGTTCAGTGATACCCAGCTGGATAATGATTATCAAATAATATTGTTTGTTAAATGAAGTATTTTTACATTTATTTCCAATTCAGTTAGTTACTTAAAAAAATACTTACATTTGAGGTGACTCAAACGGCTGTTTGAGAGAATACTGAACAATTTCAGGGTTTATGTGGATGTTCTGAGAAGGAAAAAAGCAGGCGTTATGTACATTATTTGTGTGAATGAATAAAAGATGTATTGAAGTGCATAACTTAGACACAATTTGTCACACTGGTAACTGTTTAAGAAACGCAAATATTAACAAAAGCGTAATATTACTCACAAATATAAGGAAAGAATATTAGATAGCATCGCGGCTAGAAAATAATATAAGCAACCCTGCTCAAGACACTTGCTACACACTGTATATGTAAGGGAAGACAATAAATAAATAAATAAATATATTTGTGGAAAAAAGCCGTCTAATAAGTACGAATGTATCACGTTATCTGTTTAATTTGAAATTAACGGTCGCTTGCAATGGCTTTCATGGAAGCTTCGTGTTCAATGACAATAAAATATTTCGACATAAATCAATATTTTATATCAAATTATTTATATTTGTGTGAGGTACACGTAATTTGAGTGATTATGTACATCCAGCCGATTGTTATTATCGCAAAATAATAATTTTTACCCAATCTTATACAACAGCAATCGCTTCGCGAGACGTTCCTAAAACAGGTTACACGACATAATGATGCGTGTAAGTGTAGATATTTGTGTGCAAATCGTATCTAATTTGTATATTTGTTTTGCAAACTTACTCACCTTCCGTGTGTTAGAGATGACAGCCGTCATGAAATGGAGGAAAGGAGCCGTTACAAATCGATATTTGAAAACGCTCCTGCGACCTGCACCTGCGCGTGCACGATGATGCGCGTCCGCGTCATGTTTATATTATTTTGTTAGTTCCGGTTAATATATATATATATTTTTTTTTGGCAACACAATTAATTCCATATCATTAATCCAAGAAACAGATGAAAAAACATTTAATTCAGAAAAATAAAAATGTACAAAATACTGCATTCATTAGCAAGTTATCTTTGTTGGTTTATCAAAACAAAGTGGAGAAATACTTTTTATTAATAAACCAGAGCCCATAGCCTATATACTTAAGTTTAGTAATATCTTAAATATTTTTCATGAGTGGATTTTTGAAGAACTGTGTTATATAGTTCTATTTTTATAAAAATAACAACAACAACAACAACAACAATAATAATAATAATAGCTTAATATTTATTAATATTATTGTTAATATTATTATTGCAGCAGTTGTTGTTACTATTATTGTTTTAAATGACAGAAACATTTACAGAAAATTTAATTAGTCCCCTATAATAATTATCATTTTCATAATTCTACATGCCTGTGCATGTTTTTGTCTCTTTTTTTCCCTCTGTTGTGGCTCATTTGTATTTTATTCTCCAAAATTACTTTGACATTTTCAATTTTTTTCACAATTTCCCAGTCAGCCTACTAACTGCAATCAAGTTAACATTTCTAATCATTGATATTCTTGTGTTCACAGTGAGTGCCACACAAAAAAGAAAAACAAACACCAAATTTCATATCATTCTAAAAGCACAAATAACTAAGTAAATATTAAGTAAATAAACATCCATCTCATTTTCTGGTCTCCACAATTGTCTATTTAATTATGACACAAAAAAAATCTCTTGGTTCCTTTAAGTGCTAGCTTTTAGATGAGAGATCCACCAGGAACCATTATATAAGTTCATAGATCTTTCAGTAACTCTTTTTTGAAAATTGAGTTCCTCCAATAACTTTCAAAGTGCTTTGAGGTCTTAGTGTAAGGAAACAGTGATTCCAGAACCTCAGTATTGACAAAAAAGTGCTTGTAGGATCCCAGTTACTGCAAAAGGGTCCTGCAAGCACTGCAAAGACTGTCAGTGGTTCCTCAAGGAACCCCATTTTGAGAGAAAGAGCTTTGAGGCACTTAAAATACATTTTAAAGTTCCTTGAGTACTCAACAGAGTACTTGAAGCACCTTTACTTTTTACAGTGTAGCTTCATTCATTCACCTGATGAAGTGGAACACACTTTAAAATGTGGCGGGGATTCCCCTGAGGAAACAAGGAAAGGGAAAATAGCTGGAATCCAGCCACAGATTGAGTATAAGTGGAATTTTAGAGACAGAGCTGAGGATGGACCCCTTGATGTAAACAAGGGTCTTACATTGTATTACTTTTTTAAATTCAAACTTTAGTTACTGCTCTATTAAAATGTATCATAAATTTAAATAATGTTTAAAATAATCATAAAAAACGTCACTTTGAAAAAATTATGCTGTGCCAAACTCCCATCAAGAAAGTCACAAAACTCTCATTATAATTATTATGAATCTGTGATCTAAAAATACTTTGGATTACATTGTTGTATCAAAAATGTATTTGAAATACATTCAAGATGATAGATAACCCCAAATGAAAAATTTACTCATTGTTTACTCCTCATCAGGTGGTTGCAAACTTTTTGGATTTCTTTCTTCTGTTACACAAAAAAAAACTAAAAATATTTTGAAGAAACCTGAAAACCTGCAGTTATTGACTTCCATAGTAGGAAAAACAAATACTATGGAAGTCAATGGTTACAGGTTTTCAGCTTCCTTCAAAATATCTTCTTTTGCATTTAAAGAAGAAAAAACATACAATTTTGAAACAGGTAAAGGGTGAGTCAATGATGACAACATTTTTCTTTTCGGGTAAACTATCACTTAAAATATTAAGATCAACAATCAAAAACCAAAACGTAACCCATCATTTTTGCAATACATCTGAAATTAAAAGCATAAAAGTATTGTTCCTTCACTTGAGTTGATAATAAAATTTTCTGCAACAAATGCATTACCATAATAAAACAAATGTCAAGAAAAAAATAAGATCCAAAAAAGAGAGTTCACCAAAAAATGAACACATTTTTTAAATTGTTCGACAATTTTATAAGTTTATTTATGAGTTCAAAACCATAGGGTATATATTCTGTTACTGTAAACTTTATTGTGCTCTTTTGGGGTGATTTTTTTCTGCAGCGTACTAGATTTAAAACATGTATCATACCACACACTTAAGACAAACAAACAACATTAATAGTATTAAACAGTATTAAACCAATCAATATTAAACTTCACTAATTTCCACAGACAATGAAGTGTTTGTTGGCCTGTCCTACATGGTATTTCAGAATTTTCATAAAAATTTAATTTATTATCAATAATAGTACATAGGTTCTTATAACTTTCGACTAATTTAATCTGGTGGTTAACCATAGTACCTCTCTCTCTCTCTCTCTCTCTCTCTCTCTCCTCTCTCTCTCTCTCTCTCTCTCTCTCTCTCTCTATATATATATATATATATATATATATATATATATATATATATATATATATATATATATATATACAGTTGAAGTCAGAACTATTGGCACCCCTTTGAATTTTTATTTATTTATTTTTATATTTCCCAAATTATGTTTAGCAAGGAAATGTTCACAGTATGTCTGATAATATTTTTTCTTCTGGAGAAAGTCTTATTTGTTTTATTATGGCTAGATCGAAAGCAGTTTTTAATTTGTTAAAAACCATTTTATGGTCAAAATTATTAGCCCCTTTAAGCTATATTGTTTTTTCATAGTTTACAGAACAAACCATCGTTATACAATAACTTGCCTAATTACCCTAACCTGCCTAGTTAACCTAATTAACCTAGTTAAGCTTTTAAATGTCACTTTAAGCTGTACAGAAGTGTCTTGAAAAACATCGAATCAAATATTATTTACTGTCATCATGACAAAGATAAAATAAATCAGTTGATTTAATTCAGTTGAATTAATTAATCAGAAATGAGTTATTAAAACTAATATGTTTAGAAATGTGCTGAAAAAAATCTCTCCGTTAAACTGAAATCGGGGAAAAAAATAAACAGGAGGGCTAATAATTCAGGGGGGGCTAATATTTCTGACTTCAACTGTATATATTAAAGAGTTACCAAGCATCTAAGTATAGATCAGGTGAGATAACCAACTAGCAGTTTAAAAAGCATCCAAATCCCCCTCAGGGACATCATCAGGATGACACAGTATAGCCAAATGACTCCACACAGGGATAAATTAAAGATTAGCATTGCAGTAAATTGCTTATAATATAAAAATCGACAATGACACAACTGAGAGTTTTGTGTATTAGTCTAATTTACAATGTTTTTCAAAATATCCATTTAATGCCACTTAATTGAGGCCCCTTGTGTGGTTTGTCTGGTTGTGATCAGACATTAAGTTGATTTGGGACGTGCCTCGGCTACAGTATGATGTCTTATTAGTTTTGTTCTGAGATATGTGTGTGGGTGGCCACCAGATCACTCAGGCTTTGTTTCTAGATTGTTAACTGTGTCTTCCAATGAGAACCCATGAGGTAATTTGACAAAGAGACAAGAGTGGGGGTATTTGTGTGTTCTGCTGTCATCACTCTGATTCAGAAACTAATCAGGGCTGACTGTACCTTAACCTTCTGCTAGACAAAAATAGATTTCTCTAAAACCAGCAGCCCCCTCTATGACATCAGAGGACTGGTTGGAAGGTACAGCCTTCATAAATCATAAAGGTGTTGCCCACCAATTTCACCACCGATTTCATTTCAAAGTGAGTAAAATAAATTATATGTATCATTCTGTTTAACATTTCTGCATAAAATGTTGCATAATTTAAAAAGATATTTAATAAATGCAAAAGTCATTCATTTTCTTTTCGACTTAGTCCCTTTATTAATTCGGGGTCGCCACAGCAGAATGAACCACCAACTTATCCAGCACATGTTTTACGCAGCGGATGCCCTTCCAGCTGCAACCTATCTCTGGAAAACATCCATACACTCTCCATACACTCTCACTCACTCACACTCATACACTATGGACAATTTAGCCTTCCCAATTCACCTGTACCGCATGTCTTTAGACTGTGGGGGAAACCGGAACACCCGGAGGAAACCCACACAAACGCAGGGAGAACATGCAAACCCCACAGAAACGCCAACTGACCCAGCCGAGGCTCGAACCAGCGACCTTTTTGCTGTGAGGCGACAGCACTACCTACTGCGCCACTGCGTTGCCCCCAAATGCAAAAGTGTTATTAGAAAACAGTTTTCATATTAAAGGAAAAAATTTTACTTTGGATTATGCTTATTTATTTAACATTTTTCACCAACATTTTTGAACATGCACATGAAAAGGCACTATCCAAAATATTTAAAATTCCGAAACACTTTGGAATGCAGACCTACTGCAGGCCTGTAGCCAGTTTATTGAAAGGGGTGGCTCTTTTTGCAGTTATTTGCCTAATTTTCTATTAAATTATGAGGTTCAAATACTGCATTTCAGTGACATTTTAAGCACTTTTTGAAAATATTTCCTACAATTTTGTCAAATATCATACTATTTTACCACAAACTGTTTATTAACAAATGTAAATTAAGACTGTAAGTTATTATAGTTTTATAAATAATGTTATGAGATTAGAATTTGTAATAAAAAAAATTTGAACAAAGAAACATGAAAAATACTTGTTTTTAAAATCCAAATTTATTATCATCCATCGTTTAAAAAAAAAAACTAATTAGGAATCGGTTAAAACTTGTTTTAAATAAAAAACTGTAGCATATAGGCAAATACTAAACTCACTTCCTCAGTCACCACAGTGAAACGAACCACCAATTACTCTTTGTTTGCCAATGGACTCCTTTCCTGCAGCAACTAAAAATTACAACATGATTTGTGATACTTTCACATCCATGATGTGAATCTACCATTACAGCAAAGATGCACTATCAGATTGAGATCTGGTGACTATTTCTGCAATTTAAGTATAGTGAACACATTGTTATGTTCAAGAAAACAGCTTAAGATGATTTGAGATTGATGAAAACATGAAGATGAACAGCAACATTAGGCTGTGGTACTCAACCAAGGTGCCAAAGTGAGTCAAGAAAATATCCTGAATTATATCATTATCCTGTCTTAGGTGACAGGAGTGGTACCCGTTGTGGTCTCCTGTTGCTGTAGCTTACCTGCTTCAAGGCTGGATGTTTAGCTCTTCTGCAGACTAAATGGTTATTGACTTTTTATCAGCTCAAATCATCTGACCCCTACCATCAACAAGACATTACTCTATAAAGTATAGCTTGTATAGTAGAAAGTTATTACAGTTTTATAAATAAATGTTATGAGAATGGAATTTTAAATTAAAAATTTTGAATAAAGAAACATGAAATTTTTAAATTTTTAAAATACAAATTTATCATCCATCGTTTTAAAAAATTAATAATAATAATTGGAATCTGTTAAAACTTGTTTTAAGTTAAAAACTGTAGCCTATGGGCAAATAATCACCTCATTTCCTCAGTCAGAATTTGTCCACTTGAAAAATTTAAAAATTAATTTGTCCTAAAGCCTTCTTCTATTGGTTATTTTCACAATTTATAATGGCATAAAGTAAAAATGGGACAAATGACTTCATGTAGAGGCCAAATTTTGGGTCAGTGGGAGGTGGATCTTTCAAACCACCCGAACCCCCTCTGGCTACAGGCCAGTACTGTTTCTTGCTTGGTCTCTACTACTTAAGATGATACTTGGGTCAGCAGCGATAGCCTAGTTCACTTCCTATCAATATCTGTCCTATCAAAATATAAGGGCAAAAATAAGTCTTAAAAAAATAAATAAATACATATGACATTCAGCTTGAAAAAAAATGAAACTGTAAAAATGTACAAAAGTGCAAATAGTTTTCTAAAATGAAAAATGTCTGCACAACTTATAATATAAATGTTTATAAAGTAATTAGCAATTTTAGATTAGCAAGTTTTGAAAGTTGAAAAAAAAATTGGTTTACCAAATTCACTATATGGCATGTCTTTGGACTCTGGGGAAAACCGGAGCACCTGGAGAAAATGCATGCGAACCTGGGGGAACATGCAAACTTCATACAGAAATGCCTCAACCCAGCAACCTTCGTTCTGTGAGGCGACTGCTAACTACTGAGCCACACTGCCGCCTTGACCAAAACTAAAATAATACTTTTCATCATTTGAAACTTGATATCGTCTACTAGGGGAGGATTTCTTGCTGAAAGTTGAACAATTTCAAAAGACACATTTTAAGGTGATCTAAGTTATGATCATTAAAAGTTGAAAGTAAGCTTCCTGTCAATGGAACAACATCTGCAATGTCGTAGGAACGTTTAAAATTTCTCATCATGTGATGACGGGAGATCAGCTCTTAGGAGGATAGTCAGTCATAAAACGTTACAAAACATACTTGACTGGTGAAACCAACCAATCAGAATCAAGCATTAGAGTGAGGGGTAATTAAATATAATATCAAATGCTACACTCTCCTCCTTTTCAAGAATGTTAGACAGCAAATGTCCTCTCGTTCAAAGGTCAAAAGTTATTTTAAATTCATACCCTCATAAACCCTGACCGTTAGCGTAAATGTGTTCCATAAACATAAACAGTATGACATAACAGCCTCATCTTCTCACTCATCCCCTCTCTGATTTTCCCTTCCCTCACCATTTTATCTGTTTGTAATCTAATATGTTCCAGTAGTCATTCACTTAATTAGCCGTTTCAAGTTCTGTTACATAAACAGGTTTTTCTTCATCTGTTATTGTAGCTCTGCACTGTTTCTAAGGGCCACTATACCTGTTCGAAATGTTTCCCTAAATATCAGCCATTAATGTCTAATGCAAATGCTTTATGTTTCCATCTGTGTTTTCGTGTGCATATTTGGCAGTGGTGACACGGAGGCATCCCTGTTAAGTAACCTGTAAAGTTGACTCATTGAGAGGTTTAACATGCCAACATGGCAATAAGAGAGCTCTTAATTTATTAGGAGCCTAGACACGTTGATGAGGGATCCCCCCAACATGTCTGAAGGTACTGTAGGTTAAAGTGTCAGATTCATGAACAGTTATGAAACCCTCCAACCAGATGCCGATTTGTAAAATTTCCTATTAAATGATTGATTAATTGGCAACACAGTGGCTCAGTGGTTAGCACTGTCACCACACCGAAAGAAGGACACTGGTTCGAGTCCCAGCTGGGTCAGTTGGCTTTTCTATGTGGAATTTGCGTGTTGGCGTGGGTTTCCTCTGGGTGCTCCGATTTCCACCACAGTCCAAAGACATGCGCTATAGGTGAATTGAGTAAACTATATTGGCCATAGTGTATGTGTGTGTGTATGGATGTTTCACAGTGATGGGTTGCAGCTGGAAGGGCATCCACTGTGTAAAACATATGCTGGATAAGTTAGTGGTTCATTCCTCTGTGGTGACCTCTGATGAATAAAGGGACCAAGTCGAAGAAAACTGAATGAATAAATGAATGATTGAATAATTATTATAGGAATCCCTGTGTGTTATATTGTGTGAATTTGTGTTATCGAAACGTCCCACATTGAAAAGTGAAAAATCCTAAATAGTATTCAATAAAAGTTTTATAATATTTATAAATAATATTTTTTCATTTTATTAAGATACAATCGATCGCTAACTTTTGAATTCATAATTACACAAATGCATGACAAGATTTGTCTGCAAGAAAGATGTAACCAGGGGAAGTTACACTGACAACAGAGTTCGGATCCACATGCAGGTTTATTGAGGATGTCAGGCAAGCAGTGGTCAACACGGATGCAAACAGATGTACGAAGGCAACCCAGAAACGTGGTCGGAGTAACAGGCGAGAGGTCGGAAGGCAGGCGGCAGACAGGGACAAAAAGACAAACTAGACGAGGGACAAAACAAGGAAAACCAAGACAAGGTAAACACGTTGTAATGTCACTTATAGTAAACAAGACTCTGCGACTGGAGTGAGTGTATGTGCTGCTTAAATAGTGTGTGTAATCAGTCCTTGACAATCCTCTGGTGGTGTGTGTGGAATCAGTCAGAATGAGGAACATGTGTGTGTGAGTGGAGTGCATGTATGGAGATGTAGTCCATGAAATTGTGGTTTTGTAGTCCGTTAGTGATAGTGCATGTTTTCCAGCGATCTATAGAGTTAAGATCGCTGGTGATCGTGACAAAAGACCTGCAAATGGCAGATTTGATAAGTTGATTGACAGGGCATGTTAACTGAATGGTCCATTAATGTTGAAGTGATGTGCTAAAACTTGTATACTCCTATGTTAAACGCTCAAAAGTATGTACTTTTTCTTCACAAAAGGATTATAAAAAAGATAATAAAAAAAGATAATCTAGCCCCTGTTGGCAGTCCACACGTATTTGCCCTTTTGGGCCCTCAAGTGGATTTCCTCTGGGCAAGATACAAAGAGGCCCCAAAGGGCAAAACCTGGCCGGGCTAACCCTCTTGGGGTTTAGTATGGGTTTGTCCTGCTTACACTGTTTCACAATAAACCCACATCTACCCACAGTGATCTGACACAGCTTGTTTGCTGGGTTATTATAAAATGACATCTTGTCATTGTTTAACATCTTCATCCAACAGCAGTATTTTTTCTGACTGATGGAATGTTGTGTAGAAAACACCTTGTTTACATGTCATGGCAAAATCATGACTTCACATACCTAGTGGTTGTGTGTGTCAACACATATAGCACTGAGGTGCTCACAGCTTCAGGGATCCTTCCCCTACCCACTCTGCTCCCCATTCATTCCTTTCTCCTCTGTAGACTGTCCTGTACAAATAAAGGTTAAAACCCCCGAAAATAGTTAAAAATCCATTATTTTATATATAGAAAGGGGTTTGAAAGACCCACCCCTCACTGACAAAGGTCATGAATTTGTCCCATACGTGAGCTTTCACTACTTTATTGTTTTTAAATAAAGAAACATTTCAGAAGTAACTTTTTATCTAAATTCTGGACCTTATTCTTGAAACAAAAATGACCTATAAAAACGTGTAAAGCACCAAAAGCGGTCTATTATAAAATGAATTTGAATACTAATTTGGCTATTGTTGTTATCCATGCATTTTCAAATGTGATTTTTTATGACTGGCTAGAAAAAATGTTAAGCTTTACATCATTATTTATTTATTTATTTATTATTATGTGTGTTGTTATTTTCCTAATAAATGACAATAGGTTCGTTTTTTAAATTTAAAACTTTAACAGATTCTTATTTTTTTCTTATGATGTAATACACTTGTATTTTAAAAATAAGTATTTATTCATATTTATTTGTTCTAAATCTTTAGGAGATATTTTGGTACTTCAAAAAGTGTGATTATGATGACCATCCCACAAGCTAATCCAGCTAAAAGTAGTGCTTAAAATGTCACTAAATGCATTATTTAAATATCATAATTAAATAGAAAACGAGGCAAATAACTGCAAAAAGGTCTACGATTTGAGAAAAAAGAACCACCCCTTTCAACAAGCTAGCTACAGGCCTGACGTTGCATAGTTTACTTCCTCGGGTAAACGCGACGGTTGCAGCATTTTTCTCACGCTTAACCGTGTGGTAAACTTAAGCCATTTAAAAAGTTAAAAAACTAGATTTCGTAAATTAAACACACACACACAGAGAGAGAGAGAGAGAGAGAGAGAGAGAGAGAGAGAGAGAGAGAGAGAGAGAGAGAGAGAGAGGCGGGGGGGCTTGGTGGACGTCATTCAGACAAGCAAGATATCAGTCAAATAAGGGGCACACAGCGTCACAGCTGGGACAAACCACGTGTCATGCAAAAAATAGCCGGTCACGGTTCCCCTCATGAGGCCACACTCAACCAGAACTGGCCGGTAAGACAGCGGACAACCGGCGGACACACTACTCACAGCTGTCAAACAGGGTTTTCTTTCTCGTCAGAAACATGGTGAAAAAAGCTAAGAGTCCTGTCACTTACGCGAAAATGAAGGGGATAGTTTCATATTTTACAGGTAAGTTCAAATACCTGTTGCTTAAACTTTACAAAATGACACATTTGAGATGTAGGATTAAATGTATTAATTTTATAGAATTTTATAGAATAGATTAGGTTAGTTAGGTTAGGTTATCTATCTATCTATCTATCTATATCTATCTATCTATCTATCTATCTATCTATCTATCTGTCTATCTGTCTGTCTGTCTGTCTGTCTGTCTATCTTACTATCTGTCTGTCTATCTATCTATCTATCTATCTATCTATCTATCTATCTATCTATCTATCTATCTATCTATCTATCTATCTATCTATCTATCTATCTATCTATCTATCTATCTATCTATCTATCTATCTTTTGTCTGTCTCTATTAACATAAAATAACCATTCAGAATTGGCTACTGTTTAAAATATAAACCAATGTGAAGGTCAGGTTAATTGTGATTAAATACCCATATTTGCACTGTCTTCAAAGGTTTCTTGTCTATGTCCACTAAATACAGCAGGTATTTCACATATTATAAATGATTTTAACATTTTATTTTCACAGCTTTAATCAAGGACAAGAAGCTCAGATCCAGTCACCCAATCTACCACCAGTGAGTTTCTTCCTAGTCATCATTTTCCATTGCGTGAGCTAAAAGTGAAGCAACATATGGCTCTCCATGAATTCCAGTACAGTGTTCAGAAAATCGGCTAATTATTTCATTATTTTTGTGAGGATCAGCTGAAAACTTAAGACTGACTCAAATATTCTATTGCTGAATGGTCATTGCAGATTGACCACCAGGGCACTTTTAAGACCATGACCTACTTATAGGAACATTCCAAAGTCAAACCGTCAAACTCTTTCCTAGAGACATTTTCTAGGAAAAATGGGCTAAACCCAAAGCTCTAGATTTATCTGAAACACACATTTCTCTTATACAGTTTTTATCATTCCAGGATGGATTTCTTGCAACCAGAGGGCAGTCTTTCTGAAGATGACGGAGCCGCAGCTGTAAGTGAACTTCTATGACAAATTTCAAGTTCACTTACATTTTGGCCTACATACAGATTAAAAATATCTTAAAGCTTTCCAGTTCTTTCACATACAAAAGGCTGAGTAAATTTAAATGATTTGTACTACTGTAAATGGTTGACTTACAGTAAGATATAGATGTCACAGGAAGTCAAGCGAACGTGGTGTGGTTTCAAATGTCACTATAGCGTAAACTGCTGACTCCTCCTTTCTCTCTCTCTCTCTTCCAGGTTTGTTATAGTAATCCAGTACGAGAGGAGCCACAGTCTCAGTAAGTCGTGTGCACACTCACATACTGCATCAGTCTACATTAGCGCAAACATATGCATAATTTCTATATGCTTTTAGGGTATCTGCGGGTGATTTTGACTACTTGAAGGTGATCGGGACTGGAAGCTTTGGCAAGGTATCAAATTTAAAGAAATTTGCTCTGCTGTTTTATTATCTAGGATATCGGAATATTGTTAAAATCTTGTTTTATTTACTTTTTTCAGGTATTCCTGGCCACACACAGGGAAAATGGCAAATACTATGCAGTCAAAGTTTTACAGAAGCATATAATCTTAACAAGGAAGGAGGTGAGTGTGAGTGTATGAGTTCATTACTATAATTATTTGACTCATAATGAGTCTAAAAGTATTCACTATATTGTTTTTTACAGGAAAGAAATGTCATGTGTGAGCACAGGGTGTTGTTAAAAACTCTTAATCATCCATTCCTGGTGAAGCTCCACTTCAGCTTTCAGACTAAGGAGAGATTGTATCTAGTGCTGGACTACGCATGTGGAGGAGAGGTGTGTTTACTTAGCCATCTAAATGTAAACTTTCCATTGACATATTCTGCTATTTCTGTATACAGCTGGTTATAAACTATGACCTAAACCATACTTAAAACCTTATGCATTTAAATAATAATAATAATAATAATGGTATATAATTAATTTATACATTTTATAGTTCCTGTTTCTTCAATTGAGGACTTGTTCAAACAAATTTTTTTGGTTTTATCAGATTTAGCTCATCTCTGAGTACAAAAATTGTTTAGTAGTTAGTTACACACATTTTAATTTGTTTATTATGATTATTTTAATTAAACTTTTTTTTTTTACAAATAGCGCTTCATATTATGTAGATTGTCAAAGCAGCTTAACATGGATGAAGAACGGAGAATAAAAATCCATATTTAATCTATGTCATCAGCATAATTCATATGGCAATAAAAGTATTCATCCAGTCAAAATATATGCGATTATAAATGAGCTATAGCTGTTTTGCTCTATTTGAATATACATGACATTATGTGAAACTCAGTATTAATTCGGAAAGTCACACAACATTTGAAGTGGATGAATATCTAGATCTGTTAGCCTGTCTTTGCCAAACCAGACTGCTCAGATTTCAGAACCAAACCAAAACATTAACCAGACATGCTTTATTTAGTCTGATTGAAAATACATTTTTAAAGCAACACTTCCAAACTAGGGTTCTGTAATTATTTTATTGTTAATAATTATTATAACATTTTTCTTTTGATATATTTTAGATAGTTAGTATATAATTAACCCATTTAAATCTCTAACTACATATATATATTTATATATATATATATATATATATATATATATTTTTTTTTTTTTTTTTATTATTATTATAGTTTGAGCAGACAGCAATGAATGTAAAGAGAGAGAGAAAATAAACAAACAAAAACACTTATAAATCTTCAGATATTAAACAACATTATAAGTTTTTATTTTGTGTTAGGAAAAAAAATGGATCTCACATTTTATCAAATTTTGAGTTTCCAGAGGTGATATATCTGCCAGTCAGAAAAGAGTCCTTAAATTTTTCTTCCAGAAACAAATGATAACTTTTTTAGCTATGACCATGTCACGCTGAACAGGTAACCGTACATTTTGATTTGAGATCCTCCAGTAAATCTAACCAAACAAAAACTGGTATCATTGGGTCAGGGCGTAAAACACAATCGTAAGCCTCGGCAAAGAACTGAATTATTTATTTATCTAAAAACTCTGAATTTGAACACAGAACTAAAAAAGATGTGCTAAGGTACCCTCGTCAGCTTTACACTTGTCGTGTGTGGGGGAAACAGAGGGACAGAATTCCCTAAGATTTGTTTTAGAATAGTGATATTTTTAATATTTTAACATATATTTGATTTTATTTTTAGTATTTGAATTTTTCAGTTTTTCAGTACATATTTAATTTTTTATACAACTTATCTTGACAACCTATTTCTGCATATATCTTATATAATTTTCAAGTGTGAACTCAAATGGTGAAAGTTAAGAGATAAATGTCTAAATTAAAATGCTGCCAAAATGTAAATCATTTTTATAAATATTTTTATTCTTAAATAACCTGTTTGTTGAAACACTAGGCCACAAAAATAATAGTGGTTAATTTGAGCTGAGAATTCCTATAAATTCTATGTTATAGTTATTAATACTGTATTATAATTACTGCCTGCTGAAACTACATTAAATTGGGCCCCTTTAAGTCTGAGTGTCTTTTCAAAATGTGTGTAAACGAACATTGTGTGTGAATGAATGTCTGTTTTTATGTTTCTTGCAGCTCTTTTACCATTTACAGAGGGAGGGGGTGTTTGGAGAAGCCAGAGCCAGATTTTATGCTGCTGAGATGGCCTGTGCTTTAGGATACTTACACTCCCTGAAAATTGTCTATAGGTAATCCAAAACTCTTAAATATCTGTGCCTGTATCATGCAGATTAGCCCATTCATATGTGCTTTAAGCGAACAAAATGAAACTTTCAGCAGATTTGCAGTAATCCTTCTTTCTCACACACTCACAGGGACCTGAAACCAGAAAACATTCTGCTGGATTCAGCAGGTCATGTGGTTCTGACCGACTTCGGCTTGTGTAAGGAGGGCATGAGCGGACGCGGCACCACCAGAACGTTTTGTGGAACACCTGAGTATTTAGCACCAGAGGTTCTGCTTCAGGAGGAGTATGACAGAACGGTGGACTGGTGGGGTCTGGGAGCTGTTCTCCATGAAATGCTCTACGGCCTGGTAAACAAATCCACCAATTAATGCTTATTTACATACCAGTAAAGGTTTGGAAAGAGTAAAAAAATGATTGTAATGTTTTTAAAAAGAAGGCTACATCAAAAAATGTATACTGTATAATACAGTAAAAATTCATATTACAATTTAAAATAATTTGTTGTATTTTGTGTAGTTTAAAGTTTTATTTAGTTGTGAATTAAAGCCAGAATTTCAGCAACATTACTCCAGTCTTCAGTGTTATATAGTCCTTTATAATGTGCTGATTTGCAGTTCTATTATGATCAATTATGAAATGATATCAATGTTGAATTATTTTTGCTTTTTTCATAGCTCTGTGGAAATGGATACATTTGATTTAATAGATATTATTAAAGAATAATATAAGTAATAATCGCAATTAATTGCATTCAAATTAAAAGTTTTTATAGATAATATACAGTTGAAGTCAGAATTATTAGACCCCGTTTATTTTTTCCCCAATTTCTGTTTAGAGAGAAATTTTTTAACACATTTCTAAACATAATAGTTTTAATAACTCATTTCTAATAACTGATTTATTTTAGCCATGACGACAGTAAATATTTTTTGACTAGATATTTTTCAAGACACTTCTATACAGCTTAAATTGCATTTAAAGGCTTAACCTGGTTATTTAGGTTAACTAGGCAGGATAGGGTAATTAGGCAAGTTATTGTATAACGATGGTTTGTCCTGTAGACTAACGGGAAAAAAATAGCTGAAAGGGGCTAATAATTTTGACCTTAAAATGGTTTTTAACAAATTAAAAACTCCTTTTATTCTAGCTGAAATAAAACAAATAAGACTTTCTCCAGAAGAAAAAATACTATCAGACATACTGTGAAAATTTCTTTGCTCTGTCAAACATAGTTTGGGAAATATAAAAAAAAAATCAAAGGGGGTTTAATAATTCTGATTTCAACTGTATTTGTGTGTAATATTTATATATTAATTATGTATATGTGATTATATATATAAACATTGGAAGGATTTAATTTAATAATTTATTGTTTAAACAATTTAATGTGTCATTGATTACTAAAAGTAAATACATGTAATTATAATAAATAATTAATAATAAATAAATAAAAAATAAGATTGGAATTATACTATGAAATTATACTAAAAACCGGAGTAATAATACTATAAACTCAGCTTCAAATCACAAAATAAATTAACTTTTAAACTAAATTTAATAAAAAACTGTTATTTTAAATTGCAATAATATTTCACAATTTTACAGGTTTTTCTTAATTTATGACCAAATATATGCAGCTTTGGTGAACAAAATAGGCTTCTTTTAAAAGCATAAAAACATTGTAATGATTCCAAACATTTGAGAGGTAACATAGATCAATAATAAAGGTAGACGGGTGCTTAACACACCCTTTTCTCTTTTCAGCCACCTTTCTACAATGCAGATCGTCTTGAGATGCTCCGAAATATTATTTATCAGCCGTTGGCACTAAAGGCCGGAGTGTCTAGTGCAGCCAGAGATCTGCTGAAGAGACTGCTAAACAGGGACAGGGCCAAGAGACTCGGAGCCAAACGTGACCTGGTAACCCAACAAGCACACACACACACATTCATGGACAAGCACACAATCTCAAATTCATTTATCTTGAGAGTGGCTAAATGTCATTTGGCTCTTTTTTGGCTTTTAGATTGAGCTGCAGTCTCATGCATTCTTCTCACCCATTCAGTGGGATGAACTTGCTGCAAAGAAGATTCAGCCTCCTTATGTTCCTGTACTGGTGAGTTTCATTTCTTTTTCGATAGATATTTGCCTTTAATTAGGTTGTTCACTTAAAAATAATAAACAAAATAATTGTATTATACCCAGTTCTTTTAATACATTAAAAATCAACAGCTACACTTTCACTGTTTGGTCAACATTATTAATCAATTATATTTAGAAAAAATGACATTTTTCCCATACACTGAAAGCCAATAAGGTCCAATAGGTTGACTTTTACTGTATTAATTAAAACGTTCTTCGAAATGTCAGGGTATTTTGTCCATACAGTAAAAGTCAATGTCAAAACATTCTTCAAAATATCTTAATTTGTTTTCCACACAAGTAAAAACTCGTTTGTCATGGACACTGTGTAAATCATTTGTACCAAATGTCTGTATTTCAGTCTGGCCCTGGTGACCTCACGAACATTGACCCTCGGTTTACTGAACTTCCTGTTCCACACTCACTCGGAGCCTGTGAGGAGCACGGAGCGAACTTTCCTGGCTTCACCTACATCAATGAAAACATTCTCTCACTCACTCGTGGACACTAAGACAGAATTCTGTCAGACCAATAGACATTTTGTCCAAACAAGATTCTAATGATGTTTAACTTTAGCAAACACTGAAGCACAGTTCATTTTTTTTGGTTAGCTGGACCAATGCATTTGCACACTACAACGTTTCTATCAAAACGGACTGTGTTTTCCAAACATTCATATGCTATTTAAATCTTTTTAAAATCCTATTTAATATATATTTGATAAAACAAACAATTGATTTGTACAGAAATACTATTTTTTGTGGCGTTCTGACTGTAATGACGTGAGACTGCAGGTTGAAAAAGAGGGTAAGAAATATATGGAGCTATGAGAGTGAAAGAGTATTAAATCTGAACGGTAAATGACTTAGTATAGATTGAAGATGGAATTGGGAAGTGTGATGTAAGTCTGTCAAGAGTGTTGTAGAAACAATTCAGTCATTTAAAGCCAATGCACGATTATGGGCTATGTTTTATTATGAAAGGTCTGTGTATTTGATAACGTGTTTTAAATAAAAGTTAATGTTTACATTAAAAAAAAGGTCTACTATTCATAGTGCACACGCTGTTCTGTTTTTGAGACATGCAATGATTTCTTAACAGCTGTCATCAGAGGACCATCGAAATTAATCTTGAGCTGTTTTGAGTTCATGATATTTTTATAAATATATACACACAGTGCTCAGCATGTGTAAGTACACCCTTCACAAATCTATCTTTTAAATTCATATTTTTAATAGGAAGCTATACAATATTATATTTTTGCATATACATTATATTAGTCAGTACTGAAGCCAAATCTGGAGCTTATGTAACAAAATAACTTATGATAACAGTCCAAAAACTAGTACACTCACATTTATATATTATACAAAATATTAAATACAAATTTAAAAAAGAGGAAAAATTAAGAGAAGCAAAAAAAAAATTAGTTGAAATTTTGTAAAAGTTTTTTTTTTTTTTGCAATATTTAGCTATAATTATCTTTCAATTTTAAATATGTTTGGTGACTAAAATATTATTTTAATAAATATATCTGTTAAATAAATCTGTTTTGTTTAAATGCACCAAAATGTATTGCCTATATTCACTAAGAAATAGAGAAAGATATTTGATTATTTGACAAATGTTTTTATATTTCATTTGATAAAACCATTTTGGAAATAATTTAAAAATAATATCAAGCATATAACTAAATAGACAATAATTCATGTTTTAAAACACTGATTTACCAAACAATAAAATGTACATTAATAATGAATCAACTTTAAATGGGTCAAATAGTAGACATTTAAATGTATTTAATTTGTGTTTAAATATCATTTAATAAAACAATGCATTAGAAAAATAAATATATAACTATGTATTTTGATTACATGTATTACTAAATAGACATAAAGAGATGTAAATAATGCATGTTTTAAAATGTTGATTAATCAAACAAATTCTATGTAAAGTGCATTAATAATAAATCTTTAAATGACAAAATAATAAACATTTCTAAATGTCATTTAATAAAACAATGCATTTAAAAATAATTTTAAATTATAAATACACATACACATTTAAATTTAAATTATTCAATCGTGTTTTATAACGTGAATAAATCAAACAATAAAAAGTATTAATAAATCATTTAAATGCACACTTTAACTCTTATTTTAAGCGTTTGACAGACGCCAAGTGTGATTTATCTATATACATTTTTATGCTAGAATTATTAAATAGTTTTTTTCAGTTCATTTGTTGTCTCTCCTGCTCCTCCACACCATCCACACTCACCTCGCAACATTCATGTCAGTTTTTAAGCTCACAGCGCCATCTTGTGGTGCGTTGGCTTTCTTCCTTCTCGACACTTTCTGCAGTCTCCCCCTCCTCACACTTTCTCTGCACAATGCGGCTGTTAAAACATCGTATTCAAACATTTTGAACTCCCGTTTCATTGCTCGAAACGCTGTTGGTTCGCGAATAATATATTGTTCTCTGTTTATTATTAGACATATGACCGTAATACGCATTTAAAAAAAGAGTTGCTGCGTAAAACCTGAACACGTGATAGTTACAGGAAATCAAATCATAGGATCACCATACCAAGACTTAACAGAAGAGAGACAAAATCACACTTTAAAAACAACAGCACGTTACTGTGAACGCGCACTTGCAAGGTTGCATTAAACACAACTATTTGCGATCCCGTTTGAATAAAGCTGACTCTTGTCGTTTTAAGAGCGTAAAACCCGTAAGACGATTCAAATACCACATAATATATCTTTAATATTAAGGCCTTCTTAGAGCAACATGCACCGATTAAAATAAACTGTAGCACACACGTGAATACTGGGGATATGTAAGGACTCTATGTGGTTCAGTTCGTCTGATTGTTTGCATCATGAAGAGCATCATTCGCAAACACACGTTGCGATGAAGTTTATAGAGGCTGTAGAAGTTGGACAGACACATATGAACTGGCGCATGCGCAGTAACGCCGACATCAGCTCTAAATAAGAGTTAAGAGAGAAACGAGGTGAGTTGCACGTTTATCAATAAATATGACGTTTGTGTCGTCACCCACGCTGTAAACAACGATATTAACACAGAGTGCGTTTGTTGTTTAACAGTTTTCAACCACTGCGGCGATTTTCAACGACCTTTAAAAACCGTAAAGATAAATAGAAGTGACAAGTTTGTGCAGAAGAAATTAAAAGCATGCAATTTTTTATTTCCTCGCGTCTGCGTGCAGCCGAGTTGTTATTTTCATATCGGGATGAATGGCAACTTATTCAAAGTGTCTCGGGGAATGTTTTTCTTTCGGATAAGCACGTGAAACTGTTGATTTGGTTTATTGTAGGCTGCCCTGCTAATGTTACAGCTAGCCAGGGCTATCTGTAGGGCTAACGACATTCCGTGACAAGGGGAAAGTAAGGAGTTTCTTAACGGAGGGGAAAACATTGCGTTTTAATAAAACAAGTTGTACACTTGGCCTTCCTGTGTTAGTTGAAGGTCTGAGCGACGCGAAACAGTCCAGAGAACTGTTATAATTTACATACTTTAAACGTGTCGGCGGCCCTTTGCTATCCTCCGCCATTTTGTGTGTCAGGCGAATGCTAATAATGGGCGCTCGCGCATTGCACTTTATTTATGCTCGGAATAAATTCAGGCATCACTTGAAATATCCAAACAATGTTTTTTAATAAACCTGATGGCCTTTTATGTGATGTTTCCCGGGCGCCGTTACTGTACAGTCTGAGATTTGGATGCAATTTTGATTTATGATAAACGACAGGTCAAGAACGTTATTACAGTAGTGCTTGTTGTATACGAATGATAATGCACTTAAATGAAGAATTTCTTATATGAAAACAAATTCATCACGAGTATGCGCGTTTTGACTTGTCTTTGCGAGCATCCGCCCGCTTTTAAAGCACAGATTTAAGGAGAATCTTTTAAAACTAGGAAAAGCCGAACTTGTTTATCTAACTTTACTTTTCGTCGGTTCTATCCATTACTAAACAGTAAAGTAGTTTAGTTGTGTCAGTAAGAGTCTGTATACATGACTAGCTCGTACAAATTAACATCACAACTATGTTGAAATACATATTTTTGTCCTTCTGAAAGTGCTTGGTGCAATCCGTACTGTAAGCACTAGTCGCCCTCCAGCGGGATTAGGTGGAACTACAAGCGACGCGCAGCTGTTTCGTAAACCTGAGTTGCGGTCGTTTCATCATCCACAGGCAAACAATGTTTTCGAAGCGTTTTCATTATTGAACACGATATCTTTGATAACTTAAACAATATGTGCTTGTGTGGCGCTTTAAAAGTATTAGTGAAGTGTCCGACACTTGCCACATGGAAGTGATTATAACCAGGCCTGTGAAGATCGCTGACGTTCAGACTTGGTGCAGTCGTCATTGTTTTCAAGTATTATTTTTTATCAAATTGTGGAGATTCACAATTTGTAACATAGTTTCACATTACATTGCGTTTGAAGTTATCTAGAAGAAATCACAGCAAATGCAGTCCCAAAATGCAGTTGTTAATATGTAAACACCAAGAGGTGCTCAACATTTAATAACAACCTAAATAATTCAAAACAAGACAAATGATGCATGAAAGTTGAAACAACAAATATCATGATAATCTCTTAATTGATTTGTTTTCTTATTTGAAGGGCTTCAGTTTTGGATACATGAGACATTTAAAATATTTGAAGCTATAACAGCATATATGTGTTTTTTCCTTATATGTTATCGATAGTCTTAGCTATTAAAATCATTAATGTTTGGAAAAGTAATGTAAATTCAGTAGTTTGATGGAGTCCTGAAGAAGTACATCTATTAAAATTTAGATGATTTTTACATGCTTTATGCTTTTTAAAATGCTTTTACTTTTCAGAAATGATTTAAATGTAGGGGATTGTTATTATTTTTAGTCTTCATAAATTAAAATATGTTTTGAAAGCAAAAAAATGGCAAAAGATTGAGTCAAAAAAAATTGGAATTCTGAATTTATTGATCATTTGATTTGTTGATTTATTTTGTATCAGGCTCAGAAAAACTTCTAATCACAATTTTTATTTAACTGCTAATGTGTCTTGTATTGGCTTACATATATAAAGTGTTTGGAATTGGTCAAAATTTCCATATCACCATATTCCTAATCACTAAAGGTTGGTCATTACAAAGTGCTTGTTGACACTGCATTATTTTTTTTCCAATTTCAACTATGTTTTACAGGAAAAGATGGCAGAGACATCTGTGAGTGATGGTCCTGCCACAGGAGGTGATTTTGACATGATGAGTGCTCTAGACTGGAAGGACGGCATAGCCACATTGCCTGGAAGTGACATTCGGGTACATATATTTAATCTTTATAATTCATTAACAATGACATGAGGGACATATTTAACTATTCTGAATGTGCTAATGAAAAGTCTCTTGACTTTTTTTAGTTTCGGATGACTGAATTTGGCACTTTGGAGATTGTCACAGAGGCAGAACCCAAAATTAAAGAGGCAGCGCTTACAGACCCACAGTTTAAAACTACAGGCACAAACAACAGTCATCCACCTGAATTAAACACAACTTCAAATCAGACTGCAAAGATCCAGTCAAATACTGATACTCATCAGACAAGTACTCCCGGTGAGTAAATGGAAAGAAAGTAAACTAAAGTTTTTTGTACATGTTATCTTTTGAGTGCTGTATTATGCAGATTTTGCATATAAGTGCTGTATACACTTATTGTATACAAGTTTTTGGAACAACAAATAATAACTTGACTTCTAGTTGATCATTTGGTATTAGAAGAAAGGCAAAGACCTCTAGATTAGATTACGCTTATTTTACCAGAATAAAATACGATCATGCCTTGATTTTTTATTATTTCATTAGGACAGTAAGGTCTGACTTCGCTTAGACAAAAGTCTTGTCACTTAACAGAAATAATGTTCAGAATAGAATATAAAGTCATGGTGCAGTGGAAAAAGATTTAATATTGTGAATGACTCCCATGAGCTTAGACGACTGCATCAATACATCTCTGCAGTGACTCAGATATCTTATTAATAAAGTTATCTGGAATGGCAAAGAAAGCATTCTTGCAGGACTCCCAGAGTTCATCAAGATTCTTTAGATTCATCTTAAATGCCTCTTCCTTCATTTTACCCCAGACATGCTCAAAAATGTTCATGTCTGGTGACTGGGCTGGCCAATCCTGGAGCACCTTGACCGTCTGCTTTTAGGAACTTTGAAGTATGAGAAGGAGTGTTATCCTGCTGAAGAATTTGCCCTCTCCTGTGGTTTGTAATGTAAAGGGCAGCACAAATGTCTTGAAACCTCAAGCTGTAGATCTCTCGCACACCCCCATACTGAATGTAACCCCATTTTTCCTTCACCAAACTTGACTGATTTCTGTGAGAATCTTGGGTCCATGCAGGTTCCAATAGGTCTTCTGCAGTATTTGTGATGATTGGGATGCAGTTCAACAGATGATTCATCAGAAAAATCGACCTTTTGCCACTTTTCCAAATGATCTAGTAGAAGTCAATTTATTATTTGCTGTGCTTACAACTGGGATTGATGACAAAACTTTTGTCAGGTAGCATATGTGTACAACATGACTTTCAAAACCAAACGGTCTGTGTTAACTTTTTGTTTGTTGAATTGTTGGATTAAATCAATATTAAATCAAATATAATTAAATCAATGTTGGAGATCACACTAATATGCTGATTCCTGAAAACTTAACATCCTGTCTTGCTTTATCATATTATATTTAAATAAAAACATGCTGTGATATTTTTGCTTCTATATCCTGAATTCTATATCTATATCCATTCTAACAGTGCTAATGCGTCATGCAGCAGATGCTTTTTCACTGTCAACCCGTTTTTGTTTATTTGTTTGTTTTCTGCAAAGTGAAACAGAAATTATGCTAATAACAGCAATTACAATGTTATTGTAGTCAGTAAATATATACACCCCCTAATTTACTTTTCAATTCTGTTGCGAAAGCTCAGTTTATCTTGTTTTTTTCAGCCTCCAACGAACCCCAAAGGCAGGCCGGCGGGGGCAGCGGTGCGATTGAAAACCCCAGCATGAACACTGTTCCCAATGCCATCGTTCCTGTCACCGAAGCCCCCGTAAACTGCAGGTCCTGTGGTCTCTCTGGCTCACGGGAGTCCTTCCTACAGGGCAAATTTTGCAGCGCATCTTGTGTACAGCCTTCTAGTGGCAGGTGCGTGGTTTTAACGCTTCCAGAGATCGACCTGTTGCACCGATTAAGCTGCATTTGTTTACACTATTAGTATATGTGTGTATCTGCAGGTCAACCCCAGCTGAGGCAATCGAAGGCGAGCGTTTAGGTAAACGTGTGAGAAAGAAGAAGAAGATGTTTATGGAATCTGAAGATGAGGAGGAGGAGAATATAGAAGAGGAAGAGGTAATAGACACACTCATGTATTCAGTAGTCATGTACTGTTTTCACCATGTTGATTTTTCTTCTGGTTTTATTTTTCAGGAGAGAGTTAAATCCTCAAAGGGCAGACGAGCAGCTAAAGTTGCTAGACTAGGTTGGTTTTTTCAACTCATTTTAAATAAGTCCTTTAAACAAACATTCAACAAAAGTCATTTTTTTGAGTGCACACAGTAATATCGGTAATTTGCTGTAAAATTATTAGAAGGAATTTACAGGTAAATAAAAAACATGCATGTTCGCACACAGTGGAATTACATTAATTTACTGCTAATGTTAAAGGGCACCTATTTTACCCCTTTTACAAGATGTAAGATGAGCATTTGGTGTCTCCAGAATGTGTCGTAAAGTTTCAGCTTAAGATATCGATCAGATCATTTATTATAGCCTTTAGAATCACACATCTCACACAAATGCAGTTTAGAGCACACACACACACACACACACACACACACACACGCACAAATATGCGAGTTTACTGACACCATGCCGTTTACACACATGACAAACTTATAAACAGAGAGTTGTAACAAATATTTTAATTTCAGTTTAATTGCAAAATAAAAAACCACACTCTGTCATGTTGCGGTGGGCCTCAAAGTCACTGGGATTTGGGTCCTATTTTAATGTCAGGAAATTTAAAAAGAGACTTATTGGGTTTATATCACTCTAATATGACAGTGAACACACTACATACAGACAGTTCTGTCCAAACAGCCTACAAAAGTGGATTTTCGGATTTTCATCATCATTTTTTTCCCCAACTTTATAAAAATTTTCAAAAAGTACAAATATTATACGTTTTACAATATTATTGTACATTTTGACAGACAGAGAGAGAGAGAGACTTATTTCACACACATATCTCTAATTCTGCCCCAATTCGAGCAAGCCACAAATACAGAGAAACTCTATTATATTTTGGGAGAAAATGAGAAGTGTCTACATCTAGTAGCACAGTACGTGTCCTCATGCCACCTTATGAAAGAAAAAGGCTGAACTCCCTTACCTCTTACCAAAGCTCTCTTTCCTTATCATTTATTATTATATACTTTTCTTAATTTTTAAAATACTTATTCAACTTGTTTATTGTGACAACAGATATTTATTTATTCATTCATTCATTTTCTTTTCGGCTTAGTCCCTTTATTAATCTGGGGTCGCCACAGTGGAATGAACCGCCAACTCATCCAGCATTTGTTTTATGCACCTTCCAGCTGCAACCGATCACTGGGAAACACATACACACTTATTCACACACACATACACTACGGACAATTAAGCCTACCCAATTCACCTGTACTGCATGTCTTTGGACTGTGGGGGAAACCGTAGCAGCCGGAGGAAACCCAGGCAAACGCAGGGAGAACATGCAAACCTCACACAGAAACGCCAACTGACCCAGCCAGGCTCGAACCAGCGACTTTTTTTGCTGTGAGGCGACAGCACTACCTACTGCGCCACTGCGTTGCCTGACAACAGATATATATATTTATTTAATTTAATTTAATGATATATGTATGTGTGTTTGTTTATTATTACTTATATTTCTTTTATCTATATGCATGTTTTTTACTTTGTATATTGTTATTGCTTTAGCAACATTTTGCATTGTTTCACAGTCATGCCTATAAAGCTGTTTGAATTTTTGAGAGAGAGAGAGAGAGAGAGAGAGTGACAAGTAAACAAGGATCTAAATGATTGTGACAATATATCAGATATATTTATATATTTAATAAAAATAAAACAAAACAAGAAAAAACAAATAACAATAAAAACAAAAATATAATAATGATGATAATAATCTTGTTCCAACCAAAACAACTGTTTATACACTAAACTAAAAGCCTGGTCATGATGTCACACAACAGTGAAGAATGTACAAATTAACTATCATCCATCAGTATGAAGGGAGTATACATTTCCATATATTCAAGGAGAGAACCCCAAATTTTATAAAAGTTTTTGGAAAAACCCTTCAGACAATGTCTAATTTATTCCAGTTTTATGAATTGAAAAATGTCATTAATCCACATAGAGTGAGTAATTACTGTTCTTCAAAGCTTCTCATTGCTGATACAAATTTTCTGGTATATATATATAAAGGGTGTCTTCATGACCTTTCATGGTAATTTACAGGTAATTTTCCCAGGAAATTATGTATGTGTAAATGGGGCTAATGTATCAAGCAATTTATCGTTTCACTTTTATAATTTAATAATTTAAAATGGTTCAAATTTATGATGTAATTTTCAAATACAATAGCCGTAATGCAATATGATGATAATGTTTCTCACACAATTTATTAGAAATTTTGTAATGCTTGTGGATAATAGGGTAATGAGTTAACATTAGCGCACTAATATTGATTCACAATGCCGTTTTTGAATTGACTTGTATTTTTATTTATCATCAACTATCAACATATTCTGTATGTATTATCAATTATCAAAGTAATCATATGAATGCTTTTCTAAGTCACATAAAGTGCCTCTTTGTGATCTTGTTTCCACAGTAACGGCACCTCTCGTGAAGAAGAAAACCTGGAGCTGGTCAGTTTATCTGGAGGAGGAGAGAGCTGCCGCCGCTCCTATCAAACTCTTTAAAGAGGTCAGACACACAGCATGTGTAACTTGCATGTCTTTTCACAGTTCTATAATTAACAGAATGCTTTATATCCTGATTAGGATGGCTAGTTTGATGTCAGGCCAGTTTCATCATTAGAAAAAAAAGTGTTATTTGAAAGAAGAGAACTCTGCAGCTTGAAGGATTTGTTTAGATGGCAACAAAAATGTATGATTTTTACAAATATTAATGTATCATGTTTGCAACAGCACCAGTCCTTTCCACAAAGCAGGAATGGATTTAAAGTTGGCATGAAATTAGAAGGACTGGACCCCTGTCATCCTGCCCTCTTCTGTGTTTTGACAGTTGCGGAGGTAAATCGTTAAAGTTTAATAAGTACAAAACTCAATATGTTATTCTGTGTATTCTGACATGGTTTGATATTGCCTCCAGGTGCAAGGCTACAGGATTCGACTTCATTTTGATGGTTATCCTGAGTGCTATGACTTTTGGGTTAATGCTGACTCGTGGGATGTGAAGCCTCCAGGGTGGTGTGAGAAAACCAGCCTCAAGCTTTTGCTGCCAAAAGGTGCTTAATGTACTAATAGAGATAGATATACAGGGAAAAGAAGTGTTGTCAAGGATACAACATGCAAAACGGCTCTTCTGCAGAGCTTTACTTTAGTTGCATTAATGATGTTTTATAGATGTCCGTTTATGTGGTAAATAATTCAGTCTGAATGGTGTGATGAGGTCTACTAGTTGTTATTCTGAAATTGAAAATAGGTTTTAGCACTGTTTTTTACATGGTAATATATGATTAATAAATGTGTAAATACATGATTTGAATAACATATTAAAATTGCTTAAACTAAAATTCAGGTGTGTGGGATGCAAATTGAAAACTTTTATTCAAAAATAGTAAAACAAATAATTTAGCAGATATTAGTCTAGATTTTTGACTTCTGACCAATTTTTCCATGCATGTTTTATCAGTTATCAACATGTTAAATTCTTAATATTTCAGTCTGAGTGATGTAACAAAGTCAAATCCTAAAATTGAAAATGTTTGTTTTAGTATTGGATTCATTTATTGTTTGTATTATTTGTTTTAATATTATAAACTTAATTTTTTACAAACAATAAATGTGTAAATACACGTTTTAATAGCATTTTGGAAAGAATAACACATACATGTCCTGCTAAAAAATGCAGTTTATTTAAAAACCCAGTAAATTATCTTTCATATGTTGTTTTTAAAGGGATACTGTAAATTCTGTCATCATTTATGCACTCTTCACTTGTTCCAAACCTGTTTGACTTTCTTTCCTCTGTTGAACATAAAAGTCGTTATTTGGAAGAAAGCTGAAAACCTGTATTCATTTACCTCCATAGTCAATGGTTACCGGTTTTTAGCTTTCTTCAAACCATCTTCTTTCATGTTCAACAGAATAACGAAAGGTTTGGAACCACTTGAGGGTGCGTAAACAGTGAGTACAATTATATTTAAGAGTGAACTATCCCATTAATGTTTGTGTGTTTGCTTACAGGCTGCAGAGATGGGGAGTTTAACTGGAATACATATGTGAAAAACTGTAGAGGTCAATTGGCCCCCAAACATCTCTTCAAAAGTCTTAATACAGTATGTCATTTCAAGCACACACACTTCAAGAGTCTTATCAGTGTTAGTTTCTGTTAACAGTGATGATGGTGACTTCATTAACCGTGTGTAATCTACCATGTTTAGTCCGTCACGCCATCAGGATTTCGTGCAGGGATGAAGCTGGAAGCCGTGGACAGGAAGAACCTGTCAGACATTTGTGTAGCGACCATTGCTGCTGCTGTCGATAACCGACTCCTCATTCACATTGACCACTGCGATGACACGCATGATTATTGGTGAGATGTTTGCAGAATTGCTGAGTTGGCAAAGGGCTCAGTGAATGCCTATGGTGGTGAATGTGTTCTGTTTGTTCTCAGGTGTGATGCCAGCAGTCCATACATTCATCCAGTAGGGTATTGTGAGGAAGCCAAGTTAACCCTTACTACACCTGCAGGTAAGACTTACAATATTCATCATTTCAATAATATTCAGCCCAACACCATTGAACTTACTTTTAAGATTGAGTTATATTAAGAGAAACGTTGCATCGTCTTTGACAATGCAGGGTTTGGGGTACACAATATAATATAATATAATATAATATAATATAATATAATATAATATAATATAATATAACATAATATAATATAATATAATATAATATAATAAAAATCTTTCTAAATTCTTTTGAAATTGATTGTTGACCCCACTGTGGCCCAAATTTTGTTCTCTTATTTATGTATTGATTTATTCATTCACACATTTACTTTGAAGGGAGCACTTAAGAGCATGGCAGGTTATATTTCGGTTATTTGAAGTCTGTTTGTGCCTCTCTTTTAGAGTATAAACACCTTAAGGGCTTTTTCTGGGAAAAATACCTTGAAGAAACTGGAACGCAGGCTGCCCCAGCCAGAGCCTTTAAACAGGTGAGGTTTGATCCTTCCCACTGAACTATACAAGATGGATTTAAATCATTTCAAGAGCCAAGTCAGCCTGTACAACTAAAATTTACAAAGAATAAGGATATGTTTACCTGACAATACACTAAAATGGAAACTTTTTAGGAATAGTTTTGCGTGGAGGCAATAAGACTGGTAAAATCAATGCGAATTATGCATAAGCACAGTATGCACGTATGTGTAGAGTAAGTGCATACTGTGACATGACTGTGTAACATGATTTTTAGAACAAAAACAGTTGGCACATGCTGATTCCTGAAAGGACAGTGTATATTTTACATATCTTACTATATCACAATATGTTTTACTACATTTGAATGATTATTCATCATATGCATGTAATTAGTCCCTCAAAACACTGTTGTCATGTAACTGAACTGACAAAATGTGTTAAGTTTTACATTTTTAGTTTAAAAATTATGATTTCTAAAACACATTTTATCTGATTTATGGCATTCATTAAATGTAAAAAATTATTTTTAAATACGTATTTATTAAATATTTATGTATTACTTATTGTATGTAGTTTCAAATGAAAAGTTACTGCAGTCATTGCTTTTATTACTATTAATAATATTATTATTAATAAAAATAACAATAATAATTAATATTACAGTAATTACATTGCAATAGCAATAACAAATGTGCAAAAGTGCAATAACATTTCACAATTTTACAATTTTTGATTAAGTAAATGCAACCCTGGTGTGCAGAATAAGCTAATTTTAAAACATTTAAAAATCCTACTGACCCCAAACTTTTGACCGGTAGTGCATGTATGCGTTATATTTAACTATTAAATAGATGATAAATGTTCTTTTTTTTCTGTGTGTTTCGTGTTTGACCTTTTGATTTTTGGCCATCCAGAGACCACCACATGGCTTCCAAGTTGGGGTGAAGCTGGAGGCAGTGGATAAACGTAATGCCATGCTCATCCGTGTTGCCACTATCTCTGATACAGAAGAACACAGAGTCAAGGTTTACACTCAAATATATCTACATCCTCTTGTTACTGTGGTGTAGTTAAAAGCCAATGTGAAAATATAGTATTTAAGGCTAGATATGTAATTTCCTTCAAAAACCTGTTATCCTGGTAGAAAGTCTATTCAGATATCATTACTTTAAGTGTCATAAATGTATTAATATGTATTTATATCTTCTGTTGAAGTTGTAGCAGGAAGTTGTAGCAAAATGTTTTTATTACAATAGGCTTTCCTACCTGCCTGTAAACATAATTAATTTGCATAACTCTGCTCACCCTGTTTGCACAGACAATAACACATTATCAGCACATTCCTGCTGTTTTCTTTATACTTTATACTTTGTAGTCCTACAAAATGTTTTTTTATACCGGTGATAGACAGGAAGTAGTCTGACATTCATCTTGATGCTTGAGCTTCTGGTCTGCTGTGTTTGTTCATGTGTGTTTATCCATGGAGGGCAGTATCTTTAGCTTTCAATTCTAGCTTGTGGTTGCTAACCATTCCAAAATGGCCAGTTCTACCTTTAATATACTAGTACAGTCTTTCTGTGGTAACTCCTTATGTCTTTATCTACAAATAGCTCCATTTCGATGGTTGGAGTGATGAATATGATTATTGGCTAGATGCCGACAGCCCAGAACTGCACCCCGTAGGCTGGTGTCAGAAGACAGGCCATCCTCTACAACACCCCAATGGTAATGTGCTCTTTGAGATGCACAGATCTAATGATTCTCACATGTAAACAACAGACTCACTCTCAAACCCGTAACCCTGTCAGGTACTAGAGATTCTCCAGTTCCTCCAGGACAAGGCTGTCCAACCCCAGGATGCAACGGAGTCGGACACATCAGAGGACCTCGGTATGGGACACATTACACGTAAGTTTTACACATACTGGTGCGAACACATCTCATTTATGCTTATTAATTTAAACAAATCTATCTCTATTCAGGGCGGTGAGTTGTCCATACTCGGATTTAAATTTTAATAAGGACGGGTTGGTTCCAGACAGGCTGAACGGGGAGAGGCCAGTCACCCTCAGTGGACCTCCACGTCATCGGCGTGCTGAAACACTCACTCAAACACATCAACCCACGTCCAGCGCCAGCACTCCAGAGCCCCCAGACACCACCACTGATGCCTGCCCGCAAACCCGGCCCGTGCGCGAGCATGTTGTGTGAGTGTCCGTTGTTATTTTCCGGTTTGGTTGTTTCATCATTTCAAGTGTGAAAAGCCCTACTGTCTGACACACACACACACACACACACACACACACACACACACACACACACACACACACACACACACACACACACACACACACACACACACTTCTCATTTTTTCCTTGATCTTCATGTACTGCAGGACTGCCACTGCTCCCAAATGTGTCAAGGCACCACAGGTGAAGCAGGAAGGGGACGGAAAAGGTACATATCAATCAGATGATACATTGTAAAACAAATCAGTAAATGAGCAGTTTTCCCTATTTTGTGATTCATATTTTTAGTTGTATTTTTCACTGTTTAATTGTGGTTTTGAATTGTATATTGAATATTAAGGGACCTTGATCTTTCTTCCAACAACTTTTAACCTCGAAAAGTTTAAATAGGGTTTTTTATTGAATTTTTTACATTGTAAAGTGATATATTGTCTGGGTTGGTGTTGTATATTATGGTACAAAAACCATATATTACAGGCTTATTTCTCTCTATATTATTTCAAACTACTAAAATGTCAATAAAAGTCAATCAAAAGTCAACAGAGCAGAGATCAACATCCCAGTTCACAACCATAAATAAATTGAAAACACTTGTGAATCACAAAATACGGAAACTTAATTAACTGATATTTTTTAGAGTGTAGGTTATTTGGACTTCATTTGTGTTGTATGGAGGTCATTGAATTGTTTACAGTGGAGATCAAAGTTATACAACTGTTTATGAACACTTCAACATTCAATTTAAGCTGTTATATTATGGTAGTATAAAAGTGTTCTGAGCTTCAGGGAACTGCTTGACCTGTTTTGCTGTGATCAAAAAAATCTCACTTCACACTTCACCTCCACCTTTCACTGACTTTACACACTGCAATTCCTGTTGCAGGAAGGTCGTTTTGCACCAATTGCCCATTGAGATTCTCTGCATTGTCTTTTCTTCTCTCATATTTGTCTTTCCTAGATAACCAGCCATTTTTAGGATACTTGAATAAGCGATGTCCATTATGAGTCATATTATTGTAAAGATCCAAAATTCTAGGAACAAATTTGGAAAGGCCAACTTCTCTTACTAAGGCTGAAAGATTCACCCCTTTGTCCTTGGTTTAGATAATATCATTCTGCCTGAGGATTTCAGTCACTTTAAAATGACTCACCATCTTGCTGTCTATGCAGCCCAGAGACCTCCAAGTGGGAGGGACTTCTGTTTTAGGTAGGTTTAAGGCTAGATGGTGTGTAGCTGAATGAGCGCATCAATATAGCATCACTTTTGTGACACTGGACATCAATAATTTATGCAATAGTTTTTGCATTAGTGTAAGGCACAGGTGTCAAACTACTGTAGGTCCATAGCTCTGTTTAGCCTTTACTCTAATTCAGCACCTGGTCAGGCTTGTTTGAAACCGACAGGTAAGTGTGTTGAATCAGGGTTGGAACTAAACTCTGCAGGGTGGCAGGCAGCCTTCCAGGAACTGAGTTTGACACCCCTGCTGTAAGGGGTAGGTTTAGAGTTGGGGTTGTTGTAGATGTTAATAAAACAATAGGTTGGATTCACGACAATAAATAAATCTATCAAATGCTCCAGGAAGTTTCTACAGCTCACTTCGAGCTCTAGTTCTGCCCATTCAGAACTGACCTGAGACCTGACCATTTGGTGCTAGCTCTGATCTTAATTCATACCTAATTTGTGAAAATTGAAAAGTTGACAGACAGTTGAATAGGAAATTACCACAAGGTGCCAGATTAACACCTATAACTAGGAGGTATCTGAAAGTGTTTGTTATTTTGATCGCTGTTGTAATTTTGATCATTATTAGAATAACAAATTCATAATTATCCTATTAATTCATAGACAGCCCTTTAGAATATACACTACTCATAAAATATGCTTAAAACCGCTGTTGTTTGTTACCACTGTTCAATTACCTCAAATAGAAAAATAAAATTATGGAAATTGTAGGTTCTGTAATTTTGATCTTCACTGTATATGTATTATTTTGCTAAAAATACATACAGTGATTTAGCACAGTGTTTCTCAACCATGTCCTGGAGAACCACTAGCTCTGCACAAATTTCCATGTCCCCTTAACCAAACACACCTGATTCAGTTTATCAGCTCGTTAGCAGAGCCTGAAAGACCTTTAATGGGTGTGACCGACAAATGAGGCATCCAAAACATGCAGTGTTGGTGGTCCTCCTTGGACATGGTTGAGAAACACTGATTTAGAACACCTCCTTTATGATTCAATGGGGTTCATCCATTTTCTGAATTTATTTGTATGCAAAGTGCACATTTCTAAGTACTTGACAAATGTGTTTTCAGCTGGTTTATTGTACGTGAGAAGAATTTCGAGGCACATCATGATCAAAGTTTACTTGTGTCTGTAGATTCTCTCCAGCAGTTACTGCATGAGTCTGTGTTTTGTGGATGGGAGCCGCCGAGGTTTCAGCTGTGTTGGGAGAAGCATGGCAAACTGTTGCCCGAAGCTTTAGGCCTCACTGCCAAGAGAGTGTCCAAGTGGAACACAGAGGAGGTGATGTTTGGTCATTTTGAATTCATTCAGTTAAGTTTGTATAGAGGTCTTGTACATTTTTATTTATTTTTGTTGTTTTTTCAGGTTGTAAGTTTTGTACGAGGGCTTCCTGGCTGCAGAGAGCATGCTCCCACCTTCAGGAAGGAGGTAATTAACAAAAACCTCATCAGTGCCAATGTGCTTATTGTCAATGTGTACTATTGTTTAAGGTGTAAAAGTCGGTGTGGTTGTTAAATATTTTTGAAAGACTGCATTTATTTTTATAGACTTTTTTTTATTTCTGTTTTAAATCCTCAGAGTAATTTGGTGTTGTTTTTATATTTGTATATATAAATATGTTTTAGTCAAGTTGGCTTTATTGTCATTTTAACAAAATACGGTGCAGTACACAGTGAAATGAAACAATGTTCCTCCAGGACCAAGGTGGTACATAAAACAACATAAATTGACAACATAACACAGGACTGTGCACTACTATAAAAATTTAGAAAATAAAATAAAATAAGAAAAACTAAAATAAAAATAAATAATAAAAGAATTAGAGTGCAAAGTGCAGTTAGTGCAACATTTAGTGCAAATAAGACAGGACAGACAAGACAGGACAAGAAACAGTAACGCCGACCAGTACACTACGGATGTTATGCAAATATTGGAGCAGAGACAAATACTGTACATGTAAACATTTCGTTTATATATGTGTATTAATTAGGGCTGAACGATACTGGAAAAATCTGACATTGCGATATTTGGTTTTATGACGATATATATTACAGTGTAAATGCAATTTCACTACATGGCTTGACTAGAGCTCTTTTTGGAAAGTATTCCTAATTTAACTTTGGGATGATATTGTAGAGAAGGGTATTTGCATAAAGTATGAAGAAACCAGGAAATCTGACAGTGTTCATACACAGTTTTAAATAATCAAATGTAAAATACAACAGTACAGTCTTCAATTATAGACAGTTCTCTTTGAATCTCTCTATGTACAATTCTTTAAGCTACAAACATTATAATTTCTTGTGCACAAATGATTTAAATTCATTTGAAATTCTCGCAGAATCATGGGCCTTAAAAACACATGCAAATGAAAGCATTCACTCGAAGATTCAACTTTGCAGTGACTCTCAGGGTTATGAACTGTGGTGGTTGGTCTACTTTAGCCAACATTAAAGTGGATTAAAACAAATTTCAAAATTGTCCTAAGAAAAAAAATTGATGTTATTCAATAGTTTTAGGACAACTTTGGTGATAGGTTTTGAACCAATGTTGACTACTGTATAATTGAATATCCAGCAATGTGACTTTTGCAGATTTGCACATTGCGACATCAATGCTGAAACAATATATCGTGCAGCCCTACACTGTAAACCCTGCTGTTCTCATTACTAAACATATTAAGTTAATATAACTTGACATTACGAGCAGCACGGTGGCGCATTGGGTAGCGATGTCACCTCACAGCAAGAAGGTCGCTGGTTTGAGCCTCGGCTGGGTTAGTTTGCATTTCTGTGTGGAGCATGTTCTCCCCGTGTTTGTGTGGGTTTCCTCCGGGTGCTCCGGTTTCCCCCACAGTCCAAAGACATGCAGTAAAGGTGAATTGGGTATGCTGAATTGTCCGTAGTGTATGTGTGTATGTGTTGGTCCTCCAGGTTGGGGGTTGAGCTAATTGGGCTAATGACCCACCTCGTAAAAATTAGATATTATGAAATACCAATATATAGAAAGAATGTAAAAAGCTGAAAAATGTGTAAGTTTAGTCTATTAGCTATTTTAAGTTATCTGTACTTAAACATTTAAGTTATCTGTGCTTAAACATTTAAGTTAATTAAATGAAGAGACCACATTTGGTCAACTCAAGTCATTGACTTGGGACTGAGGGAATTGAGGGAATCACTTTCCTCAAATCATTTGAGTAGTCTCAACTTATTAGGGTTTATTGTAGTATTAATGTGCTATACATTTTAATATATGCATAACATTTTTCCTCTTTATTTTTTAAAGATATTCACTATTTTTATTTTAAGATATTTATTTTCTCTCTCTTTTTCCTACAGCAAATTGATGGCGAGGCCTTCCTGCTCCTTACTCAATCAGACATTGTAAAGATTCTGAGCATCAAGCTCGGCCCTGCTCTCAAAATCTATAACTCTATCCTCATGCTGAAGAGCGCAGATGAGGAGTAATGTCTGAAAGTTGCTCCATCCCTCCACAAGCGTTTCTGACCAATGCTCAGTCATTACTCTCACTATGATTGACAGACTTTGGCAAGTCAGCCAATTGAACAAACTCTACATGATCAGAAAAATCCCATCCCTAAAAAGCTGATCATATATGACGTCACCCCTCCCAGCTCCTCTAAAATAAGTCTCGTGAAACAGATGGTCTGATTGATTATCCGATCATCTGTTGATTTTACACTCTGGAGGGGGTGCATGTGGACACTATACTGAAGCACCTTAAAATGCTTAAAGCTTAAACTGGAACCTTGCGCTGTAGATATTTATCTTTTTATGGTTGCTAACATGACGGCTAATCGAGAGGAAAGATTGGTGGAGCTTTTACTTGAAATATCAATTTTTAAAAAATGCAAAAAGACCATTGTTTGTAATCAAACACACATCCCAAAGGATCCGGATTGGCCTGTTTGAAACCACTAGAGGGCAGCGGGATTTTGTGTGTGTGTGTGTGCGTGTGCGTGTGTGTGTGTGTGTGTGTGTTTGAAAGACTTTGCAAGCACGTGTGTGTGTGTAAAATGAATAATGGGTGCTTGCATTAAATGTCAGGGAATTGTTGTTCTGGGCAGATCTGGAATTGAATGTCTCAGTTTGTATTCACATGAGATGTGTGATCTTGTAAAAATGCATTTGTAAATTAAGAAAACATTGTATAGTGCTTTGGACGGTGTGCTGACTGTACAAACAGAATAGAGAGAGAGTGTTCGTGTGTGTGTGTGTGTGTGTGTGTGTGTGTGTGTGTGTTCGTGTGTGTGCGTGTGTGTTTTAAGCCTCTGAGACCCTGAGATATTTTGTCTTGTACAAGCATTCCTGAGCACCAAGACATTTTGTCCTGTCATTGACTGAGTAAAAGCTAATCTGTTGTGTGGTGCAGCTCTGCTACAGCTGATCTGACTCACTCTGCTTTCATGCTTTGGTTTGGATTTGCGGTGCTTCTGAAATTATACATACATGTACAGTATATGCCGGTTTATCTTCTAGCATTAAGGTCTGGATACTCTGATCAAATTAGCGTGAGAAACCGGTGAGGAATTTCAGAATGGTTCTACAAAACAGTTAAAATCCAATACAGATAAAATTCTGCTAATTTGACTACAAGGCATTTGGACAATGATGGAAAATCAAGATGTGGGGAAATCCTCATTGCAGAGCTTTGGCGTGTGTGTTTGTGTGTATGTCTAAGCAGATGGGTTGTGTTTGACAGAATGTGTTTTTGCCCAAATGGATGAATGGATAGATTGATGGAGAATAAATAAGGATTTCCAACAGAGTTGTTTGGTTATTCAGTGTTTTTTGAAGATCTTAATAGATACAAATAGGTTTGGGCCGGTAAACGATATTTTATCGAATTGTGATATAAATGTATGTCAATAGCAATGATAAGCTTTGTACTTTTTAACTTTATATTGATCTAAGAGCCAATCACACAGCAGAAATGTGCAACAATGGGAATCTAAAAGTGGGTTGATATTAGAGATGTACCGAATTTTCGGCCACCGAAAATTTATCGGCCGAAAACTTTGTGTCATTTAATGGACCCCTCCTTTGTGACTTCAGTCATTGTTGGGAGACTCTTTTAAATCTGAAAGCATTAACAACTTATTTATGAAATATATATCGTTATCGTTCAATATAGAAAATAATTATCGAGATTACATTTTTGCCATATCGTCCAGCCCTAAGTACAAATGGAGCTGTATTTCATTTCATACGTTTTTTTCTAATTTAACTGAAGGTGTATGCTTATGAAAAGAGATGGAATTGTATGGAGTTATTTGGCAATGAAAAAACCAGATGGTAAAAAATAAATCCAAATCCAGCAAGATGTTGCTTCTTAAGTGGCCTTTCCTACCAGCCGTGTCCCGGCCATTCCTTTAATTCCCAGCAGTCCAAGGGCTCTCCAGAGTGACTGCTCCGCGAACCCCCTTCAACCAACCTCTACTGGTAAATTCCAGGCCCTCCATCCATTCTCTTGGCTCTCAAGTATGAGACCTTGATATTTCTTGAGCTTGCGTTCATGGGCCTGCTTCATTCTTCCCTGGGTATTGTTATTTCTATAAGCACCACCTGTTTGGTGCCTATAGACCAGAGGACAGTATCTGCTCTGAGGCTAGTGTGTGCTATCTCCTCTAGGAGTTTAAGCAGCTTTTTAAGGTCTTCCCGCATTTCCCAATCCTTTGCTGAGGTCAGAACACCTCCTCTCCTTCATCCTGCTGCAGTGCTCTCTCCTAACCTAATAAACTGAAACAGCAATGCTCATTAGAATGCCCATATAAGTAAAATGATACAAATAAAATGTCTTAAAGCGGTGGTCCACTACGATATCATATTTGAAACTTTTGTTGAGGTGTAATGTAGCTGTGTGAACATAAACAACATCTCTGAATGTAATACGCTCAAAGTTCAATGCAAAGGGAGACAATGGCTTTTAGAGTTAGCTTAGCAAAAGCCTACAGCGAACGACTTGGGGACTACAAAAAACTACATCTGGGTTAGTAAGATTACAAGGGCTTCAGGCATTCACCACACGCATTCACCCCACGCAGCAAAGGGACGTGGCCAGAGGCGCTGTAATGTTATAGCAGAGAAAGCTAAAATGCCATCCAAACGCTGCCGATTCCACAGAGCTCATTCTGTTTCTGTATTTTAGCTTCCAAAGGACACGGCACAAAGAGACAAGTGCTTACAATTTCATTTTAATTATGTTCCAGAGAATTAGAAAAAATATATAGCTAGCATTTGACAAAGAATCTAGACAAAGAATCTTTCAGAATCTCTCCTAGTTCAGTGCTGGATTCGGTTAAAAACTCCTCCAACCGATGAAGTGGTGGATTGTGAGCCACAACCAGTAAGTACTTTTATTTGTTAAAATTGTTCTATTACATGCACACTTTCCAGCATTAACAGTATGTGGTTGCAAGGATGTAAACAATGGGAAATGTTGTTTGGCACCGCTAACAATTTAGCTACAAAATTCATATTTATCAGTCAAACCGCTGTAAACACTCACAATCTTCACCAGCGCTGCAGTGTATCTCTATTCAGCAGCTTTCCTTGCGTTCTACATCTCAAATAACAAACTCACTAAAGCTATGTGAACCTTTCATATTTCTTACACATGCTTGTTCCGAATATATGTGAAAGACACTTGTCATATTTTATTTTAGAGAGCAGGCATGAGGTTCAGCTGTGTGCTCTTCATTTTCTGTCTGATTCAGGCAGCTATGACAGTCGTTTTCATGTTCGCTGAGTAGCTGTATATAATCAAAGTAAGATAAAAAATATGAAAAAATGACATGTTTTTTATACAAGTGAAGCATAAGCACATGTTGCTTTGCATCTTATAAACACAACCAAGCCTTAAAAATACACTCTGGACCACCCCTTTGTACAGGGTCTTAATTCACAATCTACAACTGAACGCCTTAAAATGACCCTAAATCAGAGTAGACAGTCATAAATTCATGTAATCCTGTCGTTGTTGTATAGAAACTTTGGCAGGTAAATGGTTTTACATTTATTTTATTATTTATTTTATTATATCTTTGGGTTTAAAACTTTTTTAGGCGTTGTGTTTTGTTTCATTTTTGGATTTGAACGTGTAGAAAATAAATTAAAAATATTAGGGAAAACAAGGATTTATTTGGAGAACTAAACTATCTAATTATTATTGTAATTAAAAAGCTTTACAAAATAATTAGCCGTTACTATAATAATTAATCAGTTATTTAATCATTTTAATTAATCACAAAAGTATTAAACTAACTATGCACTACAGCATCTGCACACAAGCTAAATGCCAACAACCAGGAGTAGGCCATGTATGTACTATATTTTAATGTGTAATATAAATATTTATTATTTGAATGACAAAATAACACATGATAATACCAATCTGAATTAGTAAGGAAAAGGCTTTAAATGTTCTTGGATCTCCCGAGACTCTAAGAATAGGTTATTTGCCCACCGTGGGACCCGGCGGACATTCACGAGTTCCCATGACCTTCTAACCAAAGTCTCTCTCCCTCCCTTCCTCCCATTTTATTGAGATGTTAACTTTTTTTGAACAGTTTTTTGGGATTGCAGTACATTCGATGGTGGGCAATGTTTGTCATTTATATTTATAAACATATGTATATAACTAAATATTTATAAACATATGTATATAAATAAATATAAATGACAAACTATGCCCACCCCTACTGAAAAATCCAGCTCAAACCAGCCTAGGCTGGTTGGCTGGTTTCAGCTGGTTGACCAGCCTGGTTTTAGAGGGGTTTTGGCCATTTCCAGGCTGGTTTCCAGTTATTTCCAGCCTGGTCTTAGCTGGTCAGGCTGGAAAATGACCAGCTAAATCCAGCTAAAACCAGCTTGACCAGCCTGGTTTAAGCTGGACATAGCTGGTTTAGGCTGGGCTCCCAGCCTGACTAGGCTGGTCAAGCTGGTTTTAGCTGGTCGTCTCCCAGCCTGACCAGCAAAGACCAGGCTGGAAATGGCTGGAAACCAGCCTGGAAGTGGCCAAAACCCCTCTAAAACCAGCCTGGTCGACCAGCTAAAACCAGCCAACCAGCCTAGGCTGGTTTAAGCTGGATTTTTCAGCAGGGACCATTAAATATTTAAAATATATATCATGTTGTTGTTTTTTTTAATTATATGATTAAGGATTTGTTTGGAGTACGTCTCTCGCTCACTCACTCACACTTCACTGACCGGTTGAAAGTAAGCACTCCTCCCCTCTCCTCTTCTCACACGCGTCTGGTTCGGATGAAGACTGATGGAGTTCCACGTCCTCTTCGTCACGGCTTGCAGAAGCGACAAAACTTCAGGTAGGCTACTAATGTGCTGAATTAATATATTTTAACATTCATGAGGAGTATGAACATAGCCGTACTGAAATAAATACTTGCTGGCCGCAGTGCTCTTGCATAATGTACTTCGCAACGTAATTTGGATAAGATGACTCGACGAGGGTTTGCTGTTTTACAGGTGTAGTGTGTATTTTTCATGTTAAAACCTTCTTTCCACTTGCAATGTAATGAATTATTATAAAATAAGCCATTTTTTCTGCTCACTCACTAAACACAGTGACAGCCGGTAGGCTGAAATGAGAAATGTGTATGAAACATGCACTTTAAATCTAACATAAAACGTTTTTCAAGACGATGCAGAATTGATACATCAATCATGCAGATTTTTGAATATCTCGGGTAACTTTTCATAACAACCAGTGTTTTTCCTTCACCCAACTGAAAAACAAAGTTGAAAACAAACAAACAATAGAAAACAGTTCCAATGGTCTCCACTACAAACATTACAAACCATTAACTAAAACTAGGCTAATGGTTTCCAGAATTATTTGGGACATATTCCATTAAACCATTAAAATGTAGGACTTCTGACATGACACCAACCGCATTTATATTTATTTATCATTTATGATTAAGGATTTGTTTAGTAAAGTCCCTCTCGCTCGCTCGCTCGCTCACTCACTCACACGTCACTGACCGGTTAAAAGTAAACACGCCTCCTCCTCTCCCCTTCTCACACGCGTCTGGTTCAGCTGGAGACAGATGGAGTCCCACGTCCTCTTCTTCACGGCTTGTAGCGACAAACTTCAGGTATTAATGTGCGGAATTAATAGGCTATATTTAACAATCATGACGAGTATAAACATAGCCGTACTGAAAAAAAGACTTGCTGGCCGCAGTGCGCTTGCGTAATGTACTTGAGAACGTAATTTGGATACGATGACTCGACGAGGATTCTCTTTTTTACAGGTAACGTTAGTTTAAACAACCAGTAAAATAATTTTTTTGACTGTAACCTTTGTCTAACAAAACGTTTTCCCAGACGATACAGAATTGATACAACGTTTTTGCAGATTTTTGAATATCTAGGATAACTTTGGGTACATAATAGCAAGTTGAAAACAAACAAACAATAGAAAACAGTTCCAATGGTCTCCACTACAAACATTACAAACCATTAACTAAAACTAGGCTAATGGTTTCCAGAATTATTTGGGACATATTCCATTAAACCATTAAAATGTAGGACTTCTGACATGACACCAACCGCATTTATATTTATTTATCATTTATGATTAAGGATTTGTTTAGTAAAGTCCCTCTCGCTCGCTCGCTCGCTCACTCACTCACACGTCACTGACCGGTTAAAAGTAAACACGCCTCCTCCTCTCCCCTTCTCACACGCGTCTGGTTCAGCTGGAGACAGATGGAGTCCCACGTCCTCTTCTTCACGGCTTGTAGCGACAAACTTCAGGTATTAATGTGCGGAATTAATAGGCTATATTTAACAATCATGACGAGTATAAACATAGCCGTACTGAAAAAAAGACTTGCTGGCCGCAGTGCGCTTGCGTAATGTACTTGAGAACGTAATTTGGATACGATGACTCGACGAGGATTCTCTTTTTTACAGGTAACGTTAGTTTAAACAACCAGTAAAATAATTTTTTTGACTGTAACCTTTGTCTAACAAAACGTTTTCCCAGACGATACAGAATTGATACAACGTTTTTGCAGATTTTTGAATATCTAGGATAACTTTGGGTACATAATAGCAAGTTGAAAACAAACAAACAATAGAAAACAGTTCCAATGGTCTCCACTACAAACATTACAAACCATTAACTAAAACTAGGCTAATGGTTTCCAGAATTATTTGGGACATATTCCATTAAAATGTAGGCGTTCTGACATGACACCAACCAAAAACAACATTTCAGTTTCTTTTGAAAGCAATACAATTGTCATTATAATGATCACAAACGATTATTTTTCACAGTCAGTTTGCTTTTGAGTGTTCAAAGTCAAACTTTGACCAATATGGTGGACAGGACAGCATACACACGACTCTCTCTATATTTCTAAAATCTGTAAATTGACATTTATAAAATTCTGTGGTCAATAAAACATTGTAGTCTTTTTCAGTAATGCTAAAACGAATTTTTTTGTAATCATTAGTCCAACGCTGCATTTTAAAATATGAAACATCTGAAGGAAGCTGCTGAAATTGTCTCTTTGGTAGGCCTACAGAATACAGATTATGCATGTATGCATTAACACTTAAGTGAAACTGAAAAATGTTTCACCTAATCAACATTGTTATCATTACATAAAATAAGGTTGTATGGTTTAGAAAGAAAAAAAGAAAGAAAGAAAAGTGTGTTCGCAGTGTTAAGAAATGTGCTATACCAGTTCCACATCCTAATAGCTATTTTTCTGCTTGAAAATCCAACACAATTATTTCAGTGTTAGTACATCTGACCCCTTCTTTCCTGTGTTAACCATTTGTGTATTTGAGTAAAGGGTGGCAGAACAGCATAGAAAAAAGTAGTTCCTAGCAGATTGTTCAGAACAAGGTGATGCATTTTTATTGTAGGTTTTAGAATAAGTATATGAGTTTATGTGTTTTTGACATATTTAATAAAAATGGTTATAATAAAAAACAGCTTAAGTAAAAAAAAATGTTAAAAGAATGTCTAAGTAGGCAGAGATGGAAATGTTTTTTTGGGTGGGGGGTGGACATGGTGACTCATTGGTTAGCACTGTCGCCTCAAGGTCGCTGGTTTGAGTCCTGGCTGGGCTAGTCGGCATTTCTGTGTGGAGTTCGCTGTGTTCGCGTGAGTTTCCTCCGGGTGCTCCGGTTTCCCCCACAGTCCAAAGTCATGCGGTATAGGTGAACTGAATAAACTAAATTGGCCGTAGTGTATGAGGGTGAATGAGAGTGTATGGGTGTTTCCCAGTGATGGGTTGCAGCTGGAAGAGAATCCGCTACGTAAAACATATGCTGGATAAGTTGGCGGTTCATTCCGCTTTGGCGAATAAAGGGACTAAGCTGAAGGAAAATGAATGAATAAATGAATGAATGAAAACGCTTTGGCAGTAAACCAATGTGGAATTACAAAGAACTTTAAAAGGTGATTACATGAGGATTGTCACGGATTACTTGTCTTCCTGCAAATAATTGCTTCCTGCTAGGATTATTGTATCTGTGCATGCATTCAATATGTACAAACTGTCAGTACTGTCCTGTAAAAATTTAAAAGAAAGATGACACTTTGTGTCCTTTTAAATGATCATTATATCTAGATAGAGATGGATATCTAGTTTAGATCTGAAAAATGTATTTTACCTGTTTATTTTAATATCAATTAATGTCAATAAATACATTATTTAAAAACAGAGCCAATAAAATAAACATTTTCTTTTTGAATATTTGTTTATTTATTTTTAATGAACACACAAACAAAAACAAAAAAAGGACATCAGTAGGACAAGGATATCAGTAAACACAAGTTTAGCAAAAAAAGTCATAAAAATAAATAAATAAATAAATAAATAAATAAACAGAATACAAAAATCATAATAAACAAACAAAGTTCTGCTGTGATTGAGTAAAGTCACACTTGTTATGAAAATACATCTAAGGTGGTCAGGTCAGGTTCATTAGAGGCATCCATATTTTTTGAAAGACATCCTCTTTGTGTATTAAGTAGTATGTACATTGTTCCAAGAGCATTGTTTCATTCAAGAGTTGTATGAACAGTTCAAATATTGGAGGCCTTTGTTGGTTCCAGTTGAGCAAAATGCATTTTTGCTAGATGGGAAATGATACAGTCTCTTTATAGGAGTAGGATCAAGTGTCTTGTTCAGTGGTTGGTGTGTTGTCCAATGGAGTTTCCAAAAGTTTGGCTGTAAAGTCCTGTACTGCTTTCCAGAAAAACTGTAGCTTTTTGCATTCCAAAAAACATGTATGATTGATCCTGAATAGGTCTGTGACACTTGGATGATACATTGGAGTACAGTTTGCTCAAACAAAGTGGGGTCAGATACATCCAATGCATAAATGTGTAATTTTGTTCAACTGTTTTGTTATTGGAAAGGCGAATGAGAGTATTTTGGCATATAGGGTCCCACTGATCCTCATTCAAATGATATTAGGGACTACACTGCCAGCCATAGAGGACATCCAGAAGAAACACTGTCTGCGCCGAGCACGTAGTATTCTTAAGGACACCTCTCACCCTGCTCACAGACTGTTTTCTCTCCTGCCTTCCGGCAGGCGCTTCAGGCTCCCCCGGACAAAAACCAGCAGACTGAGGAACAGCTTTTTCCCCAGAGCTGTCTTCCTTTTGAACTCTGCCCCTCACTGACTCTTTTGCCCCTCCAATACACCCCCCACACTCCTCTAACTTATACTCCTCACAATCACTGCACTATTTAACATTTACACATTTAAAGTTTGCACATATTCATTGCACTGATTCACTTATCTGAACTGTACATACCTACTGCACATGGACATTTGTAATTATGTTTATCTATCTGCACACTTCTGCTATTAATAGCATCCTGTACATATATTCATTTACTGTAAATCTGTTCATAGCTAATACAACCTGTATATAATGTTGATAGTACATCCATCTGTAAATATTACCATAGTTTTTCTATAACTGCACTTTATAACTTATACCTGTATCCTGCACTTGCTGCTATTGCACTGCTGGTTAGACCTAAACTGCATTTCGTTGCCTTGTACTTGTACATGTGTAATGACAATAAAGTTGAATCTAATCTAATCTAATTTTTTCAATCTCTTTGCCACACATTTTTTGTGATCTCAGTGATGAGTTGTAATAGTCTAATAGTGCAGAATATATCTCAGAGATCTTCCCTTTTAAAGACTTGGAATTCACCAAAATCCAAAATATCCTATTTATTGGAGAGCTCTAGGGTAGGGTTGCACGGTTTACCGGTACCTTATTAGTATTGTGATACTATGGCTCCAAAATACTGGCGGTGCCGCTGTAATTTGTAAACGTTATTATCGTCATTAATGGTTTATCTGCAATAGATAATGTTGCATGTGAAAAAGTCACTAAAATGCTCACACATTTGTGCAACAATTAACCATTTTATTTGAAGAGTGTGTGAAGCCATTTAAGGTTGCAAAACTGTAGAATTCGTACCATTTAGGGTAGCCTATTGCACAATTTCTAATGCTTCAGTTCGAACGCACAACTTAATCGGTTCATTTCTGTTCCTGTTAATATGATTTAGTAACTAAAACAACCACGACAATCTCTTTAAAAGAACGACTCACAAAGTGAAATATTAAATTACTTTGGATTGTTACCTGTTAATACCCAAAATAGCAACAGGAAACATTGAAACAATTTTTGACCACTTCATATAGCCTAATTTTGTTGAAAAAAAATGTTCTTTTGTAACAAATTTCATTCTGTATAATTTGTATGTTTATTTTAATGTTTTTTTGTTCGTCAGTTATTTGCAAAATAAACAAAAATAATGAATAAACTTTAGGTGAAGTGAGGTGCAAATAATACTTTTTGGCCTTAAGAGAATTATGAATTCAAGTAGGCCTATTATAACATAAAATATAGTATTTCTGACAATTTTCTTTATAATTTGAGTTATGGATTACAGTATCGCAAAACTACTTGATATCATGATACTTTAGCTGGTATCGTAAGATTAATTAATGGTATTGCGACAACCCTACTCTAGAGACAGTTGGCCTCTCATGACTAATTATCAAATGCCGAATTTGCAGATATTTATAAAACTCCTGTCTTGGTATCTTGAACTCTTGCACTATGTCAGAGAGATAGAGTTAAGGGTACAATTGATAAACTGACATTTACCATATTTCACAAATGAAGGTGGCAAATCTGGATTGAGGGACAGAGGAGCTAACATTGATATTTTAGCAGAGGAGCCACAAAACCTTTTTGCATCTTGCCAGGTCCGAAGAATGTTATAGATAACAGAGGTTCTTGTCACTGGGTGTATTTTTCCTATATTGTTAATGAAAGAAAGTGATGTCAGAGGTATACAGTTGAAGTCAGAATTATTAGCTCCCCATTTCTGATAACTGATTTATTTTATCTTTGCCATGATGACAGTAGACAACTGTTCTGTAGACAACTGAAAAAATATATAGCTTAAAGAGGCTAATAATTTTGACCCTAAAATGGCTTTTAAAAAAATTCAAAACTGCTGGCCAAAATAATTCTAGCCAAAATAATTTAAATAAGACTTTCTCCTGAAGGAAAAATATTATCAGACATACGGTGAAAAATCCCTTGCTCTGCTAAACATCATTTGGGAAATATTAAAAAAAGACAAAAAAAATTCAAAGGGGGGCTAATAGTTCCATTATTTTTATTTTTATTTCTTGTCTGACTTTTTTTTTTCTTTTCCCAGGAAAATGACTAAGAGAAATGCTCCCGCCAATAAAGCCCCAGAGTCAAACCCTTCACCCCCAAACCTGGACACAAGGTTTGTGATTGGTGGACTGCGTCTGCGGTCTGGAGCAGGGGCTTGGTTGTTGTTTGCTGTTGTTTTGTTGTTAGTAGGAATCTACCTAACTGCGGCCGGGTATTGGAACATTCAGCCCCGCAGACAAACAGTACAGTATGGTTCAACCGGACGCACCTCTTCAGAGAAGCTGAGGCTAATTGGTCCCGTCATCATAGGGGTGGCGCTTTTCAACATTAATTGTGCCAATGCACTTCTCCATATTAACCGTAATATGGAACTGGAGAACATGAAAAGCAAATGGCAGAGGTACAGTCCTTCGAAACCATTCTCACAAGCAAACTCAAACAGGCACAAACTGGACTGTTCTGAAACTTACAACCGTTGCGTAGAAGAAGGGTCAGGAATTCCCACGCTGGAGTGCTCATCTTCGTCCTTAAGCATATGTAGCTCCAGTCAAGTGAATTTGGAGATCGGATCACCTGGAGAATGCCGGACCATGGAAACATCGGCCTTGCCTGTTATTAAACTCAATGATCAGCTCCTTAGTCACAGAAGCTCCAGTGAATGGACGTACCGGAAAAAAGATCGCAGGGGAAAACATGACATCTTCTCTGAGGACATTGTGATTTGATTCCAATTAAAACAATTGTGATTTGCATGTTATTACGTTACTACAAATAATGGATTAAACACTGGTTAACATCAGTGAATTATATTATTTCCTCACAGGTTGTGCCTTAATTTTATTGTTTTGATTTTTAACTTGGCTTGTTTGCTGTAATGAATAAACTTTTCAAGCAAAGTTCTTAAAAGTTACAGCAGCCCAAATGAACATTTATATTAAAAGATTCAGGGCTATAAGCCCAACTAAAGCAAACACCTTTCTCCATGATGGTGACTTTAGTCTATGTGGTCCACAAATGTTTTAAGATAACTGGGCCACATTTGCCATATCTTCTCTGTGCCACTTTAGGCTCACAGCCACATTAGCCAGAGCTAACTGTGCCAAATATTGTCAATTCTAATTTTCAGCAAGTGAATAAATGAACAATAATAATGAAGTGTGGTCAAAAACAGTTATATCCTAACTTACTTCCTATTCTTATGCCCCACATGGTGATGCATATGTCTCCAAAACCTGGCAGGTGGACAAATATAAACTATAATAAACTATAATACTGATAATAATAATAATAATAATATTATACAAATGCAAATTATCATGAATAAACTGAAAAAAGGCCCCGACATGAAGAAGGCATTGTTATGTAGAAAATATTTTTTGTAACATTTTAATCCTTTAATTTTTTTCCTATGTAAAGATATTTGTGTATTGCTGTACATCCTGTGTGTATTAAGCAATGTGTACGCATTTGGACCTGCATTGGCGTATAACTAACGCGTTCTGCACTGGACTTTAGACCTACTTTTAGTTGGTCAATGGCGTTGTCTATTTCAGTTCATCAAAACAGCAATGTGCCTTAACACACCTCCTTTTAAGACTGAAAAACTCATGAGTCCACAAAGTGCTGGAAATGGATTTGCCATTTTAATAACATGTCGCAAAACATGAAATTACAGTTGCGCTGGTCTAAAAATAGCAACAAATCGCGCCAAACACGTCTTTCACCTTATTGCGCCAGGTTTATGATAGGGCCCTATATATTAATCTCAGATTTTTGTTGATTGTTACTTACAGAGAGATAATTCTATACAACACATGCATATGAAATATAGCACCTGAATAATTGAGTGCACTCTGACTTGTGAGAGTCAACTAAACCTTTGTAGAATTTGATTCGTGTGAGTTTTAAGTAATCAATTATTCATGATCAGACTTTTTTTATGCAGATCCACCCACACAAAGCCAAAAGAATAGCGCGTGCTCTGTGTGTCATTGTGTTTGTAGTGCAGCTCTTTATAGTTCACATAAATGTCACGGGAAATATGAAAGGCGGACACCTCTGTGACAAACAGCTGATACAGTGATACTGAATGCACACAAACAGCTTCTCCTGCTCTGTCCTAACTGTTCTGCATTCAACAGGTTTCAGACTCTGAAAGATCAGCTAAGAAGACACAGAACGCAGAATGTCAGTAGCATGCGGTCAGAGTTGTGAGTAATGCTCTGTATTGATCTGTAAGTTGATTCTGAACTGCATGATTGCAACAAAACCAGTAGATACTGTTTACAGTACAGTACAGGTAGCCAGTTCACTGTTCAATAAGAGATGGAGGTTAGGTTGGTTTTCATGGTCAGACGAGACTCAAATGATGGATGATGCACTGTAATAAATGCAGGGTTCCACACAATTCATTCATGTTGTCCCAACACAACTTGATTAAGTTAACTTACAGATTTAACAAATTTATGTGGATTGAACATAAATTAATTTGTCCCAACGAAATCTCAAAAGTTGAGTTGATTCAGCTCATTTTAAATTACTTTGAACAAGCAAATACAACATTTTTGAGTGTATTTCAAAACAACAACTGCAAAGTTAAAGAGAACTGTCTTCATCACAAATATCCATCTGTTTGCCACCAAATATATATAATCCCATTAGTTCAGACTAAAATGTGTTTCAAAAGTTTTTACTTGCTACAAATTATTTGTTGTTTTATTTGTCAACAAATTCTTAAAACAAAATAAGTTATACATGAAGTGAAACTGATAAAGAATGAATTTTCAGAGATTTTATTATTAGCTATAAACCATTGTTCGATTAATCCACTCACTCATTTTCCTTCAGCTTAGTCCCTGATTTGTCAAGGGTCGGCACAGTGCAATGAACCTCCTAAAGTTATCCCAAAAAATCCTAAATATATTTCTTTATTTGATCTATTTTTAAAAACTTTTTTCAAATTCTATTTACACATAAAAATGGGAAGTGTGCCCAATACTGACCATATTTCTTCTTCAAAAAAAAAAACAAGTCAAAAAAGGTCAGTGCACATGACAGCTTTTATTTCTTTGGATTACAAGTGAATAGGTGTAAGCGGGTGAAATAAACTAAATGTAAGCCTGGCATTTGTATTTCGATTTTAACTTAAAACTCCATAATGCTTTGCATTCAGTAGACATACTATCATCCTGTAAATTACATTGATGAAACTGATAACCACTGCAGAAGATATTATTATTACTATTATTATTATTATTATTATTATTATTATTATTATGTTCTAAGAACATGCGAAGCTGTTTTTTTTCTTTACATGTTCCCATCGTTAAATGATTCGGCAGTGATTATATGCAAATGCATAAAAATTAAATGTTTAAGCAGGTTGAATTCAAGCAAATATTTGTTCTTGTGTGCGAAGCAGGATCGTTTTGCCATTCTCATCCATCTGCAAAAGAAGATTTTTACAGTAAATTAAAAAAACTTAAATACTGGAGTTAAATATGAGCAATATCACACAAGTAGCAGTGTGATATGGCTGTATATCGGCACTGGTAGGAGGCATGCTTAGTGTCCCACCAGTGGTGATAAACAGCCATATGGCACTGCTACGAGTGTGATATTGCATTTATACAACAGTTCGACGGCATAATCGTGTCTATAAAAAAGAAAGTCACACTCAGAGAGTCTAAAAACCCTTTTATAATAGGAACTACTTTCTTCCACCATTCATTCACATCTGCAGCTGACATCAGAACAGCAGAAACCATTGCCACTTCACCAACGTCACTTTAGAGCTATGAAGAGTGCATTATAGAGTTTAAATGATTCTCTAGCGTAATGTCTAAAGTGATGACAAAACAGTTAATTTTGCTGACACTTTAGATTATAAGGCTAAAAGTCATAAAATGCCATCAGTCTACAGACATTTCCCAGTATTTCTCTGTTGAAATCGGGAAATCACAATAATTAAGTCTGGAAAATGCCAAAGCAGTGCAAACATTAGCAGATTATTGTCGTGTTTGCGATAAGCAAAAATGCTAACTTTAAACACTTGCAGGCATTTCTGCTTTCTTTTTACTGGACTACTCTGCAGTAACGAAAACGGGACTCATTAGTAACAAACAGATAGCCAACCAAAAAGTAACTCAGGGTTATACAACGAGTGGCCAACACAATATACATTCCTGATATGAGTCCCATCTCACACTCAATACACTACAATTACTATGGTATAAATACAGCATTGCAACATACAAAAGAGAGAGATCGACTTAGAATGTCACTTCCTGGTTTAATAATGATTTGATCAGCTGTCATTAGAAATTACGAGTTTTTCTCCTCTAAGGGCTTATTATGTGGTCTCTTTCACCATCTTGTCAATGGACAACGTCAACCATCTTTGCTCTGCTCAATGACAGGCTAATGGATGCCTATGCACTTTATCTCAGAAATTATAAATATTAAAAAAAATAGGCACTGTCCTTATAAATAAACTGCATAGTTGCAATCCAAACAGCTACATTATAGACTAAAAAAAGCCTCAAAAGTTATCCAACAGCAGCAATATTTGTCAAACTGTAGTGAGTTTATTGATCTGCTGTCACTCTATGTGGGCGGAGTATTACAAAAGGGTGAGGAGGCTGTACGAGTTCTGATATAGCAGATATTGCATGGCTATCAGCCAATCAGATTCAAGAACCAGACAGAACTGTTGTATAAATGTATGTGTATAATGATTTACAGTATAAAAAATGCTAAAAATATTATTTTGCAGAACAAATTGGGGAAGCATATCTAACTGCGATTTACTATCATTTCCCTTAATTCATTAATTTAAAAAAATCAAATAAATAACTTGCTTTAGCACTATTTATATAATAATGTACAAACAAATGACCTGCCAATTGGCCAATAACACTGTCATACACTGTTCATCATGAACCTTTACTAAGATTTAGCTCCATTTTTACTACCCAGTCTTTGAGAATTAATCATTTTACCAAATCACATTCTCGGGTATATTTAAAATGATATGTTACTTTCCAACTGGTTGAGCAACAGTGTCATACATACTCAAGAGGTGATCTTTAAAACCATCATTTACCAATTTTTACTTGCATATAATTACTATGCAATATTTGGTCTTTGATAGTTGCAGTAAGCCATAGCAAATTCACACCTAAAACTGTTTAAAATATGACTTTTAAAAAATTTCTTTGCAAAATTTAAAATAATTGTAAGACTTTGACTTTTATAGAGCCCCTAAAAGTGTCCCCTACAGGCCTTTATAGCAATAAATCCAGTATAACTCACATTGTACTGCACAAATTTGTATGTTTGTATGTATGTTACTCACCAAGCCCATTCTGACGAGTATCTCGCCGTTGGCATGTGGAAGCTGGGGTTTGGGAGTAGGGGAGTATGAAGAGAGACGTCTGTCCCATTCAGTGGGTCCGAAATCATCTTTGACCTCCATGAAGACACGCTTAAGTTCAGTAACACTGGCATGGTGCTTCATTATTATCTCCTGGGACACATCAAGGTCCTATAGAGAACACTTATTAGTTTGACTGGCTAAACACCATTTATTATCATTGAACTAGACAAGCCATTGTAAGAAGTTTTGTTTGATAGACTTCTGAAAATGTGTGTTTATAAAAATTCTATTAACCCTTGTGTATTGTTCAAACTGACAACCCTTTCGTTATGTTCGTGACTTTATTATAACAGCGTTTTTTTGATCGCAACGCCTTGACACAATAAAATCATGCATTCTTTATTGTTGGTGGTTTTCCCTGTTGGGAGGATGTAAAATCTGTCATTTTTACTGTTGATCATCAGTTGGCACCATTAACCCAGGGTGGAAATTATACATTGGCGATTAGGGGGGGTCGACTTTTTTTTTCAGTGAGTCAAATGTATTTATTTAAATGACATCCAGTTTATTAATAAGACGGAATTGAGTTTTCAGTGTTTTGAGGGATATTTAATGCATTCTGACATACAGTAACCTCAAACTATTTATATGTTATATAACTATATGTTATTTCAAACTATGCGTCTAATATAAATATAAACACCTATTTTACAAGAAACGTGATCTGCTGATCTGCTCTAGATCTGCTGGTTTAGACTGTTGAATGATTCTTGCAAAGACACCAGTTTATTATTGTGATTATTATGCATGAACCCCTATAACTTATAATGGTATGAACCATTATAGGGGTGGTCAAACGTATATTTGTATTATATATTATTTTAATTATTAATGTTATTATTTAAGATACAGATCAGGGAAAACTATTTCTCACAATTAAAGAGCAGCCCCCCCATACATCTTGTTTTGACATCCTTCAGGGGGGATCAATCGTTAAATACGGGGGTCAATCCCCTCCCTTACCCCCCTGTAATTTGCACCCTGCCTTTAAATGGCCTGGGAAAAATGTTTCTTGCTTTTATATGGAGTTCTGTGGAGTCAAACAGCCAATTGTTGAGCGTGTGCATAAATATACTTACTATGTTCTGAGAGCTAAGGTGCTTATTTTTTTGCACTCTAAGCTAATAATCAACAGTAAAAGTGACAAACCCAGGCTCATTTTGAAAACGTACCGCTATATACTTTTCTGGAAAGCGCAAAATATGTCCCAGGAGGTACTTTTTTTGTCGTTTTTGTTCAAAAGCAATTAAGGAAAAAAAAACATCACCTGACATTCTCATCCTGTTATTTACTTGTTTATTTTATTGTTTGGCTTTTGTTTTTGTTTAACCTGTTTTCTGGAACCATTCTTCGATGGACTCGAACCTCATCATCAAGGTCAACTCCTCTCTCCTTCTCAAGTCCATCAACATACATGACAAGCTAACTGGACAAACTGGTAACAGCGGGAAAACCCTCCATATAAAGGTAAGTGGCCAGCTGGTAAGCGTGATAAGAAACGGCATCATACCGCTTTCGCTTTAAAGACGAAATGCAACCATAAGCACTTCTGGCTACATAATTCCATCTCCAGAAATGTATATAGGGCTACGTTCTCAGAATGAGGCTGTGTTGCAAATTTGACCTGTTCCCAACAGGGAAAACCACCAACAATAAAGAATGCAGGATCATATTGTGTCATGGCTATGCAATAAAAAAGTTCTGTTATAATTGTCAATGGTGCAAAAACAGCCACCAGCATAACTAAAAGATAGTCAATTTATCCAGTGTATTGAGTTTTGGAAAAATTCCAAAGCATTTTCCCAAAATATGCCAAATTAAGATTGGTAACCAAAAATTATTCCATTTGATGAAACAGAGAAAGTTGTGGCAAAATTAAGACTCAAAATCACCCCAGAGTGGATGAAAACATCCCCAACAGCACACAAGGGTTAAGAATATGATCATACACTACCTGACAAAAGTCTTGTCGCCTATCCAAGTTTTAGGAACAACCAATAATAACTTGACTTCTAGTTGATCATTTGGTGTCAGAAGTGGCTTATATGACAGGCAAAGGCCTCTAGATTATGCTTGTTTTACCAAAATAGAATATGATCATGCCTTGGTTTTTATTTATTTATTTTTTAAATAATTTTTTCAGGGTTTTTCACCTTTATTTGATAGGACAGTAGAGAGTATTGACAGGAACGCACAGGGAGCAGAGAGAGAGAAAGGATCAGCATAGGACCAATCGAACTCGGGTCGCTGTGAGCGCATGTGTCAATGTACTAACCACTACACCACTGGCGCAGACAATTTTTATTTATTTTATAAGTACAGTAAGGTCTGACTTTGCTTAGACAAATGTCTTGTCGCTCAGCAGAAATAATGAACAGTATAGAATATAAAGTCATCGTGCAGTGAAAAAAGAATATTGTGTATGTCTCCTATGAGCTTGGAGGACTGCATCCATACATCTCTGCAGTGACTCAGATATCTTATTAATAAAGTCATCTGGAATGGCAAAGAAAGTGTTCTTGCAGGACTCCCAGAGTTCATCAAGATTCTTTGGATTTATCTGCAACGCCTCCTCCATCTTACACTAGACATGCTCAATAATGTTCATGCCTGGTGACTGGGCTGGCCACTCCTGGAGCACCTTGACCTTCTTTGCTTTAGAACTTTGATGTGGAGGCTGAAGTATGAGAAGGAGCGCTATCCTGCTAAAGAATTTGCCCTCTCCTGTGGTTAGTAATGTAATGGGCAGCACAAATGTCTTGATACGTCAGGCTGTTGATGTTGCCATCCACTTGACTGATATCTGTGTGAATCTTGGGTCAATGTGGGTTCCAATAGGTCTTCTGCAGTATTTGTGATGATTGGGATGCAGTTCAACAGAAGATTCATCTGAAAAATCTACCTTCTGCCACTTTTCCAATTGATCAATTAGAAGTCAAGTTATTATTTGTTACTCTTACAACTGGAATCAATGACAAGACCTTTGTCAGGTAGTGTAATTTTCAGAAATCTACTAATACTATTTTCCCCCTGAAATATAAGTTCAGAAAAAAAGTGTATCTGTTTGATTGGTTTTGTAGGATTATCATTAAACTTGAAAATCCCCCAAAATACAAAAGTTTAGACATTTCACAAACCTCCAGCATCAGAATACTGTGACGAACATAAATGCTCTCTCCTTCAGTTCTCTTCGTCCACGTCTGTAAATATGAAATAAAAATAAGATTGTGTTTTAATATGAAGAGGATAAGGAGAAATATGATAGAAATGGATGATTAGCTCACCCTCCTCATAAGCATTGACTCAGTCTCAGCCTGTGGAGAAAGTGAAACATGATTTCAGAATATTGAAACATGAATATTTTCACATGTTGTTTTGTGTGTACGCGATTGTAACCTCAGACTCCACTGTGATGTCCAGGATGTCTTTTATCCTCTCCTTATGGGTTTTTGTAATGGACGCAGGTTGTGCGGTTGGAGTAGAAGTCAGCGGTTGTTCGACTGGGATCTGTGGGCGGAGTTTAGGCAGAGCCACTGGGGAAATAACAGGTGTTGATGGAGCACTTGGAACTACAGAAAAAGCATAGACATGTTAACAGGAGTATACATTTGTATGTAAAAATATAGATTTTAATTATCAAGCATTTCTAATCTCCCATGATACTTACTGTAATCTTTGAGGGAAATGCCCATTAGCATATACCAGTCATCCTCCACTTCTGTCCGCAGCTGCACTGCTCTTTCCTCTGACACGGCTGCTCTTTTCAGTCTTTCCTCTGCCTTTATCTGAATTCTCTTCTCTTCTTCTCGCCTCCACATCTCTTCCTCTCGTCTCCTCCTCTCTTTTTCCAGCAACCTTCTTTCTTCTTCCAGTTTCCTCTTCTCTTCCTCCAGTATCAACTTCCTTTCCTCTCGTCTGCCCTTCTGTTCCTCAGCCATCCTGTCCACTTTAAGGACATCTGCCGCAACTTTAAAAATAGAAAATGGAGAAGCTTTTAACTTAATATTTATTTAATAAACCACATGATACAGAAGTAGAAACTTTTCGATTTTTGTACATAATTGTTGTTTACTCCTTAAAAAAAAAAAAAAATTCTTGGGATTTGGGATTATGCCAATAATATGTGTTTTGAGTTCAATTGTATTCGCGTTTTCCCAGTAGGCACAGGACGTCAAGATGACATCTGATTGACGATGTACCCCAAACATCATGAGACGTTGCAGTTTGTTTTGAAATGAAAATGGGGTTGACATCAGAACCCAACATCAGGCCAACATCAATGTCCAACGTCGGACAGTCGTTGCATTTTGGTTACTCGCAACCTAAAAACAACAAAATATCAACGCCTAATGATGTTACAGCTTGATTACAGCTTGATGCCGTGTGGACATTACCAATATGATGTTTATCAGACGTTGGATTTTGGTTGCCATACCTGATGAATAAATGTCATTATTTGACGTCAATATGACGTTGGTTTAAGATGTTGGCATAATGTACCGACATAATATTAATGTCTTATGATGTTGTGTGTCTGCTGGGTTATTTTTTGAAACTACTGATATATTTCTTCAGTATTGTAAATAGGAATTTTATCATTTCGATTTTTTTCCAACAGGTCAATATGAAATGTTCTATGTTTACAGAACTTCAATATTGGGAAAATATATGCAAATATACATATATTTTACGCACACATGCATTACATTGATCAAAAGTGAGAAAAGTTGAAGTGATCAAAAGAGAAAAATATATGTATTTTTTACAAATTGTTTCTTAAACATTAAATCAGCATTTCAGAAATGTCTGTCCTCAGCACACTGAAGGAGAAGGACTTCATATGCATCCTCACTGCATTCATCTAGCCTAGTGTATCCAGTCTGTGTTGGATTACAGTGCCACATATAGATCTGGCATACATATTACACCGTTTTTTATCCAGATTTCCCATTTCCACATGGACGCAGACATATCTTGAAATACACAAAATGTTATATTCTGCACAAGGAAAAGGACACAATCGTTGCTGTGTGGATGTAACCTAAATGTGAACGTACCAGTTTCTTTAGGTAAAACATCAAAAAGAATGAACCAGTCGTCTTCGATCTGTGGCTGTGTGTGTTTCGGCACAGTAATAGATGGCTGAGCTCTTCTGGCTTCCAGCTCCTGTTTTGGCTTCTCTGGTTCTCTCAGTCTCCTCTCCTCCACCTCTTCTCTCGCTCTCATCTGCTGCTGACTCGCTCTTCTGTCCTCCTGTTCTTTAATCCTGCGCTCTTCAGATGCCACTGAAACTTTAGATCATAGACATTAGTCAGCAGTGGTCGAAAGAGTACTGAAAAATCATACTCAAGTAAAATTACCATTATTTTGCAAACTCTAGTGCAACTAGAGAAAACATCTTAAAAATACAGTGAGGAAAAAGCCGGCCTTCTAAAAGTACTCTAGATTAGTGAATATTACGATTATGACAATTATTCCACCTACAGTTAGGTCCATAAATATTGGGACATCAGCACAAATCTAACATTTTTGACTCTATAAAAATGTGAATTTGAAATGAAACGAACAAGTTGTGCTTTTTACACGCTGTAAGAATTACAGCAGTTTGCATATGTGCCTCCCACTTGTTAAGGGTCCAAAAGTAATTGGACCATTGGCTTCTAAGTTGTTTCATGGCCATTGCTTTGGACTGTTTCCCCCACAGTCCAAAGACATGGGCTATAAGTGAATTGGGTAAACAAAATTGGCCATAGTGCACTTAAAAAAATATATGTTTTTTTGCTCAATCAAACTTCTTATTTAAAATGAGCGGAAACAACTCAATTCTTGAGATTTCATTGGGACAACTTAATTTTTTATGTTCAATCCACATAAATTTGTTAAAAGTGTTAAGTTAACTTAATCAATTTGTGTGGAACCCTGCATATTTTACAGTGTGTGTGAATGCGAGTGTGTATGGGTGTTTCCCAGTACTGGGTTGCAGCTGGAAGGGCATCCGCTGCGAAAAACATATGCCGGAATAGTTAGCGGTTCATTCCGCTGTGGCGACCCCTGATAAATAGGGGACTAAGCCGAAAGAAAATGAATGAATGAATAATTGATTTATGTTGGATCAACATGAAGAAACTGCATGGGACGCAGCATTTTTTACAGTGTACACACCTATAATACGCTGACAAAAAGCAGGTTGACGCATTTACATGCAGAACAAAATTTGTGTAACCTAGGCGGCAAAAATCTAGCTATGACAATAGGTTAACACTTATGTTATGCACTTTAATACCCTGACTAACAAGCTATTAGCGTCCAGCAGTTGCCGTCGCAAACACAACACTGAGAGAATACCTGCAGTTTGTGCATGTGTTTGAAAACATAACATTCTGTAGCGCATTTAGGTATTGTTTAAGGCCATTTCACGATTTCAGTCATCCTACAGTAGGCATCCTTCATCTTCTCATCAGTGACATGCTGTCTAAACACTCTATCAGTTGTAGCGTGTAACGATTTTGCTTCTTCTTGGACAATTTTAATGCTTCCACACTGTACAGGTCAGTCTAATTAAAAATGTACTCAAATCTACTTTTTTAAACTACTCAGTAAAATACAGTTACTGAGAAAAATTAGAGTATTTCTAATTCTTTACTTCACACCACTAAGTATCTTTGTTATTACTGATTATAACATCTTTAAACTGATTATAACATCTCTAAACTGAAGCAATAGCAGAAGTGAACAGAGAATAAGACAGACAGCTGTCCTAACCTGAAGGGACGCTTCTCTTCTGATAAGACGTTTGGTCCAGAAGCTCAAACCAGTCATTATCAACCTCTCGAACCACAACAGGAATCATTTGGGGAAGAACTTCAACAGCCTTTCTGCGCTCATCAGTGCTCACTCTCCTTTCTTCAGTGATCAGCCTTTTCTCTCTACTCTGCTCCTCTACCACACGCTGAACTCTCTGGTCTTTCGATTCACGAAGCTCAAATTCTCTGCTTCTGATATCTGAAAGAAGAACAGAAACTGGTGATTTGTCTGCACTTTTGAGACTGTTATGCATTATGAGAAAAATGTGAAATTGTTCAAATGTGATATTTCCTCATAATTTCCTTCAGTTGAACACAAAACAAGATATTCTGAAGAATGTTGAGAAAAAAGGCAGCCATTGACATGTACAGTATATGTGAACAAAGAACAAAAATATTGTGGTCAATGTTTTTTTTCCCCAACATTTTTCAAGATATCTTCTTTTGTCTTTAACAGAATAAAGTAACTCAAAACAGGTTTGGAATGGAGGATAAGTAAATTACGACATTTTGTGTGTATGATAACTACCTCTTTAATTTATTAAAGAAATATTAGTCTAATTTTATTATTAGCCTTATTATAATATTAGTCTGAACTTTTGAATTGCATTCTGGGATGTGGAATTTGCTCTGCGATCTTTTGACGTTGAAGATGTAACTCAACATTTAAACAAATGGTCTTTTACTGACATTTTCAGTAGTTTAAAGTAGTTTAAAACAATAGAATGTATAAGAAATAAGAAATAAATAAAACAAATGTCAAATAAAACTCATCAAAATGCTTTTGTACAGTTTTCTGAAACAACATTTAGGCAAGTACTCAAAATGCCAATGAATATCACTTTGTTAAATGTTTTAACATCAACATTGACAGCAAACATCAACAGAAAACAGCAAATAATCTCCAAAAAACAGTAATTTTTATGACTAATTATTATTATCATGGCTATATATTTGACACAGTGCTTAAACATTGCAAACATACACTTCATGCTTTATTTCTGATATGTATTTTTACTTTCACTCACAACAATTTGAGCAAAATAAAGATTTTTCATTATCTTCTCACACTCATGTTACTAAAATGGAATTTTTCTTATTTTAGCAAAAATCACTAAAAGTTTTAATCATTATTGCTCATGCTAGTCTGTCTGTTTCTCCTTATCCTGAGGTTCATATAATCTTCGATCCGGCCTGTATCCGGACAGATTATTGTTATTGTTAGTTATTGTTTTGTACAGCTATTGTTGCATTTATTATGTCTTGAATTATTATTTATTACCCCTATTCCTATACACCTGTGATAGTGTTTAAATGCATGAGTGATGCTTTACCTGATGGAAAACTCTCCTCCTCATAAGGTTCTTTGTCAAAAAGCTGAAACCAGTCATCATCAATGTCTCTGGGCTCCACTGGAAACTGTGGGATTTGTGTGATGCTGATTCTCTTCTTCTCTGGTACTGTTATCTGTTCTCTAGTGCTCACCGTCATCACCTCAATCACTCGCTCCTCTTTTCTCACTCTGCTCTGAATCTCCTGTTCTCTGCTCTCCACAACCACCTCAACAGCAACTCGCACTGTAAACAAACACAATTTTTGATGAACATTTTAATTTGTGTGTTCATATGTGCACATATCACATGTAAAGATATATATGTGCCAACTGAGAACATCCTACAAACATACTTGCTTCCTCATTAACATGGTGTGAGACGTTAATATGTAACTTCGGTCAGATGGATCAGGGGATCAAATAATAGGCAATGTTAGTGACTGGTTTATCAATGACAATCATCTGTGCTGACAACAATCTCCACAGCCCACCGTTCTTCATCTCATTTAATCACTTAGGGCTATCTTTTAACAAAAATAGAAGTGCATTTTGATCTAAAGAGCATGACACAGATGCACGTACAGCATGTCCGAATCCACTTTTGCTATTTTAAGAATGGGAGAAACAGTCTGCGCACCCAGCACATGGTCTAAAAGGGCTGTCCTTATTTTCTTATTGAGTTATGGCTGTGTTTTGGGCGTTATGTCCATTAAACCAGTCAGAATCTCATCTTCCATTCCATTTAAGAGAGAGTTGTGGTTGCGCCATGACACATTCGCCATTTACACGGTGGACTTATGTTGGAAAATTTTAATAAAATGAAGAATGAGAACCCAGTCATACAGCATCTTCAAGAAGTCCACGAGTCTGTAAGAGCCAACTGGAGTCTCCTACAAGGTCTGCAGTCTGCAAGTTTTTTCACAAGTCTGAAAGCGAGTCTAAAATGAGTCTATATTATGTTTTTAGGAGGAGGTGAGTGGCTTAGTGGAGATGGCTAAACAAAGCATGTAAATTAAGTGTTGTTGTCAGTAGAATAAATTGCCTTTCCCCACCCCCGATCTCATTAGCATGTTAGTAGCATAAAAACAAAGCGTGCAAATTAAGTACTGGAGTCTGAACCTGTCCTGCCACTCAACCATCTTGAAAGTATCACCCAATGACAAAGAAGGTCATTGAGACCCTGCCTTTAGCATTTGCATCACTTTGGCTCAGCCCGCGCTCAGGAAAACAAAGGTTCAATGTCACTCATAGCTGGGCTGTTATAGTTTCGAATGAAGTGATATAATTAAAAACCAAAGAATATAACTTTTCAGTTATATGCAGATTATTGTTCATTTGAAACTAGATTATAAAAATGTCTATTTCCACACTTAAAAGCAAAACTACTGAACGCTTCACTAGCAAGGAAATGGATCTGCTCATGTTTTAGGTTAAACCATATGAGCAGACCATCTACAGATCAAGTCGGATTCCACCAAAGCCACCTGAAGTGATGATGGCATGGGAGGAGGTAGCATTTTTTTAATTTATAAAGATAATAATAATCTTTTACACTGTAATCTTTTCATTTTTCAAATGTAAAGATATTTGTGTGCTGCTGTGTATGCCTGTGTGTGTAATAAGCAACATACACATGTAAAATCTGTCTGCTACATGTCCTGATTCTTCCCTTTCTCTTGTATAAAATCCAGGACTTTGCCTCCACTCAATCGAGAGCTAAAAAAGGTTGAGATATGTCAATCATGATGCCTACAGCAAATACTATCCACGATCAAACTAGGAACACATCTGTCAGACGTGCAACAATCAACCATCTACTGAAGAAAAGATTCAGTGAAGGTGTGTGAGACAGTTCTGCACCAAAGATGACGTGGACCAAAGATACTGAGGAAGATTGAGGATTGAGGTAAAGATGACGTCTTGCAAAAATACATTCACAACAGGGATAATTCATAACATTAAAATATATTTTAATTCTGTCATCTACTCAACATCATCATGATATCAATGATCAGTTTTTTAACCCAATGGCAAAATGTTTTTAAGCAAAACTCAGGTCAAGGTCATTATTATTATTATTATTATTATTATTATTGTTATTATTATTATTATTATTATTCCTAATATTATTATTATTATTCCTAATATTATTATTATTATTATTATTATTATTATTACTACTATTATTATTATTATTATTACTACTATTATTATTATTATTATTATTCCTATTATTATTATTATTATTATTATTATTCCTATAATTATTATTATTATTCCTATTATTATTATTATTGTTCCTATTATTATTATTATTCCTATTATTATTATTATTATTATTCCTATTATTATTATTATTAATCCTATTATTATTATTATTATTATTATTATTCCTATTATTATTATTATTATTATTATTATTCCTATTATTATTATTACTATTCCTATTATTATTATTATTCCTATCATTATTATTATTATTATTATTATTCCTATTATTATTATTATTCCTATCATTATTATTATTATTATTATTATTCCTATTATTATTATTATTATTATTATTATTATTCCTATTATTATTATTATTATTATTATTATTATTATTATTATTATTCCTATAATTATTATTATTATTCCTATTATTATTATTATTATTCCTATTATTATTATTATTATTATTCCTATTATTATTATTATTCCTATCATCATTATTATTATTATTATTATTATTATTATTCCTATTATTATTATTATTCCTATCATTATTATTATTATTATTATTCCTATTATTATTATTCCTATTATTATTATTATTATTATTATTCCTATTATTATTATTATTCCTATCATTATTATTATTATTATTATTATTATTCCTATTATTATTATTATTATTATTATTATTATTCCTATTATTATTATTATTATTCCTATTATTATTATTATTATTCCTATTATTATTATTATTCCTATCATTATTATTATTATTATTATTATTATTATTATTCCTATTATTATTATTATTCCTATCATTATTATTATTATTATTATTATTCCTATTATTATTATTCCTATTATTATTATTATTATTATTATTATTATTATTATTATTCCTATAATTATTATTATTATTCCTATTATTATTATTATTATTATTATTCCTATTATTATTATTATTATTATTCCTATTATTATTATTATTAATCCTATTATTATTATTATTATTATTATTCCTATTATTATTATTATTATTCCTATTATTATTATTATTTTTATTATTATTATTCCTATTATTATTATTATTATTCCTATCATTATTATTATTATTATTATTCCTATTATTATTATTATTCCTATTATTATTATTATTATTATTATTCCTATCATTATTATTATTATTATTATTATTATTATTATTCCTATTTGTGGTGTGTGTAAGGCATGTATGATGCTTTACCTGATGGAAAACTCTCCTGCTCATAAGGTTCTTTGTCAAAAAGCTGAAACCAGTCATCATCAATGTCTCTGGGCTCCACTGGAAACTGTGGGATTTCTGTGATGCTGATTCTCTTCTTCTCTGGTACTGTTATCTGTTCTCTAGTGCTCACCGTCATCACCTCAATCACTCGCTCCTCTTTTCTCACTCTGCTCTGAATCTCCTGCTCTCTGCTCTCCACAAACACCTCGACAGCTGTACCTTGCACTTAAAAACAAACACAATGCGTTAAGAATATTTTGATTTGTGTACATATGCTTCTAAATTAAATGTGAAACATGACAAAGCCTTTGATTAAAATGCTCAGTTTGCATAGATGCTTTTTTTATCTTTGTTTATTTCCAATGTTTTTGCATTAATAGACTTGCAATAAATAGAGGAATTCTTCAGGTGTGGTTAAAAATGTGGGTTCTGAAGACGAGCCAAAGTCTTTTAGGTTTGAAGCGACATAAGGATAAGTAAATAATGACAGAATTTTAGTCCCAAGCCGTCTGCAAATCACCTGGGTGAAACTAAGCAAATTTGGCTCAGAACTAGGGTTCAAGGGTGCTGCTGAGAAGTGTATTCTTGACCCAAGTTAGAGAAACAAATGATAAAGAAACTGTAAGATGTTGATCTTGCTGCTATCTGAGTTACAGTATGACTCCACAGTTTAGGAATGTTGACTGTCCATACACCTTCGAACATCTTAGGTTATTCTATGATTGAGCATGAAATGTAAAGGGGGCATTAGTTTCATGATGGACAAAAAACAGCCAAGCCGTGTTTGCCAAGCCGACTAAGCAATTTCTCAATCGGGAAACAGTCTGAAGTCTTCTAATTTTACACTAGAGTGTGCCGGGGGCATCATATCTCCATGCTTTTCACCCCTGATCATCAGCCTCAATCCTATTAGGATTAGTGCTTGTAAATGAATGAAAGGAGTCCAGTGTCTGAGAACAATTTGGCAATGACCTGATGTTTGTTGATGATAGTACTATCTTTGACAATTCAGACGCAAAAGCCACTGATACATTCAATGATATCACTTATCCAACCCTGCAGTATGGCCTTAAGATCAGTTCAGATCACACTAAATTACTGACAATGGCTGGCTTGAAAATCCAACGAAGACGATTGAGATTATTGAAGAATAGACAACTCAGCCTTCTTTATAAAAAAGCACACTAATGGCATTAATAATTCATTAAAAATAAATATAATACTTTAATCTACTCAGCCAAATCATATTATTATGCACTGTATATGCAACATTTGGTTTTTATTTTAGCAAATATCTTACTGAAATGGACATTGTAGTTTGAATGGCATCTAAGCTCATGTTAGTCTGTCTGTTTCTCCTTATCCCAACATAATCAAGATTATGTGAACATAATCTTCAATCCGGCCTGTATCCGAACAGATGGTTGTTGTTGTTTTCATTATGTCTTGAATTATTATTTATTACCCCTATTCCTATACACCTGTGATAGTGTTTAAATGCATGAGTGATGCTTTACCTGATGGAAAACTCTCCTCCTCATAAGGTTCTTTGTCAAAAAGCTGAAACCAGTCGTCATCAATGTCTCTGGGCTCCACTGGAAACTGTGGGATTTGTGTGATGCTGATTCTCTTCTTCTCTGGTACTGTTATCTGTTCTCTAGTGCTCACCGTCATCACCTCAATCACTCGCTCCTCTTTTCTCACTCTGCTCTGAATCTCCTGTTCTCTGCTCTCCACAAACACTTCGACAGCTGCACCTCGCACTGTAATCAAACACAATGCGTTAAGAATATTTTGATTTGCCTTTTTATGGCATGGTATTTGACAAAAAGCATTGTTTACATCCAAATCATCTTTTAAAGTGCTCATGTTTATTCAGAAGACTGAATTAAACTGATCACTTCATATGAATTTATTTTTAGATAACTTTCATGTGTATGAGCTTTGGAAGAACAGACTTTTAATGGACACAAACAGACAAGAAATCTTTCAAATTTTATAACATTTTTCAAAAGATTTAGAACAACATGAGGGTTTGTAAATGAAAGATTTTTAATTTCTGTGGTAAAGTAACCATTTAAAGAAATGAAAAATTAATTTAGATATGACATACATTTGAAAAATGGATATATTTTGTATAGAGTGTTTCATATTGATGAAGTTTTATGATGGTAAGGGACATTACATTTCTGACTCATGCTTTAAGTATGCATGAAATCAACATTTACAATGTTTATTTTGCTAGCTCACATTACTATTCTTAAAGTGAAAGATTAATCTGTGCAAGTTAATCCACTGAAAACAATTTCACACAATGCTTTGTTAATCTTGAATTAAAGTATGTGCACTTGCTCCAGGATCTGGAGTGGAGGTACTTCTGTTAATAAAATTAAAAGTTCATAAATTTGAGGGCTTCCATAGCAACTGTATGTAAATATTCTTAACCAAACCTCTCTTACAGTTAGTTTACAAGGGAATAATGTGCAAAAGAAAGTTTCGCCCCTACTCAATCTTTCACTTTATTTAGAAGTACATCAACATACTGTCATAAAAGTCTCAGCAACTTTTGATTCGAATGGACTTTAACATGTTTAGCCAATCACAATGCACTGGGTTAGCTGGCCAATCAAAGAAATTTGGCCTTGGGGCCTTGAAGAAACTCATTCATAGTGTTTAAGATATACTGGAAATAAAACTGCTGTAATAATGCACAGTACATATTCTTGGACACCCAATAAACTAAAAAAAATGACATTTTAAAACATCAGAAAGTCTATACAAATTTTAAAGTCAAGTTCCTATCAGATTTTTCAATAATTTCCAATATACACTTGTAATAGTGTTTAAAAATCTACGCAAATGTAAATCTTTATATCTCACAGTTCTTACACTCCAAAAACTGATGATGATTCATTCTAAATAAAACAAATTCTTTCATTATAAACTCACCATCATCATCATCATCATCATTACTAAGGGATTTTTTATAGGGGTGTGAACCTACACTGGTCTCATGGTTCAGTTCGGTTCCAATTATCAGTTCAATTCGATATCTCAGTCCATCACGGTGCATTGAGGATGCTTTCCATACAATAATTTTTTTTTATTCCCAACACAAGAATTCTTGAATAACAATGTTTAAATATATTTAGATATATATTTGATTATATTATTTGTAAAGAAATGTTGGCCTTTAATATAGCTGTCAGATATATTAACTGTACCTTTAATTTGACCTGCTCAAAGAAAACTCTTTTTGAATGCTTTGAACAAAACTCAAATACAATCGCAGAAGACAACACAAGTATTAATAGCAAATAAACTAATATAAATATTATTCCCCTTGCTATTGAGCATTGTCTAGCATGTTCTCACATCCCTATGATTGGCCATTGTGTTCACACGCTTAACAGAAAGGGCTGCAATTGGCTCTAAAACTGTCAGTGCTGTTTACCAATGAGTGACGCAGACAGTGAAAAATGCACGGTAACGGTCTATATGCGTGTAATAAAGCGCACATTGCGCAGCTCATCCATGATAGACACCGTGGAAAAAAACTCGCTCTACAGACTCACTCGTATCAGGATCCACAAGTATGACTTTAATAGTGATATAGGAGAGGAAACGTTACCTTACAAACATGCTAGCAAAGATCCAAAGTGAGAGAAACAGAGAGGCAGACAGAGAGAGAGAGAGCCTTCATTTTCTCCCCAGCAGTGAACTAGTGTCTTCTGGTTCTGCTGTACTTCAGTGTCAGTGAAAGACCAAGCAAACTCACATGCAGTGAATTGTGCACAATTGTTGGCTTTTTAAGAAGTTTGAGCATTTTGATTACTCGCCCTCGTCTAGTTCGAATAGTTTTCTACTGCGACATATGAGATAATGTCACTACGTAATAACCGATGATGATCTATTAATGAACCGTTACTGAATTGTTCATGTCTGCATTGCAGTGCATCAAAGAAACAATTAATCTTGACACCCCAAATTTTTAAACCCACTATATTATGTTAGCGAAAGTGTTATTAAAGTTTCTAGTTATTTTATATAGGATTCCCATTTCTATACACCAGTGATAGTGTTTAATGAGATGCGTGGAGCTTTACCTGATGGAAAACTCTCCTCCTCATAAGGTTCTTTGTCAAAAAGCTGAAACCAGTCATCATCAATGTCTCTGGGCTCCACTGGAAACTGTGGGATTTGTGTGATGCTGATTCTCTTCTTCTCTGGTACTGTTATCTGTTCTCTAGTGCCTACTGTCATCACCTCAATCACTCGCTCCTCTTTTCTCACTCTGCTCTGAATCTCCTGCTCTCTGCTCTCCACAACCACCTCAACAGCTGAAGCTTGCACTGAAAAACACAAACACTGTGTATGATAAAAATGTTACATTTTAGTTTAGTCATGCGTGTGAGTGTGTGTACCTCTTTCTTTTGGAGTAACCTCAAAAATAATAAACCAGTCGTCCTCAACGTCTCCTGCTTGTGTTGTCCTCTTCTCCACAATGATTGGCTGTGGTCTCGTGTCTTCTGCAGTCACTTGTAGTTTCTGCTCTGTTCTCTGAATCACCTCCTCTCTGGTCTCTTCGTAGAACTCAACAGATTTGCTTTTCACTGTGGATGCAGAAACAAACACAACCCATTATGCATATACAGATCTGTGTGTTCTACATAAGTGCACAATACTGGTTGTGTGTTAGCATGTGTACCTGACGTTTTTGGGGATCCATCCAAAACAACAAACCAGTCGTCTTCTTGGTCGCTTTGAGGCTCTGTTGCTCTCTGCTCAAGGACTACAGACTGCGATCTGCCATAATTCACTGTCACTTGCTCTTGTTGTTGTTGTTCTTTCTGGATCTCCTCTGTTGTCACTCGGCTCTGAATCGTCTCCTCACTTATCTGTGTTTTTGGCTTCTCTGGTGGCACCAGCTCTATTTTTTCTACCTCTATTTTTACTTCTTTAGCCTGATCTCCTTCAGGAATAGAGCTGCTCACATCTGGTCAAAAGACAGTGATAGATGACATTTCTTGTGCAATGTACTTTAATCTTATTTATGAATGATTATAGTGATATATTAATCAAAGATCAGGAAGAAAATATGACTATCACAGATAAACAGGTGCGGTTTAAAGGGATAGTTCATCCAAAAAATTTAAATTCTGCTATTAACTACTCATCATCTGAGACCTTCGTTCATCTTCAGAACACAAGTAATATTTGTGATAAAAAAAGGGATAAAAACTGATATTTTAGATGAAATCCGAGCACTTCCTCGTCCTTCATAGATAGCAACAGTTCTGAGATGTTCAAAGTCCAGAAAAGTAACAAGAAATATTGTGAAAAGGTACCATCTGTCTTTAGTGGTATTGAAACAGTAATCATACAAAGATCCAAAAACAAACAAAAAACCTTTATCTATGTTTTCACCATCAGATTAGGGTGCTAATTTACTATGGGCAATACGACATTGTAAAATGGGTGTTATTACAGTTTTTATGGAACACAGTCGTGTTTTTTGAGTTTTGTATGATTAAAGTTGAACCAATAAAGTCACATTTACATTTTTGCCAATTTTTTTAGGTTCCTTTGTTGGACTTTTATCAACTTGTGACTATTACTGTATATGGAGGATGAGGGAGCTCTCGGATTTCATCTTAAATATCTTAATTTGCATTTCAAAGATGAACCAAGGATGTCAGGGGCTTGGAACAACATGACGGTTCACAATTTATAACAAAATACTCATTTTAGGTTAACTATAATTATTATTATAATTATGATTTTCATTAATTTTCCTTTGGCTTAGTCCCTTATTTATCAGGGGTTGCCACAGTGGAATGACCAGCCAACTATTCTGGCATATGTTTTACGCAGCGGATGTCCTTCCAGCCACAACCCAGTATTGGGAAGCACTCAAACACACTCATTCACAACGGCCTATTGTGTTTCTCCAATCCATCAATACTGCAGGTCTTGAGACTGTGGGGGAAACCGGAGCACCCGGAGGAAACCCACACGCGAACACGGGGAGAACATGCAAACTTAACACAGAAATGCCAACTGGCCCAGCCAGGACTTGAAACAGTGACCTTCTTGCTGTGAGGTGACAGTGCTAACCTCTGAGCCTCTATGCCACCTCTAATTATATTTTTAAATATAAAAAATTTTTGATGATCTTAACTCTTCTCTTTTATTCTTTCAAATTTAGAATGATTCAGCATTTTGTTTAACTGTCATAATATAAAACAAAATAAAACAATTACAATGATGATATCATTTTAGATTTAAAACAATATTACTCCACAATAAAATCACAGAGAAACAATATGGGTCAATCCCTTTTCCCCCTGCTCATGAATTCTAAAAACACAGACAAGAATCCATCCTGCTTTAAAGTGCCGGATTAATTAATAAACTTTATATTGTTTTAGAGGATGGAAAACAGCACAGTATTTGACTACAGGTCTGCACACCTGAACAATCATAAGAGAGTCATGTAATAAAACATAGAAGTGATTTATATATACCTGAAAGGAGCTGTGATATGTCTGTGGTTTGTGGATGCACATCAAACAGAATAAACCAATCATCTTCTTTCTTTATTGGTTTAGGAATATATACAATCTGTTGCAACTCTTCCCGAACTACTCCTGGTCTCTCTGAAAAAATAAATAATAAAAATTGTTAATTTATTGTCATGGTTAATCTAAGGCATTATTATTTAGGCCAGGGATGCTAAAACAGGGGCCCCCGGGCCAAAGTTGGCACACAGTGACAGTGACCTTTGATTTGGCCCGCCATCCAAGCTAAGAAGAGAGGAAGAAGCTGCAGATGAGCATGATTTAGAGGTTGTCATTTCAAACCTTTTGTTTGTTTGTTTGTTTTATTGTTAAAAGCTAACTGAAATTAAATGTTTCAATTAAATGGTGTAAATTAATCAGATTTAGCTTATGTACATACTGTCACCTGACAGATAAAGAACAAATCAAAGCAAAGGCAGATTCTGCTTGACTAGTCTATTCATCATTGAACTCCACTGTGTTATAAATGTTAATGTTTATGTTATTATTGCCATGTTATTATTTTGAATGTTATATTGCATTAGTTATTATGTATTATATTAGTTATATATAGTGATTAATAAGATTTAAAGTCATGTTTTTTATTTACATTTAAATCTTATGAAATAAATTGGGAAATGACCCATGGCAACTTTAATGTATTATAGCTTGGTATATTTACCTTCGGCCCATGGTTCTCAATGATATTTGGCTTTTGGCCCTTTAAATTAAAAAGTTTGGGCACCCCTGATATAGGCACTTAGTTGTATTTCATCCAAAAATTGAAATTCTGTCATCATTATTTACTTCACCCTCAAGTTTTTCCATCCAAACCTACATGAGTTTCTTTCTTCTATTGACCAAAAAGTTTGACTTCCAATAACGCCTTTATACTTCTATGAAATCAGTGACTTTGAAAAAATTACATTTTCATTCAGCAGAAGCAATTCATTCACTTATGGAACAGCTTGAGGTTGACTAAATGACAAGTGCATTTTTATTTTAGGGTGAACAATCCCCATATCTTTAAAATTAACTTGACATGACATACCTCTGAGTGTATCAATGACTGTTAATGGCCTGCGATCCAGGAAAATGTACCAATCATCCTTCTTCATCAGTTGAAGCCCCTCTTTCTCAGCTTGCTGTAACCTTTGTTCCAAACTTTCCACTTCCTGCAATCCAACTCTCAGCTCCTCCACCTCAACCAGCTTCCTCCCGATGGCCTCCACCTCCTCTAGCCTCTGCTCCATAATTTCCAGTCTCTCAAAAGTGTCCCCAGAACCTATTTCTTTCTCATCAGTGACAATTACACGTCTTTCCACCCTCTCTATCCTTCTCTCTCCATTATCTTGTGTTTGTGTCCATTCTTTGGTGATTACCACCCTCTGTATTCGTTCACCACCGACTTCCAGTACCTCCTCATTTAGATTTCTCATTATTTCATAATCAGGAAGCTCTTTCTCTAGGACATCAGATCCTTCGTGGACTACCTGAACTTGATATGATTGTTTTATCTCAAACTCATCTGTGAGCTTCTCCTCTGAGGTCTCCAGATCCTCTCTTTGTTCTTCAGTCTGAAGCAGCTGCTGGACGCCTGATAGTGAAACTGGAATGAAATTAAATAAAAGCGCAGCCAATTACTTACAACTCTTTCCTTCAGGGAATGTCAAGATTGAATGGAAACTAAAATATTTGTTTTATGCACATTGGTCCACAGGGACTTGTACATTTCCTTTGGAACGTTATGGAAAATGTCAGCCCAGCTTGCCCTTTAATCCTTATGTCAACAAATTTGGTTAATAACTAGAGTCGGAGATTGACTTTTTGGAATTCAGGCAGTAAAAAGAAAGATATTAGGTGCAAGCTTAAGAAAACTGCATAGAGCTTATTCCAGACCGCATGGAAAATTAAAATGTTGATGATAAACTAGAACCTATATATCTAATATCTCTTGCAGATAGATACTGGCCATCTGTGCTTGAGATGTACAGGACCCATTGAACCTGTTCTACATAGAATATGCACTGGGATGCATTTGTAAGCTTTAGAAAAGACTTACATGGACTTCCATCAAGGAGGACACACCAGTCATCTGCGTGATGCTTATACTCCTGCAGTTTTTGGCTTTCAAGCATCACATCATCTGTCCATCAGAGAAAAAAATAATTCATGACAAACACATTTCATGAAACATAAGAGATGTGGGAAAACAAGACAGGAAAGGACAATTTCAGCATTACAATCCAATATTTTTGTTTGAATTATTTCAAAATGTGTTGAGTTTTGAATTATTGGAAAATACTGGAAATATTCATTTTTGAAAAAAATAATTACTCAACAAAGGTTTACAAACTGCTCTGAACCTCTGTGAATGAAACACAAATAAAACACAGGCAGAAGTTATAACCAGACTAGATGTAAAGGGTACAGCTAAACTGTTAACATCATGTTTTTTTTAGAAGAAATCAAAGTTTTATTATACTACTAACAACACTGTTAGTATTTTGAGGAGAAGTCAAGGTTCCTTCATGCAATTCTAAAGCACAAATTAATGAAAAAACGTATTAAACCTGAACCCTCTTTAATTTTGGTAATTTTGAACCAAATAATCTACATATTGTATTTAAAACAAATACAAATAAGATGTGTTTGACATTTGGTCATTTGTGGTCATAAATTATTCAATGATTGTGCTCATGCTTAACCTTATACCAAATGTTCAGCTGCAGAAATGTATTTACAGAAGGCCTTTAAAGGAAAAAAACAACCATAAAACAGTTTTGAAAGTTTTTTTTATTATTTAAAAGTATAAATATATACTTTTATTATATATTTATATAGTTCAAGTCTTTTGCTTAAATTTATTATGGTGTCTAACCTGACCAGGTTTGTAGTTCCTTACCTGATGTGTAAATGTGCCATTTTTCTGGACCATAGACCAGAAACCAGTCATCAACCTCTGCTCGAACTGGTAGCTTTAGCATATCGAGAATTTCTTCATTTGCTGAAAGCAAATAATTAATTTCAATCATTTGTGTCCACAAATATTAGCCTAATCAAACTAGCAAATTATTTGAAATAAAATCACATGAAGCTAAATTTAAAAAAAGAACTAAATTAATTCACTATATCTAGTGACCTAATAAATGAACCATTCAATCAATCAATCAATCAATCAATCAATCAATCAATCAATAATTACCTTTTCTTTTGATGCTGTAACGTGTGAAACGTGGAGGAGCGCGAGTGATGTTGCTACTGGCCTCCAGACACTCAGACTGATTGCGTCCATGATAACGAAACCTTGAACCCAATGTCAAGAGTCTTTTCGCTTTTGTATCTTGAAGTCTGTTTCTGAAAAACACATTCAATGGTATGAATGGAAACTTCCAAAAGAGGCTCACAAATGCGTGCCTTTTCTTATATTTTTCCTTACACTTGATTCGAGCGCCCTCTTGTGTTTCTTGTGAAAATATATACTTAGTTTAAAGGGTTAGTTCACCCAAAAATAAAGAATTCCTCACCATTTACTTACACTCAACTGGTTCTAAACTTTTATGAATGTCTTACTTCTGTTAAACACAAAAAAGATATTCTGAAGAATGTTGATGAAAAGCAGAAATTTACAACCCTATTAGAAATAATAATCATTGATTAATTGTTTTTCCCAACATTCTTCAGTAGATTCAGTATATAAAGAAACTCAAACAGGTTTGAAACAACTGGAGGATGAGTAAATGAGGCAGAATTTTCATTTTGGTGAACTTTCCCTTTAAATCTTGCTTACATAACACACATGCATATGCAGCCCTACCTGAAGAAACTATGATGTTCCACAGAACATTTCCACAGTTGTTTGCAGGCTCTGTAGTTGGCCAAACTGAAGCTGAGGTCACCCTCAGACGCATCCTCCTAAACCAGGGTCAAATTGGCAAATTTAACACAAATTACTAAGACCCAAGCATTTGTAAATACTAAAATACACAAAATCCAAAACTAACACATGCAGCAATACAAGACACTGGCTATGAAATATAAAATGAGTGTGTATGAATACCTCAGAAGGGCGCATCTTGAGAAGAAAGGTGTTGCGCTTGTAGGAGATTTTCAGCACTCGAGGCCAGAGGAAAGTATTTGTTTTTACACCATCCTCGTATACAATCAGTCCCTCAGAGCACACACCAAGCGTAACATCTTCACCGCTGGCATCCTGTGAACATAGCAAACATTCCCTTACAGAAAAACACTGATACAATAATAAAAAGAAACAATATATACACAGAATAAGTCTTAAACTGTACATATATACATATATATATGTACCTGAAAAAAGTCTTGTCGCCTATCCAAGTTTTAGGAACAACAAGTAATAACTTGACTTCTAATTGATCATTTGGTTCCAGAAGTGGCTTATATGAAAGACAAAGGCCTCTAGATTACGCTTATTTTACCAAAATAAAATATGATCATGGCTTAACTTTTAATTATTTAATTAGGTTAATAAGGTCTGACTTTGCTTAGACAAATGTCTCGTCGCTCAGCAGAAATAATGTACAGTATAGAATATAAAGTCATGGCGCAGTGGAAAAAGAATATTGTGTATGTCTCCCATGAGCTTGGAGGACTGCATTCATACATCTCAATGACTCAAATAATTTATTAATAAAGTCACCTGGAATGGCAAAGAAAGCATTCTTGCAGGACTCCCAGAGTTCATTAAGATTCTTTGGATTCATCTTCAATGCCTCCTCCTTCATCTTACCCCAGACACGCTCAAAAATGTTCATGTGTGGTGACTGGGCTGGGCAATCCTGGACCACCTTGACCTTCTTTGCTTTCAGGAACTTTGATGTGGAGGCTGAACTGAATGCAGAGCTCTCGCATGCCCCATACTGAATGTAACCCCAAACCATGACTTTTCCTTCCCCGAACTTGACTGATTTCTTTCAGAATCTTGGGTCCATGCGAGTTCCAATAGGTCTTCACCAGTATTTGTGATGATTGGGATGCAGTTCAACAGATGATTCATGAAAAATCTATCTTCTGCCATTTTGCCAACTAGAGGTCAAGTTATTATTTGTTGCTCTTACAACTGGGATCTACAGCAAGACTTATATATATATATAATATATACACACACACACCTCAAACTCAAAACTAAATAGATAGTTCTCCAAAAAAAGTTAAAAAATACATTTAGCATCAATTAGGCTACCAAATTGTTCAGTTTTATGTCCATTTGAAAACAGAAAAGACAATTTTTAAAGAATGTTTTTTTTTTGTCATACAATGACAATAAATACAATGTGAGTTAAGACTCTGCTTTAACTGTATCTACATGAAACATTGAGACATTCTTTAAAATTTATTTCTTTTCTGTTCTGCAAGGAGACAGAAAGTTATTAACATTATTACAGAATTTTCATATAGTTTCATAATTTTCCAAATACTATGCTTTAAAAAAAGCACATTTGGAAAACTTGGGTAAAATATGGACAATCCCAACCATTGGGTTACATTTTTAAAACAAATTAACCCATTGTTTAAGCTAAATTAAATGTACTTTAGCAGGATGCACGTCGACACCATACATCGGGAGCCCCATGACGTTCTCAAGAAAAAGCAGATCTGCCTGGGCAGGACTCATGAACCTGTGTAACACACAAAGACGTTATACAAACTTCTGTGTTTTGTGTACGAGTCAGAGGACATATGTGTGTTTATTTAATAGTACACCTGTACGTGGCATGCAGCTGCATCACTTTCTCCTCCAACTCTTCACTCTGATTGGGTGCAAGAACAATTTTCCTAACGTAGTTGTTCTTGTGGAGATTTGGGTCATAATCACCAAGTGTTGACTGAACTGTGTATGATCCCAACAGAGCCAAGACGTCTGATGGACAGGGCAGTCGACCAATCAGAATATCTTTTCTCAGATGAAGACACAGGAAATACCTGAGAGAATTACACAGAATAGTTTTGATCAGCATTTAAAGAAACATGCAGAAATCAACACAAATATATACACATCTTTCAATTCATACAGCAACTGAAACATTCATAACATTAAACATAAAATAAAGCACAATACAAAGAGAAAGCAAATACAGTGAGAAAGCAAGTATGGAATATGATAAAAAAAACTTGGATTGTAAATAAATGTGATCCACAATATATCTGGATAGTCTTTTTATCTCTCATTTTTTTACCTTGTTATGTCTTCAGCTAAAATTGAGGGGTCGGGCGGATAAAACTTGATACTGAAAAAGAACTCAGTTACTGGACCTGAAACCAAAAATAAGGGAAAAAATAGAGTTAAAATCTGTCACATATGAGCCTTAACAATTCACTGGATAATCACAAATGTAAAACCACATACTTTTGATCTGTTTTCGGATCTCTTTAGCACAATCCAGCCATACCTAAATAAAAAAACACAGAGTACATTATGAAAAGAATAGTTTTTTTTTTCTTTTTACCAATTTATTTACTTATTTAAGTCAAATAATGATATTAATCTGATATAAAATAACACAAATACCCTGTTAGTAGGAGAATCCCACATGACAAGACCAAAATAATCCTTTTCCAACAGGTTAAGATGTTCACAGACTTTATTGAAGAGATCCTGACCCAGGGAATCCCTCTGTAGAAGAAATAAATTGTAAAATAATCATTACTTTACATTACTTCATATACTTTTTATTTATTACTCTTTCTTTTTATTGATTTTAAATATCATAAACTGTGAAAATTCACTGATATGTTCATCTTGAAATGCTATGCTTGAAAACAAAGCAGAAATATTACCAGTAGAGTAAGAAAAATACTACTATTATTAGAATTATCATTCAAGATAAACTTGAGAATACAAAGAATTGTATTTTTTTAGGGATCATGATAAACAACCCTGTTTTTATTATGTGAAAGAAAGTTCAGGTACCTCCAGTTCCCACGTAAAGAGGGTGTCATCTAGGAAATTCACTCGACACTGCAACATGTTTCTCAAACCTTTGTCTTCTATCGCTTCTGCTTTTGGAGTTCGGATAGCTTCGTTTTCCCCTCACTTTAGATATCCGGCAATGATCTGCAAAAGCGGGAAACTTTACAGTTCTCCTCAGAACCGCACTTTAGTTCATATTCATGTTCTCGATTGTACCCACATCATAAGAGGCCCTGCCCTGCTGCACTGTCCTGCTGTGTGATATGCTGTGAGTGTTTTAGAAAGATATGACCATTTCCCCCCTCACTTACACACAAACACGTATTTACCATACACATGCTTGTTTACTGGATGAGAGATGAAGAAGGTCGTCACAAGATAAACATAAATTTATTTATCCATCATGATTGAAGAAAGAGGAGGTGTGAATATAACACTATAGAGGAAATTCGGAATATATCTTGAATATTTAGGCGCTATATTCTGACTTAGATAAGTAGATAAGAATGGGTGGGGTAACGAAAACCCGCCGTGTGAGGTTTCCTTCACGTTTTCTTCCTCATGATATAACTTCTTTAAAATGCTTGTATAATATTTAACTTTAGCCCTATTTTTGGATTGGTTTGTTGCTCCAATGCAGAAAGATATATAGCTTTTATCACCTCTTGTGGAAGAATGTATGAAATGTTTTGCAAAATAAAGCTGGGTATTAGATGCCCCATTCGATTCGATCTTGAGTTTTTATCCTCTATTCAATGCATGTTGATTTAACACAAATGCAAAAACTCAATTTACAAATAGTGTATAATGAAAAAAAATTAATGGCTACTGTATATTAAACTCTTATTTGATGTATTGTACTCTATTCTATTGTGCTATTGTACAGTTAAACACAACATCTCTATTTCAAATGCATACAAAAATAATAGATTTTGACAATCAATAACTTTAGAAAATTTGACAATCACATTGCTATTAGCAAAAATCAGCAATAAAAAAAAGACGATTTTTACTTGAAAATCAACAATGTAATATTTCCAAATGAAAATTACTCAAAGAGACATTACAAATGGGAAGTAAATAACCTGATTAACCTACTGTACCTGTGCATGTCTAGTGATCATTGGCCCTCTCATGTAGCTTTCACCAAGTCTTTTGACAAGGGAGGGGGATCAACCCACATTCCCATGACGTTCATAATGACTTTGAGATACAGGACAGATGAAGCCCTAGTTTCTTAAAACTGAAAGCACATCAAAAGAACATTTTTATTTGCACCCCCTAAATGAAAAGACACAGCTTATGCTGACATAAATACATCCCTTTCAAATTTTAGATAAAATGGAAGGACACTTGGATTTAAATGACTAAAATTGTCTTTCAGTCTATCTCATTCTCTATACATTTTCTCCCATTTCAGGGGGATATTAGATTTAATCTAAGCTAGCTTTTCAATTTAATATTATATGTAAGTAAAAAAAAACTGTAATCATTGTAGTATGTGTATCTTTGTCAAATGAATCCCTGAACAGTCCTCTGTTATCTCTCAGGTTGCAGAGGAAAGCATGAGAAACTTAGATAGATAACACTGTAACTGCCAAGCTGTTATAGATGTAGACTATAAAATGCTTAGACTACTCATCTGAATGTTTTTTTTAAAGTTATATAAAAACAGTCTCTTTTGAATCTTAAATTAAAAATTTAGCAATGTCTGCTTGTCAGAGTTAACATATAGTGTGGTTATGCAACTGTGCCAGCAGCAGTCACATGTTGCAAAACTGATGAGTGGCTGATGACAAACTGAATCACAGGCATTATGGAAACTTTGTTTGTTAAAAATCCCATCAATAAAATCTCTTTCATAATTGACGAGGTTGAGCTTCTTTGCAACGTTGTGGTACTTTACAAACTTCAGAAAGGTTACTTACAACATACATTGTCACAATATATAGAGATCAGTCTTGGTTAATCTAAACGAGACTATAGTGAAATCAGAGATTTTTCCAATTATTGACTAATGGTGGTGCAATAATGTTGATGTTTACATTTACATCACGCAATTCAAACTGAAATGGAGTCTGAGACATCAAAAACACATTTAGTCCTATAGGTGAGATCATTTATTGTTATTATTCATGAAAATTTGGCTTTACATTTTTGTAAATAAACATACCTGGCATGCAATAAAAAATAGAAGTTGCTTTAACAAAACAAATCAAGACTCAAGAATGGTTCAAATGGAGAGAATATTTGTAAAAGAAGTGTTGTACTGTTATTGTCATTTGACTATAAATGCAGTATTCATATAGGTTAGAATTTCAGTGTTTCAGATTTGTGTTGACATTGTCATTTAGCAGCAGTATAGCAAGGTGTAAGATTTGAATGTGATTGAGACTTTATTTACTTAATCAATAGTGTTGTAGAAGCAAAAAAGATAGTATGACAATATCTGTTCACCATTGATTTTTTTTTTAACTTCCACTTAAAATACATTTCCAATCCTACACACACACACACACACACACACACACAAACACACAAACACACAAACACACACACACAGAGAGAAGGGAAGAGAAGGGATAGGCTTTTTAAGGATTTGAAGTTTCTTAAGTTATAAAAGCACTTACAATTTTTTAAATCTACAATAAAGCTGATCACATTACAATTTTACAGTCATTAAATTGCCTTTAGGGTTTTTAGAATTAGATTGTCAGATTCAAGAATTTGTAAAATTAGACAAAACAGAAAAGGTTAGCAGCAAGTGATTTTCCCAATGCAAACCATTGATTCAACATGTCTGGAATTCACTTTCAGTGATTCAATTCTCATCATAACGTCTCTAACACAGAAAGAAAAAAAAAATAACTATTATAATTGTTCCATTTATCAAAAGTGGACATTGCAGTTATGTCTTTTGTAGCCTTAATTGTTCAAACTCTTTCAGCTAGGGTGGATTATGATCAGCTCTCAGTGTTTTACCATATATCAGCTGCAGAAAATGTGACTTTGGACAAAAAAAAAAAACAGGAAAAAAGGTAATTTTTGAAAAATGTAAATAACCTGAAGCTGAATAAACAATATTTCCATTGATTGATGGTTTGTTTGGCTGAGATGCAACTACGTGAAAATCTGGAATCTGAGGGTTTAATAGTGTAAATATTGAGAAAATCTCTTTTAAAGTTGTCCAAATTAAATTCTAAGCAATGCATATTACGTAAAAACAAAGTTTTGATATATTTCTAAAAATAAATTTACATAAATAACAAAAATTAGGGAAGATGCCGGAAAGATGATCTTAATATTCTACTGGTTTTTGGCATGAAATTAAAATAAGGTTGACTCCTACAATGTATTTTGGCTATTACCAGTGCATCTTAAGGTTTTGTGGTCCAGAATCATGTGTTAAAAGTGATTGCCATGATATAATTCCCCCTGTGTTGCTACTGTGGTGTTATTTTCAATATTACTGCTATATTTCACTACAATGATTTCTTAAACTACATCCTAATCAGCATTGTTATCAGCATAGTTGTCCCGTCGGTAAGTTGTGGTACCATTGCAAAGTCACTTTCCAAAACCTGTTCATTCAATGTTCCATACTGGTGGAATGATCTTCCCATTCCCGCTCAGACTGCGGATTCACTGGTATCATCCAAATGTGACAACTAAAAACTCCCCCCACCCAAACTGAGTGTGCTCTACAAACCACCTGTAGAAAACACTCTGACACTTTAACTGACACCGAACCAGTTTTTGGTTCACATTCGCACAAGGTACGTTCTTACACACACCCACGCAAAAACCATCATGCATTTATGAAGTGTGCTTCAAACAGGTGAGTGAGCTTGACCAACCACCTGTAGAAACACTCATCACTTTGCCTCTCAAAAAAAAAAACACCTTCTTACACTTGTATTGTATTCTCTGAGCACAGTTCCTTTGTATAATTAGCGCTTCCTCTGTGTACTGCCTCTTTGTGTTAATTTGCTCAATGTCTCCAAAATTGTAAGATGCTTTGGACAAAAAAATCTGCCAAATGACTAAATGTAAATGTTTCTTGATGTGAATTAAAGTTTTTCCTTAACAAAATGAGTAATATGATAAAAAATGAATCATTGTGATACAAAATCTGTTGATTGACCTTTTACAGAATCCCAAATGTTACATCAGTTTGGTTAAATTCAAATAGTACTGCAGACGTTTTAGACTTTGTACTTATTGTTTGTGGATGTTCACTTTAGCAGGTAAGATAGTGATTGGTGTGCTCTGGAGCCCTGGGCCAAAGATAGGAAAGAGCTTTCCAGTGAACTTATCGTTAAACGTGCACAGATGCTTGTTGTTGCCTGTATCCCAGAAAGACACCTCTCCCTTCTCCATATTGACCTTCACCCTGACAGTTTCGGGTCTTCTCTCTAAATTGAGCACAGTGCGTGGACTGGTCAGAGCGTTGTAGACCCCTTTACTCAGGCCGATGGTCCAAACTCCTGCTGTTGTTGTCACAGTGAACTTCCTCTTCCGAACTACCGACTCCTTGCATACACCCAAGATCCATTTGGGGTGGTCGGCCACTCTGACCTCCCAACGGTGGCGCCCTGAGGAGAAACCTTCTGAGCCGAGTACAAACACACAGGGATCAAACCGCTCAGGGTTGTCTGGGAAAGACTGTCTTTCTCTACTCTCTTGCATGCTGGAAAAATCAGGAGATATAGAGAGCCATGGCGAAGCTGTGTTGGGATCCAGGATTACAGGCACTATAGACAAAACAATTTTAAAGTGACCCACAAAGCTCTCTCAATTGATCTTGAGTATATAATTGAGATATAGTGAAATTTACACTCACAACATGTGACGTGAGACTGCATACTCTCCCAGATTTTGTAGCCCAGTGCGCCTACATGCAAGGCCATGTTGATGAGGGCTCCATTAACCCTTCTGGGATCCTCACCAGTCCATTGGGTTCTGTGAAGAGATAACATCTTTAACTGGCGTTTACCCTCTTACACACAGGAGAATTAGATGTGTAATGAAACAGGAGCAGGGTCAGACCTTTTCTTCTCTATTGTGACATCCATCCAAGATATATTATTTTAAAATGACTAAATGTAGAATCATTTTTTTCCACAACAGAGCTATGTCAATGAGAACTCATTTTTACCCAAAAGACCCTTTTATTACATTTTAATTTGACGAAATACAATAATAAAACAAAAATCAAACATATGCACAGATCAATTGTTGACAATATAATCAATAGCATGCACTTAGAAAAGTTTATTCAGTCACCCCGGGATTTTGCATGTTTATTTTTGAAATATTTATGACCTCAAATGACTTTTGCTTCAATTTTTTGTTAATGTAAGTTAATGAAAATAATGTTCATGATAACTCACAGTGCATTAACTAATGTTAACAAGTGACACTTTGGATTGTAATAACACATTAATAAATGTTGAACTATGATTAATAAATGCTGTACAAGATTTTTCATTACAGTTTATGTTAGTAAATACATTAAATAATGGACAATTATTTTAAAGTGTTACCCAAAAACAGTGTAAAATTGTCCCCTTTTTTTGATCTCAAGGACCATTGAACTCGCAAAATCTTGGAGGGACTGTTTAATTTCATGCTGATTATAAAATATACTAAATGAAAATATATAATAGAATATAATAGATGAAAATAGCTAATAAAATGTAACAGTCTGAGCAAATATGACCTTTTCTACACAAGCTGGTATATATGAAATGCCGACATGGTAAATACATTCTGCTGTAGTTGAAAGCAAGCATCAGAATGGAAAAAAAATAAAGAAATTTTAGTAACTTTGAAAGTGGTTGTCGGTGCCAGAAAGGTTGATCTGAGTATTTCCGAAAATGCTGATCTACAGGTATTTTCACACACAACTTTAGGGTTTGCAGACAAAGGTCAGATAACAAGAAAATATCCATTTAGTTATGTGGGTGAAAATTCAATGTTGATGCCAGAGGTTTTAGGAGAACGACAAGACCAAGGTCCCAAGACAACCATATCTGGACATAACCAACCATGTCCAACCTTGAAGCAGATGAGGTACAGCAGCAGAACAGGACAGCAGTGCCACTACTGTCAAGCTACAAACTAGAAACTGAGGCTACAAATCAGGCAGAATCACTTAAAATTTGAAAAAAATGTTTGCCTGGTTTCAATCATCATGGATGTACAGCTGAACAATCTTCAGCAACTGTATGATGAAAATTTTATGTATCATTTTTATCATGCATTGGATCAAAACCTCTAAGGAAATCAAATGCCCTATTGAATCTATGCAACAAAGACAAACAAAGCAAAGTGTATCTAATACAATTCCCAGTGAGTGTAGAGCAAACCTAATAACCACTTGATTAAATAAAAAGACATACCTTCTTTTTAACTTTTGGAAATTCTGTGGAGAGAAGATGTGAAAATAGATGTGAAAAGAGAAGAATGAGGAACTCATAGCCCATAATTTAGTTATTATTTGACAGCATACAAATTCAAATAAATGAAAGGTAAATGTAAATGACCTAAATGAAAATAAAGTGTCACTGATGTGATGCTCATTTTCTTGACAAGATCTTGTCCAATTACAGAGTTACAATTCTTTAAAACCTTGCATAGCTCAGCCACAAAGTACACTGAGTATCTTCAACAAATGACTATCATGCATGTTAAACATTTTTTATATTATCGACAATGTGTTTTGCCATTGACACGCTGGCAAATAATAGTCTAGATTTTACTGTTCATTACCCATATATTAAAAAAAAACTCCCACTGAAATGAGTCCTATTTCCAAATGTCTGGACCATATGTCTATCCTACTTAAAAATAATAATAATAATAATAATAATAATAATAATAATAATAAAGCAAAAGTAAAATTTACCAGAAGAAAGGTCAAATCTTCAGCTCCCATTTCCCTTTTTACAGACTGAATTAGTTCAGCAAGGCCTGTGATATCACGACCGATGGCTTCAATTTTCTCAGTCACCACTAGTTTCTTTTCGTCTTCTTCTCTACTCAAAGCCAAAAGTCTAGATTTCTCCTCTTCATTTAAGACTTGATGAAGTCTCTCAACTCCTGTTTGATTTGGTTTTCTGCCTCTTTAGTTTGGCCCTGCAACAAAAAGGAAATTTATAAATAAGCATTAGATTCAAACCATTAAAGGGATTGTTAACCCAAAATTGTCAATTCTGCCATCATTTTACTCCACTTGTTCTAAACCTGACCGAAGTTTTTCCTTCGGGTCAACACACAGGAAGAATGTTCACAAACAGACATTGACTTCCATGGTATTTATTTGTTCCGGTGTTGTGCTGAGAAATGCACCCCCCTCATAGACTTTCATTAGCATTCTCAGTCTACATTAAAAAACATATCAAGGGCCATAATTTATTAAAACGTAATATGATTATTATTTTGAGCAAGGAGAAGAAGTGAGACACATTTTAAAACTCACTAGGTTTACAAATAAATGTAAAATAAAAATATTGACTGTAGAATAGACCAGTGTTTCTCAATCACGTTCAGTCTCTGCTAATGAGCTGATGATCTGAATTAATTGTGTTTAATTAAGATGGTATGGAAAATGTGCAGAGCTGATGGTAGTCCACGAACGTGGTTGAGAAACACTGGTATAGACTGATGTAATGAGCTGATGTAATGTTTCTAAAATTAGGCCTTTTGGTAGGTTTTAAGCAATCAAAAACATTTATTTGTTGTTGTTTTCAACTTAACCACACATTAAACAATTGACTTTAATTAATCCCATCAGTATTGTATTTAAATTAAATCTATTTAATCTATCTTCTCTAAGGTAAGGTTTCCACTCATGGAACTCACCTGTCACTGTTGTCATAACTCTATTATTATTTTCTTTAATCAATTTAAGTCAATTTAATCAATTGCACATTTCGGGGAGGGGTGCGTTTCTCAGCACAACTCCAGTTATGGATGTCAAAGACTGCCCTTTTACAACATCCTTCAGAATATCTTGTTTTGCGTTCAACAGAAGAAAGAAATTCATTAAAGTTTAAAACCACTCAAGTGTGAGTAAACAAGGAAGAAAACTCTTTTTCGATGAACTACGCCTTTAAGACTTCACCATATCGGAGAATTCAGTCTTCAGTAAGCTTTAGAGACTGTTTACCTCAATAAAGGTGATTGTTTCTTTGTATCTTTTTTTCATTCTTCTAAAGGAGTCCAGCTTGCTTTCCAGAATTTTGATTTTCATGGTAAGCTCATCCTGAAAAAGAAATGCACACTAGCAACTGGTATTTATGCAGTTTCTCAAAAGATTAGTATGGTATTTATTTATCAGTAAACTGTGACATGAAGTGGGCTGCGTTTCGTTCACTACACCTTGCAGAAAGGCACCCCTTGCTCGGTGGGAACCAGCTCATGTCCCGGGTGAAGAGTCACGCACTCCACGCACACGGGTTCCTCGTCTTTAATGCAGAAGAGCTGGAAGGGCCTCTGGTGCAAACCACAGAGTTCTTCCTCTGAACCTGTAGCAGCTCCTCTCCGGTGTCTCTCTTTCTTATAGGACACGCAGGCGTTGTGTAGTGCGCGGTTGGGGATCGGTGTCTCTCCGTCGCAGCATTTTCGGCACATGGGGCACTGTCGTTTCGTTTGATTCTTCCAGCTGCCTTCCAGACATACCTTACAGAAACTGTGACTACATGACAGCAACTCGGGCTCCTTAAAAATGTCTTTGCACACAGGACACGTTAAGTCTGTCTCCAGAAGAGGTGGCCTGTCTGTAATATCATCGTCACTGCTATCTGCCATGTCAAATCCGAGCTAGTTTCGCTTTCACTACTAACGTTTAGTCCTTAGGAGAGTTTAAACGCTGTTTTATAAATAGCGATATTCAATACACGAATCCTCCCGTGTTCGCTAAAAAGTTAGACGTGTTGTGGGAAAATTAAAAGAGGAAGCGATTTCAGGACAAGCTGTTTTCGCCTTATTCCATAACTACTTCCGCGTGTGAGAGAGAGGGCGGAGAGAAAATAAAATAAAATAAAAGTACAAATGTCTGCAAACACGTTTGTCTGCTTTTGCACACAGAACTCTTGTCGTATGTCCACAGAACATGACCACCTCATGTTAACTGGTAAACAAACCAGTTCGACTGGATAGTAGTTTTAAAAAAATCTATCTATCTACCAAAACGTGTGCTCGGTTTTGCACTTTGTGTGCGTCTTTGCTAATTATAGAGAGACGTCAGTAATTTAAAAATATCTAACTGAAATAAAACACTATAATATTACTAATTACTACTTAAAATAAAAATAATACTGTACTACTACTACTACCATCACTACTACTACTACTACTACTACTACTACTAATAATAATAATAATTATTATTATTATTATAATTTAATCATCATAATCGTAATAAAAAACATCTTCATGCATTTTTTTATCTTCAATGTATCAAAACATACACTGAACTTGAACAACACTGGCGGACACTGCATTAGCGCACCCTCGTGGATTAACTTGTGATTGAATCCAAAACTGCAAGGGAGAGTTGTGGTTGATTGATAAAAAAAAAATATTTGCTTAAATAAACTGGTAACTGTTTAAAAACAAATTACATATATTTTAGCTATCTTAATTACACACACTAAATTACATTTACACTAAGGAAAATTTAGCAAAAACATTTTTTATTACATTATCATACAGTATAATGGAAAACAGCAGACAGTGCAAGTGAATTATGGTGCTGATCCAGTATTTAATTTACTTTCTTGCACCATATAATAAAAAGGTTTTTCTAGAACTTCTTCACTCTAGATCTAAAGCAGGGGTGCCAAACTTTTTCTTACGAAGGGCCAAAAACCAAACTTAATTGAGGGTGGTGGGCCAAAGCTAAATATACCAAACTGGTACAATACAAAAAGAATAAACTTTCACTCAATACTGAAATATGTGTCCTAAAAGGATTTTTAACGATGTGCCACTCATATATATATATATATATATATATATATATATATATATATATATATATATATATATATATATATATATATATATATATATATATATATATATATATATATATATAAAAATATTATATGTCAACATCTAAAGAAATGGGTGTCAAAAAAGAGATTTATATAACTGTGCAAGGGCAGTTTTAAACAAACATCTTTGTAATATCCATATTAAAGTAATTTTTGTATTTTTGCAGACTTAATTTATTTTTATATTTATGGATGACACATATACACTGTTTTTATGGACAGTTGCAGAAAATATAAATATGATATAATGTAAGAAAAGGGTTGCTGCTGGAAGGACATCCGCTGCGTAAAACATATTTTCTTGAAATGTTGGCAGTTCATTCCGCTGTGGCGAACCCAGAATAATAAAGAGACTAAGCCGAAAAGAAAATGAATGAATGAATGTTGCACTTGGTAAAATATTTCATACAAAATTTTATATTTAAAATCTCTTTCATTACCATTCTGTTTTGCCACACAAAAACATACTGCTCAAAAAAGTAAAGGGAACACTTGAAGTTGTGTTGTTTAAGTGTTCCCTTTGTTTTTTGAGCAGTATATTTCGACAAGCACTCTGGGGGTCCCGGTCAAAACACCACTGATATGTGAAATTGCAATGCAGTACTATCAAAAGACCAGCAGAGAGCCCATTCAGCATGCTCACGGCTATCAGGCTTTGTGTTGTTGACAACCATCTGGAAGCACGCACACATCTCTGTTAACAAACACTAAGCACCGCGAACACATCAATACCCTGCACGATTCAAGACGCGTCCTGGATATTATGGAAACAAGGCGTTATGTCGTGCAGGATTCAGCGTTAAACCACAAAGGACTGGTTGATGTTCTTAATAACATCTGAATATGATTGGTAAACAAATCCATCCAGTGAGCGGAGCTCGAGGCCTTTGATTCCAGCAGCTCGCACATCCTCATCCGCGGTGGTCTCGCGTTTTAAACCGCCGCTGGGCTCTGGAGGCTGGAGAAGCAGATCGACAACAACAGAAGAAGCCACAGCGAGACTGGGCTTTCGCTCAACGCCTTTTATTTCTCTACCTAATACAGGATGTAAGTAACGAAGACCCGAATGCTTTAAAAACATGGAGACCAAGACTCGGACACTGGTGAGTAAATGAGCGGAGACCACTTGCTTTTTTCCGACAGCTAGCGGAATAGATAGACCAGGCTAGTCGGTTAGCCTGTTCAGCTAAATCAGCTTTAACAGTCTTTTTCATTCATACGAGTAAAGAAACGCTTAACTGCCAATGGACAGACGTTCATTTCTTTATAAATAATTGTTTCACAATGAATAGCATTTGCGTAAATGTGTAGACTGTGCAGATAATAAAACAAACCGTTAGCTCAGCTTTGCTGTTACAGTGATGCCCGTGTCAGCTCAACCGCTGGACGCATTACTACTTTAAAAACAGAAATGGATGAAGCTAATGAAATCCCAAAAGCATCACTTTTAGACCCTATGTAGGTAACTTTTTCTTTATAAGATTGGTGCTTTACATCAAATAAGGGCGATTCTGTCAGTAGCATAATTTTTCAAACGGGTAACGTTATTTCTGTGAAAATGCAACAGTTTTTAGTCTTTTGACAGGATATTATATGAAAATGTAGCTTTGTTCAGGACAACAAAGTGAATATTTACTCTATGTCAGCGTCAAGACACAAACTAAACACAAAACGCACTAAATATAAAACAACGTGAAATGTATAAATTTAAAACAATCTTAAAATTCGTCTTATTCATGTAAATTTACCTAATTTGTAACTATTTTTTATTACATAAACTTGATTGTTTTGGTCCGTCAGATACAAAATACCCTTGTTTACATGGGCTGAGAAGATGTTCTTCTAACGTTTCCTTGTAATGTAAATTCTTAATTTTAGTATAAAAACATTATCAGATTCTATGCATGAAATGTGAAATTATTATATTTAAATCTTTCATTTTATAATAAAAACTCTGTAGTTTTACTCGTGGGGAACAAATCATATTCATACAAACCAAGCTTTTTTATATAAGGTATTTTTACACAAAATTACTGTACTTTTTATGCCATCAAAATGCACATAATCTACGATGGAAAAATGAAATGAAGCAGACATTTCGAGCTGCATCAATTATGTAATTAGCAAAAATGAATGAAAACTGTAAGGTATTTACCAGTTGGCGTGAACCTTTCTAGAAAGTACGTTTTGGCAGGCTGAAATAAACTGCAAATGAGCTTTAGTTTGAAGAAATGGCATCACACTAGTTTGTGCTTTGATTTCACTTGAAGTATATGTTTAAATATCAAATATTTGTTTCAAATCTTAGATTTATTACAAATGTCTGTTGAAAGTGAGTTAAAGACTAAACTTTTTAGTTTTATTTGTGGGGACAAATCATATTCATACCAACCTAGCTATTTATGAAAGGCTTTTTGACACAAAACTGTACCTGTACTTTTTATGCCATCATTGGTTTTTTCCATTGTCGTTTCGTTTGTAGCAAATTCATGTATACATTTTAATGTTGTTTTTATTGTAGGTTTCCATTCTGTGAGCAAGTCCAACTTCTCACCCTCCAGTAGTTTCTCCATCATTTTCTTTCGTGCCCTTTGTGGGTGGAGGAGAAAATGACTTGTCACATCCAGACTCTCCTGCTGCCTGTTTTGGTGGTTCTTGTTCCTGCTGTCTGGGCAGGAGACTGTAAGGGCCAAAGACAGGTTTTGCGGGCAGTCCCGGGATACGTCACAGATGGGCCAGGAAACTACTCTGTGAATGGGAACTGCGAGTGGCTTATCATGGGTGGGTGTAAAAACAAAAAAAAAAAAAAAAACAAAGGTTGAAAATGAAAGAAGCTTTATTTGCATATAGTAGGAATGAAAGGAGTGATTGTTTCAATATTTTGTTTGTAATTCTGAGTCTGCAAAAAAAGAAAATTTACACAGCCTATTTTCAAAATGCATGTTAATATTGATTTTATTGTGAGTAATTCAAACATACATATTTATTTTTTAATTGTAATGTTGTTATTACGAAGAGGCATGAGTCTAGAGCAGGAGTTCCCAAACTTTTCACGACCCCCAAAATAACAATACCAGTGTCATGGATTGGTCAGGCTCTCACGACCCCCACTCACGAAGATCACCATCACCTGACTTCTAATGAGCACACAGCTGCATCACATTCACGAGCACCAGATAAAAGCACAGCACTCCAGTCGCTCATTGTCCGGGCTCGTCTCGACGAAAGCGGACAACTGAGCGACCACTCAGCGTAGTCATCCTCAGCTAAAACAAACGATTTACTTACCTGTTCTCTTTGTATTCCTCCTAGTCTTCCTGGTCCTCCCGAACCGTCCTGTCTTCCAGTCCTTCCAAGTCTGTGTCATCCTCTGTCAGCTGTATCTGGTGTGTGCTGTCCATCCTCGTGTATTCCTGTTACCCAGCCACGGAGGAAAAGACCCCAACATCATTCCTGATCCTCCTGGCTATCCTTCATGTGCTCCTTGTTGTCATTTAATAAACACCCTAACGTTTCCTTACCTCTGTCTCCTGTCCGCTTCATAACAGAAGCCCGGACCCATAACGACGACAACATGAGCACCCCCGATCACCTTCAAGAGCTGGTGGACCAGTTGAAGCGGATTCTACAGCCACCAGCTCCACTTTCCAACGCACCACCAGCACCGAGCACTTCCGCCTCCACAGTTTCTTCTTCGGCCCTTCCTTCCAGTCCCATGGCCCGACCAGCGCCCTACTCAGGCGGAGCGGGGGAGTGCAATGGTTTTCTGTTACAATGTTCCCTCATATTCGAAATGCAACCTTCTCTATATCCCACAGATAAGTCGAAGATCGCCTACATCGTATCTCTACTCTCTGGACCTGCACTTAAATGGGCTGAGACGATCTGGAACCAAGCCGGGCCGGTCATGAATTCCATCACTACCTTCACGGAGTATTTCAAAGAGGTGTTTGGACGTTCTGATGGGGAAGTAGCCGCTGGAGAGCAGCTGTATCATCTAAAGCAAGGTACTCTATCTACACAGGAATATGCTCTCCGGTTTCGCACTCTAGCAGCTGCAAGTGGATGGAATGAGAGATCGTTGTTGACCACGTACCGGCTCGGCTTGGAACCCACTCTCCGAATCCAACTGGCCACATTAGATGATACAATGGGTCTGGAGAGATTCATCCAACATTCTCTCCGATGTTCCGATCGTCTCCGTTCCTATCAACAGGACACCATCACCCCCTCGTCTGCACTCCTCCAATCGCCTGAGTCAACAGCCTCTCCAGAACCAGAACCCATGATAATAGAGTCTGGAAGACTGACATCAGCGGAACGACAGAGGAGGCTGACCCGGGGTCTGTGTCTATACTGCGGTGTCAGTGGACACACCCGTATGGAGTGTCCCCTTCGTCCCATTCGGACTTCAGTGAGTGTATTCAGTACGAATATTGAACAATGTAAACCACTTACTACCACCGTACAAATAACTACTGCCTCTATTTCTCTCCTTGTCACAGCCCTCATCGACTCCGGGTCAGCAGGGAACTTCATCTCCCAATCCCTCTGTCGTCAACTCCACCTCCGTACTGAGGCGTCCTCGCATATATACCAGATACAACCGATAACCCAGTGCACTCGATCTTCGACCCGTATCCATCGACAATGCGAAGACATCCTTCTTCAAGTGGGGTTGTTACATCAAGAGAGGATTCAATTTCTGGTTCTGGAGGGTGCAAATATGGACATCATTCTAGGGCGCCCGTGGCTGGTGAAGCACGATCCCATCATCTCTTGGGGCACAGGAGAGATAAGGAAATGGGGATCTGGATGTACACCTGCCTGTTTTCCAAATCTCCCTCTTCAAGGTCGGAACCCCATTTCTTTGTTTGCAACGTCGGTCGAGAGCCCTCCTGAGAAGCAGTCTATCCACATTCCTAAGGAGTACAGCTCCTTTCATGATGTCTTCTGCCCCAAGAGAGCTTCCCAGCTACCGCCGCATCGGCCATGGGACTGCGCGATCGACCTAGTTCCAGATGCCCAGTTGCCAAGAGGTAGGATCTACCCGCTCTCGCTTCCAGAGAATCAGGCAATGGAAGATTACATAAGGGAGGCTCTGAGTCAGGGGTACATACGTCACTCAAAATCACCAGCCGCCTCAAGCTTCTTCTTTGTGGCCAAGAAGGACGGAGGGCTGCGTCCATGCATCGACTACAGGGTCCTAAATAACGGTACAGTAAAATACCGATATCCCCTTCCTCTGGTACCAGCCGCTTTGGAACAGCTCCGAGAAGCTAAAGTCTTCACTAAATTGGACCTCCGCAGCGCGTATAATCTGATAAGAATACGTGAGGGGGACCAATGGAAGACAGCATTCGTGACCCCTACTGGCCACTATGAATATGAGGTCATGCCTTACGGTCTGGTCAACGCCCCCTCCGTATTCCAAAACTTCATTCATGAAGTCCTCCGGGAGTTTCTTCACCACTGTGTAATAGTGTACATAGATGACATCCTCATTTACTCCCGGAGTGAGGCCGAACATCGCCAACACGTTGCGGAGGTCCTACACACATTGAGAGAACATCACCTCTACCTCAAAGCGGAGAAATGCTCATTCCACCAGAAGTCGATTCATTTCTTGGGATACATCATTGACCAAACCGGTATACGTATGGATGGGAAGAAAATTGAGGCTGTTCTATCCTGGTCAGAACCCACTTCCATTAAGGAGCTCCAGAGGTTTCTTGGGTTTGCTAACTTTTATAGACGGTTTATCAAGGACTACAGCAGGATTACATCACCTCTCACTAATCTCCTCAAGGGTAAACCCAAAGGACTGGAGTGGACCAAAGAAGCAGCCGCAGCCTTCCGCCTTCTTAAGAAGGAGTTCACAAGGGCCCCACTCCTGACTCATCCTGACCCAAATCTTCCTTTCGTGGTGGAAGTGGACGCATCCACCACCGGCGTCGGGGCAGTATTATCTCAACATCATGATACACCGCCCCGACTGCATCCCTGTGCCTATTTCTCTCGGAAGTTGAGCCCGGCGGAGCAGAATTACAGCATAGGAGACAGGGAGCTTCTAGCAATCAAGCTAGCCTTGGAGGAGTGGCGTCACTGGTTGGAGGGAGCCAAACATCCGTTCCAGGTGATCACAGATCACAAAAACCTCCAATACATCAAAGAGGCCAAGAGACTATGTCCACGTCAAGCCAGATGGTCACTTTTCTTCTCACGTTTTGATTTCTCCATTTCCTATCGTCCAGGACCCAAGAATCTAAGAGCAGACGCTCTCTCTCGTTTACACGAGCATCACGATCATGAAGAACTCCCAACGAAGATTCTTCCCGAACACATCTCCATTTGTCCGATCACCTGGAACGCTCCTCCAGTCGTTGCCACTCCGGAAGCCCCTGCTCCGCCGGGATGCCCTCCTCATCGGCAGTTCATACCACCTGAACACCGGGTAGATCTGATCCACTCCTTACATACCTCGCTAGGCACTGGACATCCAGGGATCAACAATACTCTCTCGCTAGTATCCCAACGATTCTGGTGGCCAAACATGGCAAGGGATGTGAGGCAATATGTTCAGGGCTGTAAGGACTGTGCCCAATCCAAGAGCCCACGTCATCTACCCGCTGGAAAGCTCCATCCCTTGCCGATTCCGAACCGTCCCTGGTCACACCTAGGAGTGGACTTTATCACTGACCTCCCTTCGTCAGAAGGTAATACCTGTATTCTAGTCATAGTAGATAGATTCTCAAAGTTTGTCAAACTAATCCCTCTGAAAGGTCTTCCCACAGCCTTTGAAACTGCCGACAATATCTTTAATCAAGTCTTCAGGTCATTTGGTATTCCAGAAGATATTGTGTCGGACAGAGGTCCACAGTTCATCTCACGTCTATGGAAAGCCTTCTTCAAGCTCCTAGGTGTGGCCGTCAGCCTCTCTTCTGGATATCATCCCCAAACCAACGGGCAGACAGAGAGGAAGATTCAGGAGGTGGGACGGTTCCTGAGGACCTTCTGCAGTGGTCACCAGAACTCCTGGAGCCAGTATTTGGGCTGGGCAGAATATGCCCAAAATTCACTGCGGCAACCCTCCACCGGACTCACGCCATTCCAGTGCGTCCTGGGCTTCCAACCACCGCTCTTTCCCTGGGATGGCGAACCATCTGATGTCCCCGCAGTGGATCACTGGTTCCGGGAGAGCGAGAGAGTCTGGGACGAGGCTCATCAACATCTGCAGAGGGCAGTCCGTCGAAGCAAGGTAACCGCCGATAGGAGAAGGTCTGAAGAACCCAGATACACACCCGGACAAAAGGTGTGGCTATCCACCCGGGACATACGCATGCGACTGCCCTCTCGCAAGTTAAGTCCCCGATTTGTTGGTCCCTTCACCATCGTGGAACAGGTTAACCCCGTCACCTACAAACTACAATTACCCTCTCACTACCGTATTCACCCTACATTCCACGTATCACTCCTGAAACCCTATCACGATCCTGTTCTTCCCTCCACAGAGCCTGACCACGAAGAGGAACCCCCTCCTCCACTGCTCCTAGAAGAAGGAGCCGTCTACGCAGTGAAGGAGATCTTGCGTTCCCGACGTCGTGGTGGCCAGTTGGAGTACCTGGTGGACTGGGAAGGGTACGGCCCCGAAGAAAGGACATGGGTTCCCAGAGCTGATATTCTCGATCCTAGTCTCATGGTGGAGTTTCATGAGAGCCACCCTGAGTTCCCAGCGCCTAGAGGCAGAGGGAGACCACCACGGCGTCGGAGGTGTCGGCCCTCAGGAGCGGGCCCTGGGGAGGGGGGTACTGTCATGGATTGGTCAGGCTCTCACGACCCCCACTCACGAAGATCACCATCACCTGACTTCTAATGAGCACACAGCTGCATCACATTCACGAGCACCAGATAAAAGCACAGCACTCCAGTCGCTCATTGTCCGGGCTCGTCTCGACGAAAGCGGACAACTGAGCGACCACTCAGCGTAGTCATCCTCAGCTAAAACAAACGATTTACTTACCTGTTCTCTTTGTATTCCTCCTAGTCTTCCTGGTCCTCCCGAACCGTCCTGTCTTCCAGTCCTTCCAAGTCTGTGTCATCCTCTGTCAGCTGTATCTGGTGTGTGCTGTCCATCCTCGTGTATTCCTGTTACCCAGCCACGGAGGAAAAGACCCCAACATCATTCCTGATCCTCCTGGCTATCCTTCATGTGCTCCTTGTTGTCATTTAATAAACACCCTAACGTTTCCTTACCTCTGTCTCCTGTCCGCTTCATAACAACCAGTGACTTGCGACCCCTAATAACCTCTGAGGTGGTTTTAAATATATAAACCTTGCACCCAATGGCGCACGCATACCAAAAGGCCCATGTTTATTCATCATTTAATATCGCCACTCGAAGACCATCCTTCATGTTCAGTTGTGGCCTGTATTTATTTTTGATGTACGTGAGTGCTGTAAAGGTGTCTGAAAGTTTAACCTGGTGCCATAAAATCAATGTGCTGTGTCTTTAATATAAAGTTATCAACCGAGGGGTCGCAAAATAATCAAAAGGCTGATGGCTTTTTATTTGCATGTTTTTTTTTAATGTAACTAGTTTATTAAAATGAGTAAAATTTTTGGAAGTCACTAAGCGACCCCCCACCCCCCATTGTTTTGCGATTCCCCCAGGGGGATCTGTTGCATCTGATTCTGTTGCATTAAATATGGATGTAATATATGTAGCTTGATTTCCTGTTGAAAGGACGGGCTTCTTTCTGGTCATGTATGCCAGACTTCTGCAATTGACACAGATCTGCGTCCATTAGTTTTTCTTCAATAACTAATTTCTCAGATTTGTGTAACTAAACTCAGAAAAGAAAAAATCTGTCACTACTTTCAAATTATTGCAGCTTTCTTGCTGTCGTCAGTCGATTAATTTGGTATTTCATTATTTGCTGTTTCGATAATATAAGAGCTGAATTGAGCATGCTAATTAACCCTTTAAGGCCCTGACATTCACCTTATTTTGCAATGTGGAAATAAGCTTATTTTCTGTAATTGATTTAGGCATTTTGATTCATTTGCCTATGGGTAAATAAATATGAATAACAAACGGCTGTAAATGCTCAAACTACTTGCTGAACAAACCAGTGTGTTTATAGCAATGCATTAAAATTCAACTAATAAAATACCAGTTTGTAACATTAAGTAGTATAGCAAGCTGTTTTTAATGGCTAAAAATCAATGAAAGAGACAAAATTAAGTTACTATGGTAAAAAAATATGGTCATTACTCACAGTAAAGTTCTTTTTCTCTCTTTGTTTTTTAGCTAAAAGACGCTCTAAATGCCTGAGCAGCAGTATACTATTTCCAAACATACCAATTCCACCCAAACTTGGCATTTAAATTCTGTTTAGATTAGAGCAGTGAGAAAATGGTAGATAATAAAGCATCTGATCATTGCTATGTAAATGTTTGTAAAAGCTTTGAAATTTGGCACCCTAATCAAGTGAAGTATAATTTCGCATTTATTTGTAAAGCTCTTTTTACCTTTGATCATAGGTCTCAAACTCGATTCCTAAAGAGCCGCAGCTCTGCATAGTTTTGTTTCAAACCTAATCAAACACAGTTTAACCAACAAATCAAGTGCTGCGTCCCAATTGGCATACTTATACTTTGCCCTAAAAGTATGTACTTTTTTGTGAAGGAAAAATATATACTTTTGAGTGTGTAACAGAAGAGCATGCAAGCTTTGGGACACACTACTTTCTTGTTAACAAATCGTTGTGTTGCTTAGTTATGAGCCCTGTCAATCATCCACATTTCTGTCATATTTAATAATCTTATTGGAGAAGCAGCAGCAGGTTTATTTCCCATTCACGAGTCTTTCATGCAGAGAAATCTCAGGTGTTTAGATAATTAGCTATGTATCTATCCACATTTTGGACATGCGTATAAATGGCGAAGAACGGCAAGATGTGAATACATTTTGAAAATGCACATACACTTATGCACACAACTGATTTGGATGAACTTTTTATTTGATAAGGAAATGCACATAATCTTCGATTAAAAAACGTTTCCCAAATAAATTCCAGCATGCACGTCACAAAAGTAAGGTGATATTTTTTTTTACAGATGTGAAATTATTATATTTAAATCTTTCATTTTATAATGAAAAATCTGTAGTTTTACTCGTGGGGAACAAATCATATTCATATAAACCAAGCTTTTTTATGGAAGGTATTTTGACACAAAACTGTACTGTACATTTTATGCCATCAAAATGCACATTATCTAAGATGGAAAAATGAAATTAAGCAGACATTTCGAGCTGCATCAATTATGTAATTAGCAAGAATGAATGAAAACTGTAAGGTATTTACCAGTTGGAGTGAACCTTTCTAGAAAGTATGTTTTGGCAGGCTGAAATAAACTCCAAATGAGCTTTAGTTTGAAGAAATGGCATCACACTAGTTTGTGCTTTGATTTCACTTGAAGTATATGTTTAAATATTAAATATTTGTTTTAAAAAAGCCTTTCAAATCTTAGATTTAACACAAATGTCTCTTGAAAGTGAGTTAAAGACTAAACTTTTTAGTTTTATTTGTGGGGACAAATCATATTCATACCAACCAAGCTATTTATGGAAGACTTTTTGACACAAAACTGTACCTGTACTTTTTATGCCATCATTGTTTTTTCTATTGTCGTTTAATTTGTAGGAAATTCATGTATACATTTTAATGTTATTTTTATTGTAGGTCTCCATTCTGTGAGCAAGTCCAACTTCTCACCTTCCAGTAGTTTACTCGTGGGGGACAAATCATATTCATACAAAGCAAACTTTTTATGGTATTTTGACACAAAACTGTACTGTAATTTTATGCCATCAAAATGCACATAATCTATGATTATCAATCCAATAAATTCCAGCATACACATCATAAAACTAATATAATTATTTTTAACAGATCATGTAACAAAAATGGGTCAACGGGATGGCATTAATGGACATACAAGCGGATTGACCACATTTTAAAACATCTGAAATGCTGTTTTGGTCATTCTTAAATCCCTTTGAAGTCCAAAGTTCGTTATCAAAGTTGTTTGAAATTATTACCGTCTTGAGCGGCTGCTCTCAAATAGAATTTGTATCTTTGGATGGAACCATATACATCGTCACACTAAAAGAACAAAATAAGCTCGCAAATTTCCAAGTTGAAGACATTTCAAATCATAATGTAATTAGCAAGAATCAATGAAAACTGTAAGGTATTTACCAGTTGGAGTGAACCTTTAGAAAGCTTTTGGCAGGCTGAAATAAAATCCGAATGAGCTTTAGTTTGAAATGGCATCACACTAATTTGTACTTTGATTTTGCTCGAAGTTTATGTTTAAATATCAAATATTTGTTTAAAAAAAGCCGTTCAAATATTATATTTATTACAAATGTCTCTTGAAAGCGAGTAAAACACTATTTATATTGTCTTTTTTTTAGTTTTTAATCGGAACTTTTCTATTCTTTTTCAGCTCCTAGCAGGAACCATCGCATTGTGCTTAACTTCATGTTTATCGACACAGAGTGCACCTATGACTATTTGTTTGTCTACGATGGAGATTCCTACCAGAGCCCTCTACTGGCAAGTTTAAGTGGAAAAACACTACCACAGCCAATCGAGGCCAAGTCTGGAAAGGTAAGTCTAATTCATCCTCTGTGCAATTCTTTTAGAGTTTGTGTGCATTTTCAAAATGCACTTCCATTCAGTTTATTATATTCAGCTTGGATTAGACGTTCCATTTTTTCCCACTATTCTCTGCGTGTGTTATCTACAAGATGCTGCTCCACCTCTTCAGTGATGCCAACTACAACCTGCTGGGTTTCAATGCCACCTACACATTCTCAGTTTGCCCTGGGGACTGCAGTGGTCATGGCCGTTGTGATGTGGCTACTGCCCACTGTCAGTGCCAGCAGGGGTGGGGAGGAGTGGACTGCAATACCCCTCTCTGCTCTCAGGCCTGCACACAACGTGGTCATGGTATCTGTGATAAGGTAAACAAAAGAAAACTTTTTCATTATGCTTAAAAGGCTAGTTCACCCAAAAATGAAAGTAAACTCAGTATTTACTCATTCGCAGGTGGTTTCAGTCTCTTATGAGTTTTGTTTATCCGTTGAACACAAAAGAAGATATTTTTATAAATGCTGGTAACCAATAGCCACTGACTTCCACAATAGGATTTTTTTTACTATGGACATCAAAAACTACCAGTTATTATTATTTTTCAAAATATCATCTTGTGTTTGGAATAAGCAGAAGGTGAGTAAATGAAGACAGAATTGTTTTTTGGTGAACTAGAGCACCCTAAATAGGCTATGTACTTTTTTGACTCTTTTAAAACGTAACAATATCATAAAAACTTATTTTAAAAAATCATGAAAATGTAAAAATACCATAAAATGTTTGCGGATATTTAAGAAACCTACAAACTGTGTAACCTGCTCACTGTGACTTTAAACCAATTATATTTTGACTGGCACCTTGGTTGCCTTGGTGGAAAACAGTGTATTTTATTTCAGTCATGAAGGCTGCCTCAATGTACGTGGATCAAATGGTGACCTCCAGAGGACAGTAGCAGATGAGACAGATTCACAGTTTTAAAATCCACATGAGGCGGTTTATAATTTGGAAATAGTACAAATATTACAAATGTTAACATTAGCTGAGCAGTTTAGTGTAATGTTAGGTACATACCAAATTTGGAACACAGCATCACTTGCTCTAGTTTACTCGTGAGATGTTTTTTTTTCATTCATTCATTTTACTTCGGCTTAGTCTCTTTATTTATCAGGCGTCGCCACAGAGGAATGAACCGCCAACTTATCCAGCATATGTTTTACGCAGCGGAGGCCCTTCCAGCCGCAACCCTGTACTCGAAAGCACCCATACACACTCGCGTTCACACACATACACTACGGCCAATTTAGCTTACCCAATTCACCTAAAGCGCATGTACTTGGACTGTGGGGGAAACCGGAGCACCTGGAGGAAACCCACGCAAGCATGGGGAGAACATGCAAACTCCTGACAGAAACACCAACTGACCCAGCCGGGACTCAAACCAGCGACCTTTTTGCTGTGAGGCAACAGTGCCAACAGAGTATTGTACTATTTTTTTTTACTCCAGCAGAGTATCTGGTGGCTCCTCAGAGTTTTTGCAGGTTTTGCAGTATATGTGTGCCTGTCAATCACTGCACCGATGTGGGAACTGAACTTTGGAGTCACAGATTCCACATACTTATATTTTGACCCCAAAAAACTTTATCTTAACATTTCTCAACCTTTTTTTCTTACTGAAAAGTGTTATAATAAATTGCACTACAAAACCAATGGTGAATAAATCTCATTGCCTATTATATGACATCAAACCATGCGAAAAAGATTGTTGCTAAACAAGTTACATTGTTAGAAAAATTGTTAGTCTTAATGACACCTGCATTACTTTCAATCTACTATTGTCATAACATTTAAATTTGATAAAAGGACATTTTTCTGTAACCACTCTGCAGTCCAAATTACGTTGGTTGTCTTGATTGTTCTTTTGAACTTTCTGGATTATGATCTGCCATTTATTTTAGTTTCTCTGATAAAAGGATATGAATGGTCCACCACCTGCACTTCTTCTTTGTGTATACATATGTGGTGTAATGATGCATAGATGAATAGCAGCCCACACATATTTACCACAAGAACCTACTAGTACCACTTACCAATGTGAATTGGGCTGAGGTAAAGACATAGTTTTGAGCACTTGCTAGTTATGTACTTGTTCAACCCCAAAAAACAATACAAAGTGCAGCTTTAAATTTAGTATAAATTGTATTTCATTGTTTTAACATCATTTCGGTGTCTCCATCACAGAGGGGTCTGAAGTGTATCTGCAGCTCTGGCTTTTTGGGACAGGACTGTCAGCTGGGTCTTCGTGACAACAGTGGGGCAGGACAATGGTGGGAGGTGAGCTCAGGTGATGCTAAAGCAGCGCCTCGCACCTCCTCTGCTGGGGTTTACCTCGCTTCCACTGGAGCCATGTACATGTTCGGAGGTAAGATGGAGTAGTTTTTCAGCCGGTGTTTTTTGTTTCTGATTGATATTTAATAATTTCTCTATATTTTTTAAATTGATTTATAAGTGTTTGTATCTTTTTTTGTATTATAATCTATTTATAACTATGTGTAATAAAAATACTTTCTTGTAAGGCAGTACTTAAAATAAAAGGCAACAAAATACCTTTTTTTTTTCCAAAATTTTATTTTTTATAAATCTACTTAGTTTCGTATAATTTTAAATGAAAAACTTAAAACATTCTGTATTTTACATAAGATATTAAAAAGTTTAAAAAAATTAATAATAAAATCGATTATTCATATCTGATTTGCACACAATAACTTTCCAAATAACTTTTTCCAAGAGAATAATACATTCTGGCAGCTATTTCATCGTACTATAATTTAATGGCAGCTATTTCATTGCATTTCATTGTATGAAAACCACATTATATGGTGTAAAATAAATATTAAGCTTCTGTCATCTATCAGGAACATGGAGCAATAACATAAAAATATTGTTCTCAAATTTAAATGGTCATTTATTTTTATATTATTATTCCAGTAAAGTAGATAGCTGGAATATAATTTGGAAAGTATTTAGTTTTTATAAAGACATTATAGATGTTATTCTAACTATATACAGATTTTTGGTACAGTTATCATTTCATTCAGATGACTAAAGCAATAATCTCAGAACAGAAAAAAATGGAATGGCCTGGTGAAACTATATGGTTAATAGGAGTGTAATAAAGTCATTATTTTATTATTATGAAATACACTCACCGGCCACTTTATTAAGTACACCTTACTTCATGGTCAGCAAGGATACTCAGGTAGGCTGTGTCGTTGACATGATGCTCAATTGGTACTAATGAGCCCAAAGTGTGCCAAGAAAATATCCCTCACACTATTACACCATCACCATCATCAACCTGAACTGTTGATACAAGGCAGGATGGATCCATGCTTTCATGTTGTTGACGCCAAATTCTGACCCTACCATCCGAATATCACAGCAGAAATTGAGACTCATCAGACCAGGCAACGTTTTTTCAATCTTCTATTGTCCAATTTTGGTGAGGAGTGGCACCCGGTGTGGTCTTTTGCTGCTGTAGCCCATCCGCCTCAAGGTTGGACGTGTTGTGCCTTCAAAGATGCTCTTCTGCATACCTCAGTTGTAACGAGTGATTTATTTGAGTTACTGTTGCCTTTCCATTAGCTGGAACCACTCTGGCCATTCTCCTCTGACCTCTGGCATCAACAAAACATTTGTGCCCACTGAACTTAGTTGGACCATTCTCTGTAAACCCTAGAGATGGTTGTGCGTGAAAATCGCAGAAGATCAGCAGTTTCTTAAATACTCAGACCAGCCCGTCTGCCACCAACAACCATGCCATCTTTAAAGTCACCTTTCTTCCCCATTCTGATGCTCCGTTTGAACTGCAGCAGATCACCTTGACCATGTCTACATGCCTAAATGCATTAAGTTGCTGATTAGAAATTTGCGTTAACAAGCAGTCGGACAGGTGTACCTAATAAAGTGGCCGGTAAGTGTATATGGACATTAACCTTCTTGAGGACTCTTCCAACAATAGACAGCTTTGCATATTTTCATGTGGAAATATCATGTTATCTGCTATATTATAATATAATAATAATAATTTACAGCATTTAGTAAAAATGAGCTTTTTTTTGAGCATCAAAGCATTCTTTGAATTACAGTTGTGGAAATTATTAACACTTTTTTTATTTTAGGGTTTGATCTGAATAGAGCACTGGAGGACCTTGTTGTTTACAATTTTTCAACCAACAGTTGGGAACAGATGACATTCTCGAATAGTCCAGTAAGATCCTTCATCTCTTGAAAATAAATTTGTCTTTTGTTTGTGATCATTTAATTGAATTTTAATGATCCCATAAATTATATTATCTTTCTCTCAGGCTCCTCGACATTCCCACACAGCAGTTGAATGGCAAGGCAGCATGGTTATATATGGCGGTGAGCTTGCTAATCATTCATTGGCTAGTGATGTCTGGATATACCGCGCACAGCAGAATGAATGGCAGCAGTTGGGCCAATCAGATGCTCCAGGGGCACCCAGACTGGCCAACCATGCAGCAGCAATAGTAGACCACTATCTCTATGTTTTTGGGGGTAAGTAAATTGTATTCTTAATCTTAAATATTAATCTTAATTGAAAAGCACATCATCAATCAGCTGCTAAATTCAAATCTGCTCCTCTCCGATGACTGGTGCCAAGGCAGAGGAAGATGTGCTTGTTGTTTTCAAAGATCAAAACTTATCCGTGTTTTCAATGAAATAATGTCTGTTTAAGTTGCAGGGAATGGTTTTATACGCAGATTTACAAGCAAACCTAAAGTAATTGTGTTTTGTAAAATGCAAGCTGATGTCTATGGAGGATGCCAGTGATTATCATTTTACTCATACTCTGACAATGTGTGTTATTCACAACTGATACACATCATAACTAGAATGTTGACTCTATTTTTCTCCCAGTTAAACAGCCACTTTCATGTAGTTTAGGAGAAGTTAATGAATTGACGCGTAGTAAATCTAGAAGCTGAAATCTTTATTGTAGTGCATGGGCATGCGGCTTGTCATGTAATAAACCAAACTCATTACTATGGGAAAATAAACATGATGCGTTCAAAATAACTCAAGGACGGAGGCCAGCTGAAGCTTATGTGTAAAAGAGTTCAATTAACTGGCTGAGCAAGATCAGATCAAGACCCATTCTCAGCCAAATCCTGTGTACCTATTGGGGTGGTGGGCATGCACTAATACTGGTCACGCACATGTGCACTAGGGGAAGTGCCCAAAATTTCTGCTGAACATGAGATTCTAACTAATTAGAATTAGACCACCCCTTTAAGGCAAGACTTTGCAGGCAATTTTTTTTCATGCATCTTTTGTCTTTTAATAGAGTGTCTATTTTCAATGTAATGTAAAGAAAACATACAAAATAGTCAAGTTATTGTTTCTATTGCCTCATTTCTATTGTCACAGATCTATTTGTGGCTGTAGATTTCGATTACAGTACACATTTTTAAAGGTCGATTTAAAAACATGAATCTCCACTTCAGCAGCACTTATGTAGGCTAAACTACAGTTTTATTCATATCTGTATGCTGAATGATTGTACATAATTTGCCTAATTATATACAACCTTTCATTCTACAATATGTTGTGAAATTGTATTTTATGCTATCTTACTGTTATAAGTGCCTTATGAATCATGGAAGGATAAAAAGAGATTCCCAAAATCCACATTGTAAAAATCATACACTCTAATTTGACACAAGAATTTTAAACCTGACTTTAGCTGATTTGTAAAAAAAATGTTGTGCTTGGAATATATGCAAATCTAGTGCATATTTCATTTTATGCCTCATTTAAATATTTAAATATATCATTTTTAAAAACTTTTAATGCAAAAACTGCTTGTAATTGTTTAATTTAGTCTATCAACTGGAGTAGTATTTTGTGTCCTTTTTTGACCCTTTTCACCTGCAGCGTCTTGTCCTAAGAATAATTGATTGACCTGTGGTTCCAGGGAGGACAGAGGAGGACATGTTTTCTTCATCACTGTACCGTTTCCGTTTGAGGAATGGAGTGTGGGAGGCAGTTCAGCCTACAGGCGGAAAACCACCTGCTACTGCAGGACACAGCATGATCTACCATTCCCCTTCCAAAACTCTGCTGGTGTATGGAGGACACAGACCTACCACTGCTAGGTATAACACACAACGTATCAGCTGACTTTATTCCAAGTATAGGAACTAAATAAAGTATTCTTGCTGGATAATTATTAATATTTTTGCCATATACAGTTAAACCAAGAATTATTAGCCCCCCTGTTTATTTTTTTTCCACAATTTCTGTTTAACGGAGAGAAGATTTCTAACATAATTTCTAAACATAATAGTTTTAATAACTCATCTCTAATAACTGATTTCTTTTATCTTTGCCATGATGACAATAAATAATATTTGACTAGATATTTTTCAAGACACTTCTATACAGCTTAAAGAGACATTTATAAGCTTAACTAGGTTAATTAGGTTAACTAGGCAAGTTAGGGTAATTAGGCAAGTTATTGTATAACGATGGTTTGTTCTGTAGACTATGGAAAAAAACACGGCTTAAAATGGTTTTAAATAATTTAAACTTTTATTCTAGCCAAAATAAAACAAATAAGACTTTCTCCAGAAGAAAAAAAATATTATCAGACATACTGTAAAAATTTCCTTGCTATGTTAAACATCATTTGGGAAATGTATATTGATATATATTAAAGGGGGGCTGATAATTCTGACTTCATCTGTTAGGGCTGCACAATATTGTAAAAATCAGATATTACGGTAATTAAGATTTGAATTGGCAAGTTTGAATTCTGGAGAGTCTAACATTATTCAGGTACAGACATTTTTTTCATACTTTGTCTCGTTTTCAGTGCAAATAGCAAAAAAACTCTCAGAGCAAGTCAAAATACTGTTTTGTTTTCACCGTCAGAAGAAATGTCAAAATTAAGAGATTTTCCTTAAAACAAGCTGAATTATCTGTTAGTGGGGAAAATAATCTTGTTTTCACCTTGAAATGTAAATATTTGGACCAAAAACAAGCCAAAAATTTTAAGTAAGAATTTTTTTTATTATTTTTTTTGCATTAAAACACTCCATTTTGAAAATTAATATTTTAATCCATTTTCTCAGTGAATATAGGCAATGTATTTGGTGCATTTAAACATAACAGATTTATTAAACAGATATATTTATTCAAAAACAAGATGAATTATCTGTTAGTGGGGAAAATAATCTTGTTTTTGCCTTGAAATGTAAATATTTGAACCAAAAACAAGGCAAAAAATATTAAGAATTTTTATTTTATTATTATTTTTTCATAAAAACACCCCATTTTGAAAATGTATATTTTTATCCATTTCTCAGTGAATATAGGCAATGTATTTGGTGCATTTAAACAAAACAGATGTATTAAACAGATATATTTATTCAAATAATATTTTAGTCACCAAACATATTTAGAAATTGAAAGATAATACAATTAAATTCAAGCAAAATATTGCAAAAAATTACAACAATTTTTTTTTTCTTTTTTTTTCTTTTTTTTTTTTTAAATGTGTATGTTTTTATTTTTCTATAACATATAAATTTGGGTGTACTAGTTTTTGGACTGTTATTTTGCTCTATAAATGCTCTAGATTTGGCTTCAGTACTGACTAGTCTAATGCATATGCACAAATATAATATTGTAAAGCTTTTGTATATAGAATACAAAGAATACAGAATTTGTATATAGAAATTCTATATAGTATATAGAATTTAAAAGATGAATTTGTGAGGGGTGTACTCAAACAGTAAATTCTGAGCACTGTATATAATATGTAGGACTTCTTCACTAATACATTTGAGTTGACATGATAGCTCTGTCTAATAAAAAATATGCACACATTTCTGAAAGGTGTTAAGATTAAATTAAGTTTTATTCATTTTGTGGCTGAAGTTTCAGGAACTGTATATTTATTGATGACCAAATGGAATTGCATCATTGAAGATAGATTTTTTTTTCATATTGTTTAACTATATATTATTTTGTTATTTTATTATCGTATTTAGAAAATCAAGTTCATATGTTTTTTTCGAGTTTGTATTGTTGTTATTATTAATATTAAAAATAATATTTTTATAATTAATTGAAATACTTTTTTAGTTATAAGGAAGCACTACCTTATTAGACATTTCTGTTTTATTTAAGAAAGTCTATGTCAACTCCTTAAAAATGACAAAATTGCACAAATAAGCATGAAATGAGACTGTTCATTGTAATGACTTGTCTTTTGTGTACATTCTTATTATTGTTATCATCACCTCATGTCTCAACCAGGTTCAGTGTGCGTGTGAACTTGACGGATGCTTTCCATGTTGAGAAGCGGTTTTGGACTTCCTTCCGCTCACGTTTTCCTGCCAATGGCCCTAGGGAGAGAGCATTCCACTCTGCCACCGTCATCGGCAACTACATGGTGGTGTACGGTTAGTATAGCTACACGCAAACTCAGTGAGTGTGAGTGAAATGTGAAGAGTTTTATTGCATTATTAATTAACCGAGGTTATGTTTTCCCACTCTCAGGAGGGAATGTGCATATCCACTACACTGAAGAGAAGTGCTACGACGAGGAGATCTTTTTCTATCATCTCGGATGCCATCAGTGGGTGTCTGTTGGAGATAGCCTCGGTCAGCGTAAGTGTATGTTTAATAGGCAGAGAGAAAGAGTCTATTGGACATCTTGTTTAGAGAGGAGGTGAAATATGATGATTTGTGTAATTGATGAACAAAGGCTTCCTGAGGATTTGGTGCAAGAAAAAACAGGAGAGCCTTTGAGGACTTTCACAAGATGCTTCAGTCTGACTGGGGGCTTGATGTAACCTTCTCAGGCGAGGTTATTATTTGTGTAAATTCCCTTGCTTGCAGCTTTTAAATGAATGCATTCATAAGAAGTAAAACAGCCTTCGGAAAAAAAGTGTTTTTCAGTTTTTTTTTGTAACTTAACCATGGAGAGTTCATGTCAATTTGGCATCCTTTCTCGTGCCTGTCAGGATTTTTTGGGATTTTATTTTGTGAAACAATTTTTTTTTCCTCAGCCTTCTAGAATATTTCAGATTTTGCTAAAGGATTTTTGTAGCTCCATAGTTGTACTACATATTTTTTTTATTGTACTTGCTTTATTGTACTTGGTTCACAGTCCCCAGTGGGCTTCATAGTGAGTACATGGACACCAATAATTCGGTTTTAATATGATTAAGACAATAGTCTGATTAAGAGTCTACCATGTAAACAGCACATTTTTTTTTCGTATTCATTTAATCTGATTAAAGTCATAATCGAACTAAACGGAAATCGAATTAAGACATGTGGAGTATGCCAATTGTAGTCGCATTATTGACGTGCAGTACAGGCATTTAAGCACCTTTTAGCCCATTTCCACTGAGTGGTACAGTACGGTACGGTACAGGTTACCTTTATCAGGCTTGCATTCCACTGTCAAAAGGGTACCAATTGCAGGCGTGGTGATGTACGACAGAAAGTTTCAGTCAATGTCATTCTCGCACGAGGAAATGTCAAAGTAAAGCTAAATTACTTATGTATAAATGTTCATTACTAACCTTTCCATGAACAGGATTTGATTATAACTGCAGATCAATGATAAAAATAGCCTACATCTGTAACATCTGCAATCATAAATTACAACTAATGTCAAATGCAACGTATATGAACACAGACATACCCTTACAGTCTCCGATATGTTAACAATTACAGAAAAACTACACACAACATATATTTAGTCCTTATTTGGGTTCAAAAACAACATGCAACATATAGCCCAGTCAGTGCAAACCTCTCATCTGTATCTTTAATCTTCACCAGCACATGTAGCCTCTATTAGAAAGTAATTCTGTCTTTCCAAGTTCAAAATGTGATGATAATAGTTAAACATGGCAGTTTGTTCAAGTTTTAGGTTGCTTTGCAAAGAGACTTTTTGTTACCTTTTGACAGTGGAAACTGCCATAAAAGCGTACTGAACTGTACCATAATCTAACACTCAGTGGAAACAGGCCATTAATCAAATTATTACCGTCATGTAGGATTTCCTCCAGAATAGTTTATACACACATGGCTGTTTGACACTATTCTCTGAACCTACCGAGTCAGTGAAGGACCACAGACACCTGCATCGCGAAATACGGAGGGTTTTTTCCCTATCCGGCATGCGGTATCAAATTCAAATAAAACAACTCTCTTCCAGCAGTTCATACTCTAAACAATATCTCGTTTGTCACTGGGGGCATGCATGAAATGTTCTTGAATGAAAGTGAAAGCGCCAAACTGCAGTTAAAGTCGACAAATAAAAATGAAACACCCAAAATTACATCAGTGTCCTGAAAGAAAGCCTTACATGTCATTTGTTTTTCAACCCTCCATGATGGCTTTCTCCACATCTGTGAGGTCAGCCAAATGACAACTTTTCTGTCATAAACTATAGTAAAACAACCTGTCAAAAAGAATAATAAAAAAAAAAACCTGCGAACACATTAAATACAGGAATGGTGAAAAGAGCGCTGTTTTATTATCAGCTGTCAGTCAGTGCCTGCTGTTTTTACTTGGTCATTTTGCCCTTGCCATGTGCAGTGTAAATGCACACAATTAGATATGATTGACTTTTAAAAGATGATGATGGCTGGCCATCAAAAAAATCTGAGACAGTCACAAAAGCAGATTTGACCATTAAGATCTGCAGTGTAAATGCAGCCTTAGGATCGTGCTACACTTTTTAAAATGACATGTAACATCATTATAAGGCAGTTTTGTATGAACCTGTTTGATTAAAATACTTTAGGTGACGATTAAACTGCTAAACATTTGAACAATGAAAAATGAAAATTGTGTGGCCAAGCATCACATTTTTATATCTAGAAGTTATATATATATATAATGGCGCCAATGTTATAGTCTATGTTTCACAAGTATAATCTTGAGACATAACTGTAATATTATGTTAAAGTGTAAAGTTGCTAACATTCTTACTGTTGTGCTCCTCTAGGAGGTGTTTCAGTGAGGGGCCGATACTCCCATGTTGCTGCAGTCATGGAGGGCCGTGTGCTGCTAGTTGCTGGCGGCTACAGTGGAATTGCCCGTGGCGACCTTGTGGCATATAAAGTACCATTGTTTGTAAGCAGTGACCCAGGAGACAGGGTAATTACTTATTTATTTATTTATTTATTTATTTATTTTCAATAATTGTTCTTCTGTACACATAAATATTATGAAATTTTGTATTATGAAAGAAGTTTCTTATGACCGCCAACATTTCTTTGATCAATAATCTAGTAAAAATTAAATATTTATTGTTAAATATTATTCAAATTTCAGACCTGTAGTTCTGAAAAACGGACTTAATTTGTTAAAGTGTTGCAATAATGTGAGTAAAATTGTCACCATTGTTCAGAAATCACGCATTTATGTCCCTCTTTGTCATCCAAAAATATAGATAATGCGAAGACATATTGAGATTTATCTCTAGCTGTCTTTTTATTCACATAACTGACACGTTATACTGTATATATTAAATTAGATTTATAATTTAATATAAAATTATATTATATAGAGTAGGATTTAAAGCTTGATTGTGACAGTTTTCTTACAATGCAGTTCAAAAGAGCTATAAATATCATTATTTTGTTATATTTTCTGTCAATTTAACTTAAATTGAAATAATAAAAACCCTAATTTAAGCATAAAATCTTAATGGCCTTGAGCATGTGATCTCTAGTGTATGCGTCAAGGAGTGTAAATGTGTGTATGTTTGCCTAACAGGACAGTGTATGTGCTGAAGCTCCAAGTGAAAGCTTGTGCCTGAAGAATCCAGAGTGTAGTTGGTGCGAAGGTCGTTGTCGGGAATACCAGCCCAATGACCCGGTAATGTCTTAACCAATTAACTTGGTCATGCAGCATTTACCACACAAAGCCATGTTTCATTGACAAGCTGCCATGTAAACAGCTGTCATTATCTCTGTCATTATTGTCCGATTTGCATGATTTTGCGTAGATTGTCTGTGAACTATCAGGGTATCTGCGGGGTCTTAAAAAGTCTTAAAATGTCAAAAATCAGTTCAGAAATCATATTGTAGGCCTTACATCCATTGAAATATTGTGTTGTAGGTCTTAAATCATTTTAAACGGGTCTTAATTTTGCTGTTTATGTAAAGCTATACCCAACTGGGCCAACACCCATCCAATCACTAACAATATATTTCAATAATAGTTTTAATATTTTGTTTGTAAATTATCTCCAGTGCTTCCCACAGGTTTGAAATATACTTGCGGTGGTAGACGGATTAAAACAGATCTTTTACCCACAGCACATAAATGGTCAACTATATGTGACAAACAAAATTTTTTTAAACTATATTTTTATTTATTATGACACTTATTCACATTTTCTTTTCAATGGGTTAAAGTTATTATTGCTCAAAATTATAATAATTACTAGAATAAAAAGTGTAGATTATTTAAATAAGGCAAATTAGTTGATTAGCCATTTACAAATATTTTGCAGCCAGTATATTTTGTTCACTCCAAGTATATAATAAAATGTATCTGAGTCGTTTATTAAATGATTAATCATTTAATGTTTCTTTTGTGGGTGCGCAAAAACGCATACAAAAAACGGTAACTTTAGAAAGCGAAAGTAAAACCCGAATCTCGGATATTCAGAAACTACGGTCGGATGCATATTGGCACAAAAGGCGCGTCTCTGTGAGTCTGCAGAGCACATGAGATTGTGAGAGTGTTGACGGTTTGCGCACACAGAACCAGCAGTAGGAAACATGCAGAGCGAGAGAAGATGTTCCACTGGTTAATCGATGGCAAATGTTTGGCTTTCTTGAAAGGATACAAAAAAGTATGAAAGAATGAAAATAATAGTATTTATAGCTGCGCGGCTTGCCCAGGTAAAGTCTATGTGTGGGAAGCACTGAACTCTATTTACTTATTAATACTGTTTAATTATCTTCCTTACAACAACATTTGCTTTTAATGTTTTTGAGGTTTTAACTTGGCCATTAAAAACATCTGTAGCATTTAGACTTGTGTAAGTCTGAATATTTAATTTATTATGGTCTTAAAGTCTTACATTTGACTTGATGAAGCCTGTAGAAGAAACCCTGACAATGACTCTGTGTAATAAATGCTGCTCTGTCTGAGAGCATGTACTGGAGGTTTACTAGAACCAATTTTACTGACAAAATGCTCATGAAAATGCCCATATTCTACTCTTAACCGTATAGAAAGTACATGTAATTAATTGACATTACACTGTAGTTAAATGAATAGTTACACTAAAACAAGTACACATTAAAATAAAGTGGAAGCTAACAGTGTTTTTACGCTTGTGTCTCTCACTTCTTCATTTGATTTATGTGTATTTGTACACAGTGTGGCAGCACCGGATGTCTGGGTCTGGCTCGTTTCCTGTCAGACTGCCAATCGTGTCTGGTGTTCAGTGGAGTGCCAAACTCTCTGCCACGGGTTTCTGGGGAATTCGGCTGGTGTGTGCAGAATGAGTCCTGCTTGCCAGTTTCAGGTAAAGAGAGAGCAGAGAGCATGACTGCTAAAAAGTGACAAGTATACAATCACACTCTGCTCAGTAAATCTTTATTTCTAGACATTTTTTGCAGTCTGTGAAATAACGTGTTACTGGGTTGCTGTGTGATTGTTTATGACCTTTTACAGTCATGTTATACTAACCAACTGAGCCCCTCATTGGGGTTTTTAAGCTCATTTTCACTATATAGCTACATATACAGTTGAAATCAGAATTATTTGCCCTCCTGAATTATCAGCTCCCCTGTATATTTTTTCTCCAATTTCTCTTTAATGGAAAGGAGATTTTTTCAACACATTTCTAAACATAATAGTTTTAATAACTCATTTCTAATAACTAATTTCTTTAGTTTTTTTGTCCATGATGACAGTACATAATATTTTACTAGATTTTTTTTTAGTGTTCAGCTTAACTAGGTTAATTAGGGAAATTAGTACAATTAGGCAAATCATTGTACAACGATGGTTTGTTCTGTAGACAATGGAAAAAAAAACATGTTTTAATGTGGCTAATAATATTGACATTGGAAAAAAAGTAAAAAAAAAAAAAAAAAAAAAAAAACATAAATAAATTTTATCTGCTTTTATTCTAGCTGTAAAAAAAAAGATTCTCCAGAAAAAAAAATTATAGGTTGCTTTCAGTCATGTGGTTCTGGTGGTGTGCGAAATTCAGATGGTGGGCCGGAAGTAAAAAAACTGAATGGGAGATATAAAGGAAAGATATAAAGTCCGTATTTTTGCGATTTAAACCATATTTCAAAGTAGATATAAATGGAAAATAAGCACATATGTTGTGCATGATCCTTATATCATGAACAGGGACGAATTTTCTACTGAACTTAAATATATTTGCCTTTCATCGAGGCGCTAGATACTGTTTAAGCTATTATGTTACATGAAAAAATAAATGCTATGGTGTTTGGAAGCATACTATAGATAATTAGGTGAATTAAACTAGTATTTATATTGTTGCTGTGGTACGACACAACTGTAGTAATAAACAAATGATTAAATAGGCTTCAGTTTTCTATTCTAACGTTACACCATCACAATGCACCACAGTTTATATTAACTTTAAAGTATTCATTACAGTTTATCAGTTTACTATGCTACAGTATTTGGTAGCATTCATTAACACA